>NC_091252.1:36680689-36983448 GCF_042477335.2 Ovis canadensis | reverse complement strand
TCTTCACATCTGGCCAGAACTTTCATCCTAACTCGCTGTCTCAGTTACTCCCAGCACAGCAATTCTCAGTTCCCTGACGTCTCATTTCCAGTGCTCTTCCCTGCTCTGCTGCAGCCTCTACCTTCTCGGGTTTCTCTGAGTTGGGAACTCCATTCCAGAGACTTCACTTCTTTCTCCCTATCAGCCTTCTCCTGCCTTCACTTCTTTTGTCTCCTGCTGCATTCTGTTTTAAGTTATCACTCTTGCCTGGAACTATGTCTCCTTTGCTGTGTTGCCCTGGTATCACCTGGGAAAACACCAGTTTAACTGTCTGCTCCCAGGTTGCTGAGTGTACCCAGATAGAGAAAAATAACTGCTGTGCATATTGGTAGTTATGTTCAGGCAGTTATGAGCAGTTCAGTCGCTCAGTCATGTCCAGCTCTTTGTGATCCCACGGACTGCAGCTCACCAGGCTTCCCTGTCTGTCATCAACTCCCAGAGCTTGTTCAAACTCATGTCCATTGAGTCGGTGATGCCATCCAACCATCTCATCCTCTGTCGTCCCCTTCTCCTCCTGCCTTAAATCTTTCCCAGCATCAGGGTCTTTTCCAGTGAGTCAGTTCTTCACAGTTTCCAAAGTATTGGAGTTTGTTTCAGCTTCAGCATCAGTCCTTCCAATGAATATTCAGGACTGATTTCTTTTAGGATTGACTGGTTTGATCTCCTTGCAGTCCAAGGGACTCTCGAGAGTCTTCTCCAGCACCACAATTTAAAAGCATCAGTTCTTCGATGCTCAGCCTTCTTTATGTGTTCAACTCTCACATCCATACATGACTACTGAAAAAACCATAGCTTTGACTAGACAGACTTTTTTCAGTGCAATAAATTCACCTTTGTTGATAATGCTAAATTGTCACTTTGTCAGTAACACTAAATTCAGGACCTCCAATCCTGGCTAGATCATTCTCTATCCATACTGTTGGGAAGAGAAGGTTTTCTTTATAATGTATTAGTCTCTACCCATCTGAACCTCCTGCTTCATAAACCAAGATACAATGTTATAAATTCTTTGTATACCCAAAAGTACTATTAGGCTGAATCATTTCAATTATATTAACCTCTCTCTGATTCTCTAATTTAGCTTTTGTGCTTACTTTCCTGTTTTACTTTATATCAATAGTTTGGGGTCTTGTCTATCCAATAAGGTAAATGTTTAATGTTTTTAAAATTAATATTTGAATAGTCAAAAAGAACAGTCTCAAACATTATGGAATGAAATGATAATGGAAGGGAAATCACTACTATGATACTTACCCTTTTAGAAGCAAATCCAAGTAGTCTCCAGTTGTAACTTGGAGCCAGAGGCCTAAGGCTCAGCTCACTTGATTCATTCCATTCTTGCCTTTCCCAGCTTCCCCTTTCCATCATTTCTGATCCCACAAATTTCTGAGAACACACTCCCTTTCCCGCCTGAACTAGCAGGCAAAGCAGTACTGCATGGATGGGCAACAGCAGTGTGTATGTTTGTACATATACTTGTTTACTGAGTGGCAGCATGGTTAAGAATTCACTCTATAACCCAGCTTCCCTAGGTCCCTGCTCTATGATTTTGGGCAGATTACTTTCTGTACCTCAGTTCTCCCATCCATAATATACAGATGATAATACTAAGTTCCTACCTCACAGAGTGGTTGTGAGGATTGAATTGTTGTTTTAGTTACTAAGTTGTATCTGATTCTTTTGCAACCCCGTAGATGGAGCCCACCAAGCCCCTTTGTCCATGGGATTTTCCAGGCAAGAATACTGGAGTGGGTTGCTCTGCCTTTCTGCGGGGCAATCTTCCTGATCCAGGAATTGAACCTGTGTCTCTTGCATTGGCAGAAGATTGAATTATGTGTTTTAAATGAGTTAATACCTTAAAACTGGTAAGCACCCAGTAACTGTAAGCTATTATTCATAACTTAGGATAAATTATTTATTGGGAGGACTGATGCTGAAGCTCCAATACTTTGGCCACCTGATGTGAAGAGCCAACTCACAGGAAAAAACCTTGGTGTTGGGAAAGATGGAGGGCAGGAAGAGAAGGGGGTGACAGAGGATAAGATGTTTGGATGGTATCACTGACTCAATGGACATGTTTGAGCAGACTCAGAGAGATAGTGAAGGACAGAGAAGCCTGGCGTGCTGCAGTCCATGGGGTCACAAAGAGTTGGACACAACTGAACAACTACACAACAACAATATTATAGCTTCTTTATTACCTGAAATACACTTCATTAAGGAATGATGGAAAGGGGAAGCTGGGAAAGGCAAGAATGAAATGACTCAAGTGAGCTGAGCCTTAGGCCTCTGGCCCGGAGTTATAACAACTAGAGACTACTTGGATTTGCCTAAAATAGTATTCATTAAGAAGAGAATAATGATGAAAGCTGGGAGCTATTAAAATTCCATTGACTGAACATAACAAGTAGAGTTTTAAAATTTCAAAGACCCATGAAATGGTTTAGTCCTTTGATTCTTAACCCAGTAATATGTATCAGGATCACCCATGAAGTATTGTAAAGTCACACTTACCCAGACTCTCCCATCTCACATCTACCAAGTCAGAAATACCAAGTTCTAACGCCTCTTCCTCTAAAGAACCGTTAAGCTAATTCAGGTCTTTAGATTTTATGATGAGGAATAGAGATTTAGAATAAGTAACTTGCCTAAAACCCCAAAGAGTATGTGGGTGCCAGGTCACCTAGCTCCTTGGTAAGTCATCTTCCTATTCTTTTATGTTGTTTGCCAAATACTGACTTTTAAAGAAATTAATATGGGAGTTTATCCTTGTCTCAGTAATATCAGAAAGAATAATATAGGTTTTAAAAGTATACTTTTTCAGCATTTAATTCAAAACAAAATTTATTTTACAATTCATGCCAAGGACTACTGCGTGTTTACAATAAAATTTAAAGTGAATTTTGCCGTGTGTTTCATGTGGACATTAGTTTTTGCCACAATGCTTGCTGCTAATTAGTATAAGAAAACACTGCGTGTGGCAGAGAGCTGCTCAACTCGACCGCACAGACTGACAGAACAGGCAAACAAAACAAATGCTTGATAAGGAAAGGTAGCTGTGAGGCATTAAACTCTTTAGAGCTCTCAGTAATAAAATAGGCATTTCTGATAATTAGGATATTTTTGTTTTATGTTAAAATTTTTTTTAAAAACCTTTGTGAAATATTCTTGGAATTTTCAATTTTGTTCAAAATTCTGTGAACAGTCCACGTAGGAAAATCACTGGGTATTAGGGTCATGTTTTTCAGTGGCTAAGTCGTGTCTGATTCTTCGTGATCCAATGGACAGTAGCACACCAGGCTTCCCTATCTATCACTTACTAGGTACCATTTTCTTATTGTAGCTTTACTAATTGGTAGAATAAAAAATCTGAAAAATATAGCAAAAATTTTTTTCTGAATTTTTGTATTTGATATTGAGTACTATGATATTGTATCTCTTAAAATGTTTTTCTCTATCCATAATATAAAGGGAAAAAAAGTACATTAGAACTTGTGAGTAATCTTGTGCAAAACTATGAAATTAAGGAGACAAGGCAGAAGCAAGAAAATGGAGCTCAAATTAAATCTGTCAAAGCAAATTGATTTATATTTCACTATGTTTGCAATTATAAATTTATTTCCATGTATGTGTTTCTTTGCTAGAAATGATAAATGGCTGCCGGCCCAACTTATGATTCTTAGGCAACTCCATTCTACCAACAAACCACTCATTTTGATTTGGTAAGTGCTATGCATAAGTCCCTAAAGAAGTCTACTATCCTGGATCCCCATCCACCTATTATTAACCTATTATTATTTCTACTTTCCTTTGCCTTACTCCATACCATTTGCTCTACACATTGTCTCAGGTTTGGCCTTTGGATCTTTTTAATTGATGCTTGTGTTTGGCCTCCTGGCATCTCACTACAACCTGATCATCTTTGGTTTTAGACTCAGCTTCTAGTTCCGACCACCAAGACTTATATCCCTTGATTCCAGCAGTTCAGGAATTCCTGATGCAGCCACTGGCTGCTTTCTGTAAGGGATCAGTCCCAAACACTAGCCCCACATTATAAACATCCATTTGTGCAACAGATTATGATCACCACTACTATGTGTAAGGCACAGGAGTAGTTTCTGGGAAATACAGAAAATTAAGTAGTAATAGAAAGCTTCTTAATGCTCTCAAAATCCGGTAAAACAAATAATACAAGCTTATAATGAAGTTTAAGATAGTATGTGTTTAAGTCATGAAGTATTTATACAAACAAGACATTAGTTTTAAAAAGTTCCGAATAGAAAGATCCTTAACTCAGGAGTTAACAGGTATGTGGTACAAGAGGGCATGTCCAAAAGAACCTGAAATGTGAGTCATGGATTAAAAAAGGTTAGGAACACTGACTTCCCAGGTGGTGCTAGTGAGTGGTAAAGAACTTGCCTGCAAATACAGGAGGCATAAGAGACCCAAGTTTGATCCCTGGGTTGGAAAGATCCCTTGGAGAAGGGCATGTCAAGCCACTCCAGTATTCTTGCCTAGAGACTCCCATGGACAGAGGAGCCTGGCGGGCTATAGTCCATGGGGTCACAAAGAATCAGACACAACTGAAGCAACTTGGCATGCACACACATACTGACAAATTTTACCTAGACTTTGAAGGTAGGGTAAGGTAGAGTATACACCATGGGACAAACACATTTCAAAAAGTGGAACCAAACCAATAAGAGCAGAAAAGGTTTTATTGAAAAAACCTTGTTTGTCTAGACACGGTTGACAGTGTAAGTAACAAGTGGAAGAAAGCCTAGAAAAGTTGGTTGAAACCAGATTATGGAAGGGTTTGAATACTGAGAGGTTTATAGTTGGCAAGCATGTTTTGGGGAGTCTGATAGTTTTGAGCAGGAAATGATGATCGGTTTGATTTAGCATTGCTATACAGGAAGGATTTGGTAGCAAGGAGATAGGCAGGCAGAGACTGCAGACCAGGAAGTCAGTCAGGAGGCTAACACATATACTAACCTAAAGTAAGGAGGGCCTGGAGATGATTTCATTAAGTGCCTGTTTTGAGTCCAGTGCTGGTAATACAGTTGAGGGCTAGGTCCTTGTCTTTAGTCTCAGGAGATATTGATCTCTTAAAGGCTCCTAGAGGGGTCTCAATGCAGACCTTTGGGACCACTTCTGATCCTTGCTAGGGAATTAGGTCCTTGCTAGTTACTAGGGAATTAGATCCTCATTTTACAATAGAACGTATTCCCTACCTTCTAAAACTACTTTTCCATTTTATGAGTCTGCTGATGTAAAAGTATCCCAACCACTTGCACATAAAGAGAAGTAATTTATTACTTAAGATAAGACAGGAACACTACACCAGACAAGGCAAAGAAGAAAATGACATGTCTTAAAGAGATAACTGAAGATGATGTGAAAATGAGGAGAATGAACTGGAGGTTAGATTAGGGGCAAGAAAACCAGTTAAGAGGTTGTTGTAGTAATCCACCTGCTTGATTAGGAGGGTCTAAACTAAGACAGTAAGAAAAAAAGAGGAGTCCTTTGCGGCTACTTCCACCATCATCCTTTCTGTTGCTGCCCTGGTACAACTCGGGGTTGGGTAAAGGACTCTCATTTGGAGTGAATCTTGAACAGAGAGACTTAAGGACACAAGAAACACTGTTTACTTCTTCTGACTTAGAGGTAGCGCTTCTGCTGTGAAGTCGTCTCTTTCCTTGTCCCTGTCTCATTTGGAACATGGTTTACCAGCCTTCATGTTGCTTCTGTGAACTCCCTAATAAATTCTTGTTTTGCTGTAGTTAGCCAAATTGGTTCCTAGGGCTTACAATAAAAAAAACACCTCTAATTGACACTGTATGTGACCTTTGAGGCACCTGTGGATAACCAGGTGGAGACTGTTAGTTAGAAATATGAAACTAGAAGAGGGGTTTTCAAAGTGATGTATCAGCGTTACCTAAGAACTTGTTAGAAATGTAAATTCTCAGGCCCCACCCCAGACTAACTGAATATGAAACTTGAGGAACAGGGCCCTGGCAGTCTGAATATCAGTAAGCCCTCTGGGTGATTGTAATGCGTTGGTTTGAGAACCAATTAAACTACAGTTTAGAAAAGAGTTTGAGGGTGGAGATAAAGGTGTGAGTCAAATCAATGACAGTTACTTTGGGAGGGAATGAATAAATGCCCAGAAGACTGTAAGAGAAGATAAACCCCTGAAGCCCTGAAGTAGATGAAACAGTCAAAGAAGTTAATAGTAGTGCAGTCCAAGAGCGGGGGATTTTAACGGAGGTGTCAGATGCTATACAGAGGCCAAAGTGGATGAGGACAGAGCCAAAGTGATTGGACAGACCATTATGAGGTTTTGGCTTCAATTGAGAGAGAAGTGGTACAGATAACAAAAATAAGTGGTAAGAGAACAAAGGTTAAAAAAAAATACAGGATACTTTTTGCAGTAGATTAGGAGTGCAAGAAAGAAAGTTGGGATAGATGTCTTGTCAGTAATGCCTAACGTGTTAGGCATTACTGACAATGTCTCAAGTTAGTTATTGCTGAATAACAAACATTTTAAAACACAGTGGTTTAAGACAGTAATTGTTACAGTTCAAGTGTCTGAGGGTTGGCTAATCTCTACTGGGCTTGCTCATACTTCTGAAAGCCTACTGGGGGGTTTCCTCTAGGCTGGGCTCTATTTCACATATCTGTCATCCTCCTGGGACTCTGACTTGCCTAAGCATGTCTTTCTCACGGAGATGGAAGAGGAGTTTTGTTTTCGGCTTTATTGTCATTGCAGTATTTTTAAAATTATGGTACAGTTGGTGTGCAATATTATGTAAATTATAGGTGAACAATATAGTGATTCACATTTTTAAAGGCTATACTCATTTGTAATTATCATAAAATATTAGCTGTATGCCCTGTGTTGTACAGTGTATCCTTGTAGCTTATTTTATATATCATAGTTTGTATCTCTTTATTCCCAACCCCTATATTGCCCCTCCCCCCACTGTTAACCACTGGTTCTCTGTCAGTCTGCTTTTGTACTATATTCACAGTTTGTTGTGTTTTTTAGATTCCACATGTAAGTGATATACAGTATCTTTCTCTGACTTATTTCATTTAACATAAAATCCATCCCTGTTGCTGCAAATGGCAAAATGTCATTCTTTTTTATGACTGAGTAGTACTCCATCGAGCATATGTACCACACCTTCTTTATCCAGTCATCTGCTGATGGACACTTAGGTTGCTTCCATGTCTTGGCAATTGTAAATAATGCTGCTGTGCACTTTGGGGTACATGTATCTTTTTGAATTAGTGGTCTTTTTCTTCAATTTTTGTTTTTTTCTTATCTGGAAGATGAGTCTTAAGAGGGCAAGTAGAAATACACAAGGCTTCTTGAGGTCTAGATTCCAAACTGACATGCTGGCCCTTCTGCCTCATTGCATTGGCCAGGTTATGTGACCAGGCCCAGATTCCAGGGTTGGGAAATAGACTCCACCTCTCTAGAGAAGTTGCAGAGTGGCATGGTAAAGGCATGGGTTCACACAGGTGGGGAAGGATTGGGACCATGAATACCACCGTAGGAATGACAGGAGTATGCTTGAAAGTAGAAATGAAGGAATATGTAGGATGAAGAAGAAGGTGAAGTAAGGAGAAAGATCAATACCATAGGTCAGAGAATTAACCCTTGGAAAAAAGAAAGAATACTTCTGGGAATGGAAAGAGAGGAATTTGATTGAATTAGATTTAGCAAATTAAATTCAAGATGCCCAGTAAAATTTAAACTTCAGGTAAACAATGAACAAGTTTTTAGTATTAAGTATGTTCTATACAATATTTGGCTGGAGAAGGAAATGGCAGAATACTCCCGTATTCTTGCCTGGGAAATCCCACGGACAGAGGAGCCATGGGGCTGCAAAGATCCGGACATGACTGAGGACTCACGGCGTGGCATACAATATTTGATAGGCTCTCGGTCTGCTATTTTTATTGGTGTAAATACCACTTAAATATTTATGTAATGCAGTATTTTGGACTCATTTACCCTAAACTATGTTTCCTTATTTATTTGAAATTCAGATAACTCCTGACAACCTACATTTTGACAACCCTACTTTGGATGAATTTTCAATAAAGCCATGGTAAGATAATCTGCAAAGGGCTAGATGGGTGCATTGGGGGATTTAATCCTGGAAGAAGTTTGGAACAGCTGCTATGGACGCTGTGCAGTGTCAGTGAAAGAACTGCTGAGCAGTAGTGAGGCCCACTTACCGACCAACAGCAAGACTTTTTCTCAGGTCAGCAGTAATTGTTTGCTGCTGAGAAGCAGTGGTATCAACAGAGATCACCAGTGCAGGCAGCCACCTTGGTGTGCCTGTGCAGGAGAGGCCTGGGAGGGATTTGGGGCACAGCTGAAATGACTAGGGGTCCAGGTGGTTCATAGAAGCAGGTGAAACCAGAAGGTGAATTGGGAGGCAGAAGATGAGAATGGTTCAGAGAAGTGGAAGTTCACAGTGCAGAAACAGAATTTACAGCCTTGGAAGAATAGCTCTGTGATAATGGGGTTAAAAATCCAATTACATGAGGCAGAACTGGAGCTAAATTAAAAGCAGGAGCTCTGGAGACAAGATACCTAGCTTTGCATTCCAGGTGTGTGATCTTGGTCAAACAATTAAATTCCCTATGACTTAGATTTTTTGTGTGTGGTAAAACATGAATAATAATGGTTCTCACCTCATAGGGTTACTGTGAGGATTTACTGTGAGGATTAAGTGAAATAAACTGCACATAGAACAGTATGCCTTGGTGTTTGCTATCTTTTTCTTATTTTACATAGCATTTACATGTATCTATAATCAATAAATGTGAATAGAGACTGTTATTTGAAAGACAAGTAGCAAGTATACATTGTGTGTTCTGCCTTCACTAACAAATGCCGTGTCTGGAGAATACACAGTTAGCTACCTGTTGAAGGTGGAGCTCACGCAGCCTTTACCACTTAAGTTTACTCTTCTTTACTGTTACTACAAGAAAATAATTATCCTGCTCAAGTCATATCTGTCTCCTCATTTCCCCCTAGGTGACCATGCTTGGGGATTTTCATAGTTTGAGTAATTCCCCTGAGCTCTGCCACCCAGCAAGTTAAAGAGGACAAGATTGCTCCCTGGGGATTGTAGTTCTTGGAAGGTCAGAAGCTTGTTTTCATGAGGTCTGCACCCTGACCTGGCCTACTGTTAGGAGCTGTTGTGTTGGTGGTTTATGCTGTTTTTAGTTGTTTCTTCCATCTTACACAGTTATTTGTATATAAGGATTTTTGAAAAGTAAATGTCTTATGGGACTGTTTTGCTTCTACAAAGAAAAATTAAAACTGTTTCAAAGTAATTACTTGTGTGTTTTATGTTTCTCTTTTAAAATAAATGAAAGTATTAATTGATGTTGCCTGGAAAGAAAATGATGACCAGAGAAATGGCTATGCTCTTGGTGTTTTAAAATAAGGTAATATTATTCTCTGTTTGAATGGCGCCTTCTAAGGAATTACCACAGTCTCATACACAATCGACTTAAATGCATTCTTTATCTTTAAAAGGAAGCAGAATAGGATCATTGAATAAATCACACGTGTTCACAGCCTTGTCTGGTGTAATCATATACTACACAAACACATTATTCTCCAGTCAGGAGGGTAAGGGGACATTTGAAGCAGGGCTTGCCCTTGCAGAGACCTTTTTTTGTTTAAAGAATAGTGCAGTGAAAGACCACACAGTAGAAGATAACAGAAAATATCTTCCATGCCTTTCTCCACCTTTATACTTTCTCGTTCTCCTTTGTTCTCTGAGGACATCTGTGGTAATGATTATTCTGTATAACTCATAGGTACATAGAAGGCATATCCTATTTCATTTAATTTTGTCTACTATAATTACTGCTCTCTTTTTACATCATGCTATGTTTTTAAAATACTTTGTAAAAGATATGAAAGATGTTATCAGAAATTTATTAGTTGGCTGTGGATATCTAAAGAGTATATGTTTTAACTCTGAATTTAATAAAATTACATTTTAGGAAGTCTAGTAGACTTTTATCAAGCTACATCTTAAAGAGGTATATATACTGAAAGATGAATTTCATTTTCCTTTTTTTTGCATCAATTTCAATGAATTTTTTTCTTTTTTACTTAAGCATTTAAAAGACTTTCTTAATTATGAACAACAGTGATAAGACATTTTGGAGGTTTTAAAATAGGTCCATTATTTCAAATGTTTTCAATATTTTGATAGCTGCTTTGCTGTCTATATTATGGAGGAAATTCTGAAGTTTCTACTTCTTTTTAGGGGTTCTTATATCACCTCCCAATTTTGCCCTAGGTTGATCCCTTGGGGATTTTTGAAATTTATGTTTGAAAGGGTTTTTTTTAATGAATGCAGTAATTTTTATTTGAAAGTTTTTCAAACAAATTTTATTTTTATTGTGAAAAATGTCAGACATATGCAAAACTAAAGCAAGTTATGTCTGAGCTTTAAGGGAGATGTCAGTACAGGGACTATGTTTGTTAATGCAGCATGTTTAGGGATTCAGGAAATGTTTGTGACTTACTGCATGCTTGAAAGAATTTGTATAAATCAGATTTTTTTAATTGTTCAATCATTTTCCCATCTATAACAGATTGTATTTCAAATGTTTGTTGGTTGTTAGCCAATTTGGGGACCTACAGATGTGTTTCTCATAGAAACAATCTTAAAATGGCTATTAGCTTTTCATCCTAGCTCTCAGTAATTTATCTAATTCATAGTTAAGCCCACACATCACTTTTAACATCGTTTCAGTGAGAAAATACTTCTTTTACAGTCGAAGTCCTGGGGAACACCATCCCCCCATCTTCCCTTCCTCTAAGTATGGATGTAGAGAAGGAGAGAGTCGGGTCCTCCTTAATGAAGATTCATATCCATGATGGGTCTTCAACAAAAGGAGCAGGAACTCAGAGGACCCTAGGAGTATGAGGTGGGGGATGGGAGTGCACGCTGTACATTCCATTCTGAAATTATTTACGGTTTCCGTTGCTAAGTGGAGTTTGTTTTTGTGCTTTTTTTTTTTTTAAAGGACTTATTAAAGAAAGTTTCACAAATACTCTGTTGTATCTAAAGTTTTCATTTTATAGGCTTTTTTAAAGGAAGGCTTCTGGTTATTTTCTTCTTTAAGTTTCTAGCATAGTGTGAAATTATTTTTACCGGCTGAGATATGCCTAAGACAACAGGAAAAGATTCCTGACTACTAAAAGGTAAAACTGGAGTATGAGCATGAGTACTAAACTGTAGATAAGCTAAAGTCAGATTGTTGGAATAATGTTTATTGTGAACATACAAGTAATATTAACCTTTTAGAGTGTCTGGGAATGACAAATGAAAGCAGGAAGATGAGATCCAATGCTTTTGTCATGCCAACTTGTCCTCTCACTGTTGCAAACTGACCTTACATTCCTACTGTTCCAGGCTCTCATCCTGGCAGCTCTGTAGGCCCCTGTCTTACATCCCCTCTAGAGAATGTGCATGCTGGTGAGTGACTAGAGGGCAGGGCCCCAGCACTACTGAGCCTCATTTTCCCAGAGGGAGTAATGCCAGTATCCTTATATACACAGAGATCCACATGTACTTTGTGATGAGTCTGATGAAGGTCCCGCAGCATGATGTACCACAACTTCACTCCAACCCATGTTTCCAGTAGATGAAGAGGGTTCTACAGTGTGTCCTGTACTGAGCTAACAAGGTATTGAATACTTTCCATATGTTACTGTGTTAGTTCTCACAGTAACTGAAGGATGGAGGAGTTCTCGTTTTACAGATGAGGAAATTTTCCAAAAACTAGTTAGAGATGGAGCCTGAGAGTGGTGAAACTGGATTCAAACTACTCTGAGGGGACTGAACGCACAAATTCCTTATTTGAACTTGCCCACTCCCTGGCGGCACAGATGGTAAAAAATCTGCCTGCAACGCAGGAGACCCAGGTTCAATCCCTGGGTTGGAAAGATCCCCAAGAGAAGGGAATGGCTACCCACTCCAGTATTCTTGCCTAGAGAATTCCGTGGACAGAGGAGCCTGGAGGGCCAGAGTCTGTACGGTTGCGAAGAGTTGGACATGACTGAGCAAAGAGTTGGACACGACCTGAAGTCTCAGGTAAACGCCTTGTAGCTTTCAGTAGGTTTCTGCAGCTAGAAACCCAGTCATCTGTAACCCAGATGAGGAAATTCTGGAGCCTGATATTAAGACAGGGCTCCAGAAGAACCCTTCAACTGGGTGTACTGGTGGTGCCGAGAGTGCCAAAGGACAGGTTCCCCTGCCAACCAGCATGACAGCAAAGTCTGCATGAAGATGGTAAACAGGAAAAGGAATCAAATCCAAGGAACTAGAGTTGTCAGGTGATGCCACAGAGGAGCCTCTAGACTCACAGATGTTTCTTCTGCATTAATTAACAACGTCTCCAGTAACTTCAAAGATACCTACTTCTAGGGACTTTGCTGGCAGTCCAGTGGTTAAGATTTCACCTTCCAGTGCAGGAAGTGCGGGTTCAGTCCCTGGTAGAGGAGCTGAACTCCCTCCTGACTCACTGCCAAAAAGCCAAAACAAAAACAGCAAAAGCAATATTGTAACAAATTCAATGACTGAAAATGGTCCACATCAAAGAATATTTTTTCCTACTTCTAGATCTCTGAATTCCTAACCACTGATGGAGAGTCCAAATTTGGGATATCAGGCTCAGAAACTCCCAGAAATAGCTTAGGACAGTTCTCAAACTGTGTTCCTGGGAACAGCAGTGTTACCAAACTCACCTGGGAACTTGTTAAAAATGCAAATTAATAAGCCGATCCCAGACATACTAAATCAAAGTGGGGTCCAGGAATCTGTGCTTTAACAAGATTCTGATCTTGGTGTGCACCAAGGTTTGAAAACCACGGCCTAGGAAGATGAAGGATTATCCAGATCCTCCACGTTAACCTAGAGTTAACTAGCAACAGCTGCCTAAGACTAGCGTCTGCCTTCCCTCCTTCCTCCAGCCTCTAACCAGTGCTGTGGTTAGAGTTAGGTGACTCTCTCAACCAAGATGATTACCCAGTTGGTCATTTTTTTTCCTTGAAAACTCCAAGGAAAATTTTGGGTAGGTAGCAGATGATCAGTAATAACTGAATTGAAATCTTAAAACTCATTGTTTATGATAGGGGAATTGGAAATAAATGAGGTTTGATTAAAAACAAATTCTGTGAGGATTGGGAACAACACTGACCACCACTGCGTTCACTATATTCTCATTGCCTAATACAGAGAAAGTGTTCAATATTTGTTGGTTGAATGAATGAGTGAATATATATTCATATATATTCAAATTTTGAAGTACAGTGTAGCCAGTTGAAAAGTTTTCTGAAAGCAGTCTCCCACATACCCCAATACTCAAAAATCAATGTTTATAGCAACTTTATGCATAATTGCCCATAGCTGGAAACAACCCAAATGTCTTTCACCTGGTGAATGAATCAAGGAGGGGGACTGCATTTGGGATATTAGTTGAGGGGACTTCATTTTATATGTTATTGTTTGAATTATTTATAAGAATTTATTTATGTATTACATAATTAAGCAATAAACAACATTTTAGAGACTGGAAGGATAAACACCCACAATGTCAATAGTAGTTATCTCTGATGGAATGGCAAATGATTTTTTTTTCTTATTTGTAGTTTCTAATTTTTCTATATATACAGATTATGCTTTTATAACTGGAAAAAGATGTTACTTTAAAAATGGGGAGAGGGACACCCAGGAAGCATGACACATGAAAAAATTTATACTAATTAGAAATGTGAGGATTTCCCTGGTGGTCCAGAGCAGGGGGCATGGGTTTGATCCATGTTTGGGGAGCTAAGATCTCTCATGCCACATGATGCAGCCAAAAAAAAAGAAATGTGAAGGTTATAAAAATATCTAAAGCATAGTTTCACTGGAAAAAGAATTTGGATACTTCCTCCTCAAATTTGATATCCATACAAATTACCTGGAGTACCTGTTGAGTTCAGATTCTGATTCCAAGGATTTGCATTTCTCACAAGCTCCTGGTCCTTAGAGCACTTGAATATCAGGCTATAACACTGTATTGTCAAAACAGCCACTAACCAGCCACACAAGCATTTGAAATGTGGTGAGTCCAAACTGAGGTGTACAGGTGTAAATTACACCTCAGATTTTGAAGACCTAACACACACACCAAAAACTTAAAACATCTTAATTATATCAATTACATGTTGAAATGATACTTTCGGACATATGATGTTAAGTAATATATTAAAATTAATTTCACCTGTTTCTTTTTACTGTTTTAATGTGGCTACCAGAATATTTTAAATTACATTTGTGGTTTGTATTTTTTGGCTCGTATTATATTTTTATTGGACAGCGCTGATCTAGAATAATATTAACAAGATTGTTCCTTCACTCTGGGTCTTAAATCACTGCCATAATTCAGGAAAGGGATTAAAACCTCATTAATGGTCAAATTGGCAACTTTCATATATTATTAAGTTCACATCCTTAGGATTTCTTAAAATCTTTAGGTAGAGCCTGAGACAAATAGAAATTGTAGAATTTTAGATCAGGAAAGAAACCTTGAGGTCAATTTCAGACCCCTTATCTTATGGAATTACTTATCAATTTGACAAAAATGTAGTTAGTACTTAGTATCTGTGAGTATTACATGATGGGCAAGCAATTAAGGTGAACACCTACTCTTGAGAAGCTAAGAATGATGGTAATGGGCTATACCAGCACTCATGAGACATGTGGATAGAGTGTTTCTCAGACACAGAAGCAGAGGCCAGCACAGACTCCATTTTCCTGAGGAAGATCTAACAGACTCTACACAAAGAGGGCTTATTTGGTCTGGCCCCAAGTTGCCCCAGCTTTTACAGCTTCTGTTTGCTATCAGTGATGCAAATAAGGCTTTAGGATCAGCTGTGTATTTAAATAATCCATATAAGGCATGTTCTCCCTTTTCTTTTACATAAAATAGATGCACTATTCATCAGAAAGCAAGGAAATTTAAACCTGAGAAACTTTGGAAGTTTGAACACAGTTGATAGTAGCAGAATGAGATTTGGGGTATAGCACAGCCAACCTTCAATTATGTGTGCAAATGAGGGACGGGAACTGCTGAGATGATTAAAAGCTATGAATAAAACAAGAAGCTCAGTTCAGCAGTTATTTTTTAAAACTTATTTATCAGGAATATCTTATATCAGGGCATTATGACTGAAATTTGTTCTTTGTTACATTTCCTTTCTGTGAGGGAATGAAAAGATAAATTTAGGATAAACAATAAAGCATTTCAGGGAGTTACGAAAATTCTCATTACTTCAAGTGGTAGCATGGGCTGAAAATATTACTAGCCCTTAATTTTTTTAAGTTAAAATCTGGTTCCCCCCTTTAATATTTCAACCATTAATAATGTACTGTTTCTTTAAATCGGGTGGCTTTGGTATACATTAGTAACCTGTAGAGAAGCAGCTTCAGAGGGCAAGCTTCCCTCATGACATGCACAGACTCAAAGGCCCTCGTGATCATGGGCTGAATCTAATCTGAACATCTGTATTACTCATTTTCAACCAATATTTTTTAAGTTGCCCATCTGGAAAAAGTCAAACCTACCTGAGAATGGCTGAATGGGCCTTGCCCAAGAGTGAAAAACTGCCTGAAGCTATTCAAAACCAAAACTGAACTAAGCAGAATAAATAGTTCAATTTAAGAATTGTAACTACTTGCCCCTGTCTTTATCTTTAAGAGTAATTGGAACAAGATTTTTAGAAGTGTTTGCTTAGGAACCAGCAAGGTAATTTGGTTAATTTGGCCTCATTCATACCAAAAAAAATAGAGTGTTTTGAGTCTTGTTGGCTTTTAAATTCCCAATTTTTTTTTTAATCTTACTCCCAAACTTGAGCAGTAATTATTGTAAGTGGCCTTATAATGTGTCTGACTCTCTGCAACCCCATGGGCTGTAGCTCGCCAGGCTCCTCTGTCCATGAAATTCTCCAGGCAAGAATACTGGAGTGGGTTGCCATTCCCTTCTCCAGGGGACCTTCCCAACCCAGGGATTGACCTAGCTCTCCTGCATTTCTTTACCATCTGAGCCACCAGGGAAGTCCCAGAGGGACCTAATTTTCTTAAATGATCATCTGCCATCCCCCCACATACAGAGGAAAACCCATTACTGCATCGTTTAAAATGCATCCATTGTAAAGACAGCTGTCCTTTGGATCAGCATTTTGGAGGTGCAGGAGGTTCCTATTTTGGAGTATGGACAGGTAAAGATTGTAAATTTGGGGGATTTGGGATGATGAAACATTTACAGGTTTAGATTCTGGAAATACATATACATGTAAGTGTAGTCCAATAATGTTGCAATTTAGGTATGAATTCTTTTTTTCTCAAATACAGAGTTTTAGAAGAAGCAGATGTTTTAGGAGAACCAACATACTACTCATGTCTTGTAAAACACCAGACTTGCTTTGCGTCTTTCCTGAGTTGCATCAATAGACAAAATACAAAATGATAATTAGTCTCCTTGTCACTTCATCAGAGGATTTACAGCTTTATAATTTCAGCATGTTTATGACACAACTTACACCCTTATTTATTTCAGATGATTTTGTTAGCTGGTATCTGCAGGCTATGAAAAAAAACTCTTATCTTTCCTAAGCTTTCCGTGTCAGTTGGTCATTAGAAAACTTAATGATCTTTTGGAAAAAATTGGAACATTCTAGCCTCTTAAATAAGTGTTTTTCCCTCTATGGCATTTAATTTCTTCCTTTAAGTTTTTACTTCAGCTATAATTTTAGAGTAAATGGGAAGTACACATAATAACTGCATTTAAATTTATGATGTGCTGATTCTCTTTTGAAAGTATTCTTGTAATAAAGAAGGAATTCAAAACAGAGAACCTTAATCTGCAAAAATAAAAGAAAGCTACAAATCTGCCAGCATTTCATTCACATTGAGCTATATATTTCTGAGGCATCTCTACCCTTACTAGCAGGCAGAATTTTCATTCTCTTTCCAGAATAGAATATGGATAATATAGATAGACATTGGTAATTATTTGGCTTCCAAATTATGTTTTCTTCATGTACATAGATTCAGGAGCAAAATGTTTAGAGAAGTGTTTCAAATGTATCTTGAGTGGAGAAGACCAACCAGGACAAATCCAATCTATTCATTCTCTTACTCTCCTAATTCGCTGTTGCGTATTTTCTCCTCCTGAAATCACCAGTGCCTCCTTCCCCTCTTCCTTTTCGGCCCTTGTGTCTTGTTTCCCTGAGAAATAGGAGTAATCAGAGAAGAATATCCACAGATCCCACCACCATCACCTGCCAGTTTCTGTGCACATTCTCTTCCTTTCTTCCTGTTACTATGAATGAAATGTTCCAAGCTCTGTATCTTTTCAGCTTGTGCACTAGAGATCCTATCCCTTCCCTGCTACTCAAAGACAGTAAATCAGCAATCTTCCCTTCTCTTCTGCATCATCGTTCCCGCCCTCTCTGCTAGATCATTTCTCTCTGCATAAATTGCTGCCACTTTGTTGGAAGCAGCTCTCTGCACTCTTCCTGGATTCTTGCAGTAGCCTAAGTGGTCTTTCAACCCCTGCTCCCCTTCAAACTCTACTCATCTCAATAGCCGGAAAAATCCAAGATCTTGATACTGCTTTGCCCAAAACCCTCCAGAGGCTTCACATCTCACTGAGGGTAAAAGCTAAAGTCCCTGGCAAGGCTTTCAAGCCTTATTTGGTTTGTCCTGTCTTACGCCTCTAACTCAACCTCCAGCTTCCCTCTCTGGGCTCCTCCTGCACCAGCCACATGGACCTCTTCTTCCCTCCAACACCAGACACACTCATAACACTTGCACCAGCATGGTTTGTTCCCTTACTTTCTTTGGATCGTTCCTCAAATATCACCTTCTCAATATAACCTTTTCCTGTTCACTCTTTAAAATTACAGCTCCCCCCAACACCACCACTTTCCCTGCTCTGGTTTTCACTTACTCTGTGTGGCGAAATACTCTGTATTTTCACCTGTTAATTGTTGTTTATCATCTGTCTGCCCCGCTCCCAAAGAAAATCTGTGAGTGCTTGGGACTTTTTTCCTTTTTACCTCCTCCCCATATTCCTAGTATAGTCCTAGAATGTAGTAAATGCTCAACAATAACTTGTTGACTGAATCTGTCTTTATGAGAGTGTAACTAGAAAATGACATGGGAATATTAGTCATGTTGACTAAATTTTTAAAGTCTATCTCACCAATTCTATTTTACAGACATTATTTGAAGATATTTTTAGCTTCATTGGGGTCTCATAGATCTTTTTTTTTTTCCTTTAGAAGAATCGTGGGACTCTTGTATACTTGAAGAGAAATATACTGTGAAAAAAATGTATGTATCTTAATTTCTTTCGAACTCTTGTATCTTTCAATACCTTGCTGCTTTAAAAATTTTTTAATTCAATTCAGACATTCGGGTATTTATTCTTTATGATCCCTAATCAAACATGATCTGCTATCAATTTCCCTGTAAGCACTGCTTTTGTGTACTGCACAAATTTTGGTATATTGTATATTAAGTTCAAAATACTTTCTTGTAATTTCTTCTTTTACCTATGGGCTATTTAAAAATGTTATTTAATGTCTAGATATTTGGGGATTTGCACATATATTGTATTTTAATTTCACTATATAGTCAGAAATCATATTTTTGAAATTTCAGTCATTTTCTTTTTTTTTGGAACTTGCTCTGAGGCCCAGCAAACAGCTTTTCTTGGTGCATTTTCTTTGTGCACTTGAAAAGAAATGTGTATCCTGAAGTTTTTAGATCGTATTCTATAAATGTCAATTAGACTAAGTTGGCTGATTGTATTATAAAAGTCATTTATATCTCTGCTGATTTTCTCTTTGTTCTGCTAAGTCGCTTCAGTCGTGTCCGACTCTGTTTGGCCCCATAGACGGCAGCCCACCAGGCTCTGCCGTCCCTGGGATTCTCCAGTCAAGAACACGAGTGGGTTGCCATTTCCTTCTCCAAGGCATGAAAGTGAAAAGTGAAAGTGAAGTTGCTCAGTCGTGCCCGACTCTTAGCGACCCCATGGACTGCAGCCTACCAGGCTCCTTCGTCCATGAGATTTTCCAGGCAAGAGTACTGGAGTGGGGTGCCATTGCCTTCTCCGTCTCTTTGTTCTATCAATTACTTTATTGATCAAAGAAGGGCTGAAATCTCTGTCATTGTGAATTTGTCTGTATGTCCCTTTGTTTGAATTAGTTTTTATTTCTTTTATTTTAAAGCTCTATTATTAGCTGAATGCATATTTAGAATTGTCATAAATGTTTCTAATGATTGACTTTTATTATTATGAAATATCCCTCTTTATTTTTGGTAATATTCTTTGTCCCTCTAAAGTCTACTTTGTTTAATGTTAATATAGCCATTTCAGTTTTCTTATAATTAGTGTTTATATTGTGTATCTTTTTAAATCCTTTTACTTTTAATCTATCTCTGTGTTTAAAATGTGTTTCTCATATACAGTATATAGTTAGGCCTTGCTTTATTATCCAGTCAGATTTCTCTGCCTTTTTTTTTTTTTTTGATTTCTCTGCCTTTTAATGAGATGTGCCTAGTCCATTTACGGCTACTGTAATTATTGGTATGGGTGGTTGAAGTCTGCTCTCTTGCTGTTTGCTTTCTACTTATGCCATCTATTCCAGGTTCTTTTTTCTTCTTTTCCTGCATTCTTTTGAGATGTTTGACTATTTTAAGTCATTTTATCATCTCTATTGTTTATTAGTTATGGCTCTGTTTTAGCTTTTTAAGGGTTACAACACATGTCTTTAACTTACCGCAATCTACCTTCAAATAATACTATACTACTCACCTTATAATAGTATATTTCCATTTCTCCCTTCCAATACTTTGTGTTTTTGTTGCCAGATGTTTTACTTCTATATGTATTTTATACATCCACAATACACTCTAAATATTTTGTTTTACACAGTCAATAGTCTTTTTAAAATTTATTTTATTTTTTGGCTCCACCACACAGCTTGTGGTATCTTAGTTCCCCAAACAGGGATTGAACCCAGGCCCTGGCAGTGAAAACACAAAGCCCTAACCATGGGGCCACCAGGGAATTCCCTAAAATTTATTTTATTTTTATATTTATATATATATATGTGTGTGTATATATAATTTCCAGTGTTCATTCCTTGTGTGCAATCACTTTTCCATCTGGTACAGTCCAGGTCTGCTGGTGACAGATTCTCTCACTTTTGTCAGGAAGGCTCTTTCTTTTGTTTTCATTTTCAAAGTAACATTTTCTGTATAAAGAATTCTAAGTTGATGATGTTTTTATTTGCATGTCTGTTTGCTATCAACACTTGTCTTCTGGCTTACTTTCTTTCTGATGAAAAATTGGTAATCATTCTTATCTCTGTTCCCCTCTATGCAATGTATCTTTTTTTTCCCCTCTGACTGCTTTTAAGATTTTCTCTTTATCATTGGTTTATGGCAACTTAATTATGATGTTCCTTGGTGTGATGATCCTGTGTTTATCCCTGTCAGGGTTTATTGCATTTCTTCGATCTATGAGTTAATGGTTCTCATCTATTGTGGGAATATTTCAATCATCATTTCTTCAAATATTTTTTTCTGCCAGTCTCTTTCTTCTACTTTTGAATTATACTCCTTGATGTTGTTCCACAATTCACTGGGGCTCTGCCCTTTTTGTATTTCTCCCCAGTGCTTCAGGTTGTATAATTCCCATTGTCTCTTTTTCAGGTTTACTGATCTTCCACAGTGATCTGCTGCTGTTAAGACCTTGCAATGAAATTTTTCTTTCGAATAATGTAATTTTTCAACTCTAGAAATTATATAAGATTTTCAAAACTTTTAGTGTCTCTATTTAGATACTTTACTTGTTTCCAAATTATTTCCTGTTTTTCATTATATGCTTGAACATATTTATAAGGTCTATTTTAAAATCCTTTTCTATTCTAGTAGACTGATTTTATCCTAGTTATGAGTTTCATTTGCTTTCTTCTTTATGTGTCTCCTAATTTTCTGTTGGTGCTGAACCGTACTATTGAGTTTCTAGACTTTCTTGTCTTCCTTTTTGACAGTATTTTGTTTCAGCAGGCAGTTAATTTACTTTCAGATCAGCTTGATCCTTTCAGGTCTTGTTTTAAAGTTTCGTTAAGATGGTTCTAAAGCAGAAGGAGTTAAAAATTTTTCTTTAAAGAGCCAGGTAGTAATTATTTCGGGCTTCCCTGCTGGCTAAGTGGTAAAGAACTGCCTGCCAGTGCAGGAGACACAGGAAGCACAGGTTCGATACCTGGGATGGGACAATCCCCTGGGGAAGGAAATGGCAACCCAACCAGTATTCTTGTCTGGGAAATCACGTGGACGAGGAGCCTGGTGGACTACAGTTCATGGAGTCACAAAAGAGTCTCTATTATATGCTGTCAGTCAGGGACTAGTCAGTGTCTGAGATTTACCCTACTTGCAAGCCTACAAAAGTAGCCTGGATTCTAGCAGAAGACATAAGACCTCTTGGTCAGAGACAAAGGACTTTATTATAGCACAGCAGGCATCCTAAGTTTCATATTCTCATTTGTTTCCCTTGGTCCCTGAACATCATGCTGGCATTGCAGACTGGATCCAAGTTGAATGTCACACACTGTGGATCTGGATCACAGCTGAGGAATCCTGAGCTTAGGAACCTCTCAACTTATAGCTGCTAGCAAATCTGTCCAAACTTTGCCCTGGAAGGAGCCATTCTCTCTATTTTCCTGGTCAGGAAACAAAGCAACACTTTGTCCTGGAGGGTGACACTGCTGCTGCTAAGTCACTTCAGTCATGTCTGACTCTGTGCAATCCCATAGACAGACAGCAGCCCACCAGGCTCCCCCGTCCCTGGGATTCTCCAGGCAAGAACACTGGAGTGGGTTGCCATTTCCTTCCCCAGTGCATGAAAGTGAAAATGAAGTTGCTCAGTTGTGTCCAACTCTTCATGACCCCACGGACTGCAGCCTGTCAGGCTCCTCTGCCCATGGGGTTTTCCAGGCAAGAGTACTGGAGTGGGTTGCCATTGCCTTCTCCGATCAAAAGGCTACTGGATATACAAATTTCCTTGGAAAGGTAGTCTGGGACAAAATTGTTACAAGACATGCAAAAATGCCATGGAAGATTGTCTTTTACCGAAAACTCTCATGTTCAAGAGGTCTCTCTACTGGTCGGAATTTAAATGCTTACCATCTCCATGAAAGCATTGCTTGAATCTCACATCCCCAGGAGTTTTTCCTCTGAGAGTTGTTCTTCTCCCAGTTGTTTTGCCTGGCCTTATGAACTGATGGGGTCCTGTCTTATACATGTGCATCTTAATATTCAAACAAACACTTGAGATGACCCTTGTGCAGATTTCTGGAACTCTGTCTCTGCACACCTCTCTCCTCCCTGGTACTCTGCTTCTCAAACTGCATTTACTTCCAGAGTTCCAGTCTCTCTTTAATTCAGCAAAACCGCTGTGCTCTGCTTGAATTCTCTTTCTTCATAATGTCAATTCACAAAGAACCTCCAGGCAGAAAGCTGGGGCATTTGAGAACTCTATTCGTTTGTTTTCTCTTCCCAAGGAACAGAGTCCTAGGCAGCCTGTTCAACTTCTGACAATTGTTTTATATATATATATACATGTTTTTATTTTTATAATTTTTTTAAAACAGGAGATCTAGTCTGGTACTAGTTACTCCATCATTGCACAACTATCTTTTTTTAGCATTAACTTCTTTACGTGTTTTGGGATTTTGATGTGCACAGTCACTGCGTGGGAGATATTTCCGTTATTCTTTCTTACTCCCATCTCCAATTTAATGAGTATTTTCATCTGCCTTTATCTCCATCCCATGCTCCAGTCCAGAAGCAAGATCTTAAGATGGCTGTAGAGGGTTCCTGCTCCTTATCAATGTTAGGAATATGTCTAATCTAGTAACTGAGCCAGCTGGTATCTCAGTTCATTTGCTGTAATGATTTTTTTTTTTTTTTTTTTGTCCTTTTGCTTTCTTGGGTCCACTACTTCTGATAAATCCACAGCTCCAGGCAATATACTGGCAGCAGTTGTATCCAGCTCCCTTTCATGGGGCTGGGAAAAGTTAGGTGACTAATCATCACTGGTTACCCAGAACAAAGAGATTTCCTGAAACTCAGGATTTTCACTGGTAAGGCAGAGAATGTCCTGGAGAAACCAGGATGGCTGGTGTGTTCCAGTTCCTGGCTTTCAGAACAATGCTAGCTTTGGTCTCTGTCTTGACCAAAGTGTTTTAGCCTTGGTGTTCCACCAGAGCCGAATTTCCCGTTGCCACCAGCTGTTTCAAGGCTTGGGCCTTGATGGGCTGCAGCTTTAGCTCAGCTCACTGCTTTGCATTTCTGTTGTGTTTCTAGTGCGCAAAGATGTTTATCTCATTTTTTTGAGACCAGCAATGACCTTTGGCTTTCTTTTTCTATTTTATCTGCATTACCATGTGTTTAAAGCATACAGGATGAACTGAAGCATGAATTCAATATGCCACCTGACTGGAAATTCTACCGATTCTTTTTCAATTTGGTACTGACTTAATTTAAGAAATAATGTAATGGAATAGCCTGTTTTATTTAGAAGCCATTCCAGTCATTTTGAGGGACCTCAAATCACAGAAATCCAGGTGAATAGTCACTGTCCATATAGTGGCTGTATTCTTTGAGGGCATTGTAACTCAGTACTTAAGTTAGCATAGAACAAAGGAGAAACAGCATTCTAACTTTGCTCCATTCTACTACTTCTGGTTAATGACAATGGCATGAATAATGCTTTACTCTCATCTCCATTTCCACTTTGAATTCTTCTCCATGAATTTCTTATTCATCCCTTCCTGAAGACACAGAGGAGAGAAAGTCAAAGGGAGGTTGAGGCAGTGGTTTCCAACCTCTTTCTTATGCAGCAACCTTCAAACTGGTTTTGGAGAACATATGCATTTTCAGACCCTTGGACATAACTTTGGTGACCTAACATGGTTACTAGTAATAACATGGTTACTACCCTTGAAATTGGGCAACAGGAGCAGAATAAGCTTTTTTGCCTCCCTGTTTGCCTCAGACTATGCTCTGTCTGTATTCTTTTTGATGAGAAGATTTTTTTAAAAAACAGTTTTCAGCCTTTTGCTCTTCATTCTATTGACAATGACAGTACCATTAATTGTCTTGCAGATTTGCACTGTGATTTACAGTAAGCATTTAAACTGTTTCTACTGAATTAATGAGTTTTTGAACATAGAGGTTTTCACATTTCAAACCCAGGTATCTAAATATCATGCAAACAAGCTTCTGTCATAGTACAATACTAGTGAAGTAGCAAAAACTGTTTCTAGAGCAAAGTAGTTCACACAACCATCTTAACTCCACTTAGAAAAATAGTCCCATTCCCAGCTTTGGCTTCTGTTTTTAATTGAAGTGGTAGAAATGTGTACGTGGCTGTTCACATTGAAACGTTTAAAAATTGGTATCTTTACGAGCTAGTCTATTTTTAACAAAAATAAATATGAGTTAACTGCTCACATGATGGAATTAAATATTTTCTGGGAAGTAATTCAGTGAAGAACAGGGAAGCCTGGCATGCTGCAGTCCAAGGGGTTGCAAAGAGTTGGACACGACTGAGCGGCTGAACAACAACAATTTAGTAAAAACCAAATGATTCAAGAAGTGATCACCTTATTGTTTTATTGAGTTTTTTTGTCGTTAAAGAAACTAGTTGGACCACGCCTTTTTGGGTATCTTAAAATAACTCCACAGGTAGCTGGTCTGAGACTCTGATGGGGGTGGAGGAGAATAGAAAAGTTAGAAAATGAAACAGAGAACTATCATTTAGTAATTGAGAACACACACTTATTTAACTAGGACTAAATATTGCCAGAGCAAGTCCTGTGCTAAAATTAGACATTGGGGTTGGTCCAATAGCAGCACAAGTTATAATCCTTTAGAAATCATAGCCTGTTGGTTCAAATCAGGACACTGCAATGTGAGAATATAAAGCACATATGTCTTCATTACAGGACAGTAGAGTTACCAAAGCTAGAACTACTACCTAAAGGTTGGATTTTAATTTTTTCTGTCTTGCTTTTCTTTCATCTATGAGAAGACCTCTTGAAAATATGTAATTTCCTAGTTCTCTTGCCCCATGCATCAAATGTGTGTATACACACACACGCTCATGTTTAGGTAGGTCTTGGGAACAGTATACTAGAACCTAAGAAGATTTATGGGAAAGGTAATGTGATATAGTGGAAAGAGAATATATCTTGGAATTAGACATACCTTCCTGTGAATCCTAGCTCCATCATACTCTCTGAAACCTTGGAGAAAACAATTTGTATGGACCTCAGGTTTTTTTATTTGGTTTTTTTTAAATCAGAAAATGTCAGGTGCTGAGAAAATGTTTTCCTCTCTCCCATCTGTACCACCATCAGAGGACATTTAGACAGATAGCTAGATAGACAGAATTGTGTTAACTTCATATTTTTTGTGTACCAGGCACTATAGTACATACTATCTCATTTAGTCTTGACACACCCATGAAGTAGTGAAGCTTTAACAGCCCTTATATATGTCTTTAGGCTTTGCTTGCCTAAAGGATCATGCTAGAAAGTGACAGAACCGAGACGAGAGTGCTCCTAACCACTGTGATTTCAGCCTCACAAAAAGTCAAAACTTAAAGATATCCTATCAGTGAAATGTAGTGAGAAATGTAACAACAAACCATTAGTTTCTCAGCAGATTTACCTTTTTTATCCAAATTTAATTTTGATACATGTATTAGTTTGTTAGGGCTGCCATACAAAATACCACTGACTGTGTAGCTTAAACAACAGAAGGTTATTTTCTCACTATTCTGGAGGCTCCAAGTCCAAGATGAAGGTGTTGGCAAGTTTGATTTCTTTTCATGCCTCTCTCCCTGGGTTGCAGGTGGCTGGCTGCCTTCTCTGTATCCTCGCATGATCATCCCTCTATTTTTCTGTGTCCTAACCTACTCTTCTAGTCATTTTGGATTAATGACTCCATTTTGACTTAATTACCCACTTTAAAGGCCCTGTCTCTAATAGATATAGTCACATTCAAGGTCTTTGGGGTTAGAGCTTCAGCATATGAATTTGAAGGAACACAATTCAGCCCCTAACAAGGCATATATCGCAAAAACCATGTGATACCAAATGAAAAAGAAAATAAACCTGCTCCCCTGAATGTTTACTATGTGTCAAACATTGTTCAAATATGTGTTTACACATATTTATTTAATCCATACAAGCCAAGTACTATTCTTAGCCCCATTTGGTACTGAGAGGTTAGGTAGTTTATTAAGTCCCATGCGTGTGTTTGTGCTAAGTTGCTTCAGTTGTGAAGCAACTCTTTGAGACCCTGTGGAGTCTCAAAGCCCACCAGGCTCCTCTGTCCGTGGGATTCTCCAGGCAAGAATACTGGAGTGGGTATCCATTCCCTTCTCCAGGGGATCTTCCTGACCCAGGGATCGAACCTGTGTCTCCCTGTGGCTCCTGCATTGCAGGTGGATTCTTTACTGCTGAGCCATCTGGGAAGCCCATCAAGTCACATAACTAGTAAGTAATAGGAGAACATTTGAATCCACAGAGCCTGACACCAGAGTCTGTACTCACACGGCCCCCTCTCAACTAGAAGCATCCTGTTTGGGCCAAAGAAACAGAAAACACAGGAGTATCTATTTGAGGTAAAATGATGATTAAACTTCAAAAGTCTGTATATGTTTAATTAGTAATTACTAGGCTGTCCTACATGAAAGATAGTGAAGCAGCTTTCATTTATTCCGTGGTTATGGCTGAAGTGTACATTGAAAGGACTGATGCTGAGGCTGAAACTCCAATACTTTGGCCACCTCATGTGAAGAGTTGACTTGTTGGAAAAGACCCTGATGCTGGGAGGGACTGGAGGCAAGAGGAGAAGGGGACGACAGAGGATGAGATGGCTGGATGGCATCACTGACTCAATGCACGTGAGTTTGGGTGAATTCCAGGAGTTGGTGATGGACAGGGAGGCCTGGCATGATGCGATTCATAGGGTTGGAAAGAGTTGGACACGACTGAGTGACTGAACTGAACTATAGCTGAAGTAATAAATCAGTCACTTAGAAAATGGCAAAGAAAAATTCTAAGTTAATTTCTTGCATCCTACTCTATGTAATGAAGGATTAATACAAAGTATTATATTTCTGTTCTAAATCTTCAAAGGCAAATAGTACCCATAATGAAGCATCAATATTTGAAGACCTAGGACACATATGCTTCACTTTTGATTTTTCTCCCATGTGGGCATCATTCCTGCTTCAGTACATTAATTGAAGCAAGAAGAGAAGCTGAGTTCCATGTCTGGAAATGTTGGTCTTAGGGATAGCAATATGTTCCTTGCAGCCACTGAAGTCTGTAAGTCTACAGAAGCAAGAACTTGCAGCCAAACGTGACTAGAAAAAGAAATTGTAAACTACCCCACCCCCTCCCAGAATCCCCCAGACAGTTAGGAAGGAATGTAGGGCTCCCACTGCACAAAGGAACAGGATTTGAGCCGATTTTGTTGAGTCTCAAAGGACAGTGTTCTTCAGCTTCCATCTGGTTTAAATCCAAAGTGAACAAAAGAATAGACTCAGAGTTAGGAGTCAGATCACAGCTGTGGTGCTCTCTTTGCCAGTCATTTTAGTTTGTCAGCAGAGCCTTGGCCTTCAAGATGCTTACAGTTCAGTGATGAGGATGGGGGTGTTTACAGAGCACCACAGTCAAGTTCCAAGTTGAACATAATCCATATGAAAACGAAGACTGGAGATACTTGTCACAGCAGCTCAGGATTTTAGAGGCCACTGCTGACTGGAGTTATCAAGGCAAACTCAATGGAGAAAAGCTGAATGTTGAGATGGACCTCAAAAGTAGGATTTGCTGGGTAGGGGGAGGTGAAGTTGTGTTAGAGGATTCAGTAGCAGCTGGGGCACAAAGGCAGGAGTGAGGGAGACAGGCAGGACAACAAAGAAACTTCGTCCCTGGAACAGACAGATTTGGGGGAGTTATGGGAAATATTTTAGGATTAAACAGACTGGGGTCAGATGATGAATATGACTCATGCTAGAGGTCAACATTGTTATTCTGTTAGTTGAATTGCCAACTGAAATTATCTCAGTTCTCTGAACATGTTGGTTAGAACACGTCTCAACAGAACAAAGTGCTTTGCCCCTACTATATAAAAAAGATAATGAGAACCTACTGTAGAGCACAAGGAACTCTACTCAGTACCCTGTAATGACCTATATGAGAAAAGAATCTTAAAAAGAGTAGATATGTGTGTGTGTCTAACTGATTCACTTTGCTGTACCACAGAAACTAACAGCATTGTAAAAATCAACTATACTCCAATAAAAATAATAATGAAAAAAGAACTCAGAGCTTTGCATTTAGTGGCATGCTTGTTATCCTTAAGGCTACTTAGACTACAACATGCTCTGTGGACCACTGTCCCTCCAGATTTGTGTCATGCCTAATTGAGCTGGGAGATGGTGCACCTCTTGGCTCTAGGCCTACACAGACTCAGCCTGGCAGGAGGCCTCAGAGCAGCTTACGTGGTTCCAAGTGCCCAGCCGGAGTCAGGAGGAGGGTGCTGCTGCCCCAGGAAGGCACATAGCCTCAGAAATGGCTTCTTTTTTCAGTCAATGAGATACGCATTCTCTGTCTGCGTTTGATGAACCTTCAGAGGGGAGAGCTCTAGGGAATTCTACACTCTCCACTTCCCTTCCCTTCCTATCTCCAAGGCTGTCTTGAAGTAGAAATTTTAGTCTCACAGACCTTTGACTTCTGACTCGCCTGTATGATGTTAGACAAACGACTAAGTTTTTTTAGCTCATTATATTTTTTAAATCTGTAAAATAGCCCAGCAACTGAGGTTACTCTTCATTCTCTTCCTCTTTTGTGACTTCTCTCAGTTGCTGATGTTTTGGAAGAACATCTTTTTCTGATCATAAATGTGCTCAGCTATCAAGGAGGTAAAAACTACCATTCAGGACACTTAGGGATCCTGAAGGAAACATGGGGGTGGGTGGAGTTGGCCTGCCCTTTGCCGCCTCCCAACCCTGTGTTTATTTCCTCAGGATAGGATTTCAAGTCAACTGGAGCCACTCCTCAGGATAGCATAGAGCTCAACAGGATCCAGAGTGCTTGGAAATCATCTCAGAGTAGAGGGATCAACTATCCTTATTTGTATTGGGTTTAAAAGAAGAAACAATGGCCTAAAGCCATCATGTGGCCTAAGGCATATAAAAATTAAGGTTACATGTGACAAAGCACTTTATGAGTTCTGAAACAGTTAGGCAAGGCCATAAACTATCATATTACTAAATTGCTATCATTTCTAACGTTCAAGGCTCCCAACTACAAGTTTGTCCTTAGAAATTGCAATGTGTTCTTGATAATTTGAGTGTACCCAATTGTGCTTCCAGCTAAGAAGCACGTACGGTTTGCTGGTTAGTATTTTGCCTATATTTGAATCCTAAAAATAACCTCCTCATGAGAACAGGATGAGCTTTGTGAAGATTATATTCCAGTTGGTTAGAAATGGAAGGCACATTTTTCCCATTGCCTCCTGCCTTTCATTTCTAAACACATTTGTCTCTGAAGCAGAGGAGACTATGAGAGCAGCTGCAGTGAGCAGCTGTAGAATCTTCTGTCATCTGCTCTCTGGCTTTCCAGACTTTGTCCCATCCTCTGCTCCCAGTTGTCCTTTTCTTTCTTTTTAAAGTCACCTGCCCTCCTCAGGTCCAGGCCCTGTCCCTGCAGTGCTTTTAGGGGATTTTTGCCTGGTGTCCCCCTCGCTTTTACCATTCTTTATAGTTAAAAAAAAAAATCACTAGTGAAAACATTTTTATCTTATGAAAAACCACTGGAAGCGCGGAAAAGTCTGTCAGCCAATACAGAGCTGCTTGCTGCCGCCCCCACGAGTTCTGCTTGTCATGTTTGGCGGTGATCTTTTCCGTGGGCTGCCATTTCAGGACAACATGAAGCTCTAATTTTACATTTGCATGCAGAGGCCAGATGCTGATGACTCTGTGAGGGGAAGCCCTCCCCAGGATTACCTTGAGAGAGATGATTTATTCATCCTGTGCACATCCTCAGCTTTCCCAGAGGCCCTTCCCCGCCGACTCCACACACAGCGCCGGGGGACTGTCGGAGCCCCTCCCAGCAGCCCTCTTGGTGCACAACAAGCCGTGACAACCAGTAGCGATTGAACACTTTTTTTTTCCTTCCTAATGTGTCGTTAGTTGAGCATAAGCTTCTCTCTAAGGTCGCTTATGCGAGCTAGTGCAGGGCAAGTGTCTTCGCATAATATGTCAATGGAATTTATGTTCATGGCTTTTAGGGATGATCTGACTCTTCTCAACTGGTCCTTTGAATGTTGTTTGATTTTGAACGCTTAGAAAATGGGCTTGCACTCCTTTTCTCCTTTTGAAAAAGCTTTTCTGTGGTTTTGAAACATACCTATTTTAGATCCCACATAATATATCATCCGAATACTAATTTAAAACAAAATATTACTTAATATCTCTGATTTATAACACGTTACATGCACCAAGCATAGAAAGCAGGTAAACATGAGTTATATTTTTAGTTTACTATGTTGGCAACAGAGAAGCCTGCCTGAAAAAAACAATATAAATCATCTTTTACCACTGCTTTCTGAATACTTGGGGGTTAATGAAATCAAAATTTTATCTGTCGGAACTGCCAGTAATATCTTCAGTTTTCACCAGCTGCACTTCCCTTCTCTCCCTCCATATCTTTAGACTCAGGGAAGAGCAACACAGGTTCCACAATAAACAAAAGTGAAAGAAAAGAAAGAATTTGTAAAGTTTCTTTTGGTGTGTAAGAGGATGGATCCTAGCGTGAACAGCATGTGAGCACATGGACAAAGCACACCTAAAATAAGGCAGTGCGCACACAGCGGGCCACCTATGTGGGTATGTGTGCACCCATGCATGTGCCAAACCACCCATTTTCTCACATAAGCATAGCAGTTTCACTGCTGCTGCTGCTGCGTCACTTCAGTCGAGTCCGACTCTGTGCGACCCCAGAGACGGCAACCCACCAGGCTCCCCCGTCCCTGGGGTTCTCCAGGCAAGAACACTGGAGTGGGTTGCCATTTCCTTCTCCAGTGCATGAATGTGAAAACTGAAAGTGAAGTCGCTCAGCCGTGTCCAACCCTCAGCGACCCCATGGACTGCAGCCTGCCAGGCTCCTCCATCTATGGGATTTGCCAGGCAAGAGTACTGGAGTAAGGTGCCATTGCCTTCTCTGCATTTCACTACCTCTAGGTAAATATATTAATTCTTTATGTGAAAAAAGAAAACCCAATGCTAAACTGCCTTTATAAGTATCACAAAAAACACTAAGTGTTTCTTTGTTTAGAAATGTAAAAATAATGTGCTTGGAAATGCCAGCTAACTAGTGAAGTAAAAGTCGCTCAGTCATGTCCAACTCTTTGCGACCCCATGGACTGTAGCCTGCCAGGCTCCTCTGTCCGTGGAATTCTCTAGGCCAGACTGCTGGAGTGGGTAGCCATTTCCTCCTCCAGGGGAGTCTTCCCAACCCAGGGATCAAACCAGGTCTCCTGGAGTCTTTACTGTCTGAGCCACCAGGGAAGAGCTGAGAGTAAATACTTTGTGAAGAATAGAGAAGACACTAGAACAGTTAAACCTCAGTTGGCCTGGGCCAAGTGTGAAAATGCAGAATCACAGAAGGAGCCAGCAGGATTTGATTAAACTTCTATAAATCAAATCTTAGAGGCATGAATCCCCTTGGTAACATCCTGGGTCAGTGGTCATCTGCCCTGGTTTTAAATACTTCTGCTGTAAAGATACTCATTACTTCCAGTGCAACCAGCCTCCAGTTCTTTTTTTTTTTTTTTCCTTATTATTTACACAAAACACTTTTTTAAAAAAGTGAAAGGTCTAGGGAGCTATACTTAGAAAGCAACAGTGAAAAGAGTGGGCGGGGGTGAGGTTCTTATTTAGGAACAATAAAGTTATCTGTTCCTATATACATTCGTTTGGTTTCTCCTTCTTCCCCTTCAACCCACAAAAAACACATCTAATCCCTCCTTCAATCCTTCAAATATTTGAAAACAACCATCATGACTCATAATTATCCTGTGACTGACCTGGATGGTCTCCTAAACCCGTCAGCCAGGATCTTTGTCCATCCACACCGCTCAGAAGCTGAAAGATCTGTATCCCCAAAGTAGATTGGTGGCGGTGACTTCTCAGATGACGTGATTGATGTGATTATTCTGTGTTGATGAGTTACTGCTGAAGACCCTCAAGCCAGAGAGGGAATATCCTAAACTGAGAGAGTTCAGGAAAGAGCCTGAGTCTTAATTAAGGTGATGGCAGCAAGGCCCTGTAAAATTTCACCTGTGCCAGAAAAATCCCGAAAAAATCCAAAGCTATTGCTTCACATCACTGACGTTCAACCAAGCCTGCAACTTTGGAGTTAGGACCTTGAGCTCTATTTGTACCACGAGCTCTGCCACCAGCTGGTTGCGTTCCCTGGAGAATTACTGCCCACCTTTCCAGAGTTGTCTCTGTGATATTCAGAGGCACATGTTGCATTTCTGCCTTGAGCTCTATTTGTACCACGAGCTCTGCCACCAGCTGGTTGCGTTCCCTGGAGAATTACTGCCCACCTTTCCAGAGTTGTCTCTGTGATATTCAGAGGCACATGTTGCATTTCTGCCTAGAAATGTGCCCCCCACCCCCGGCCCCGACTCCTGGCCTAGATGTCATTTCCCCAGGGACACTTCCCTGACTCCCATCCCTACCCCAACCTGAGATGGCCTCTGTCTTCCACTGTACCCTGTGCTCTGTTGCAACCTCACTTCCTTGTGTTTTAACACTGCATTCACTTGTCTGCGCCCACTGTCCTGGAAGTTCTTTAAAGCTAAGGACTCAGGCCTGGTCTCCAGCACTTAGCTCAGTGCCTGGTGCCTACCAGAATCTAGAAAATATGTTGAAAAAAGAAGAAGAAAGGAAAGAGAAGACTAAAAGGGAGAAGACAAAATGAGGAAGTTGGGGTATATTATCTATCTAGATTCTGACAGCTAAAACTCTGCAATTCCTTGGGGGTTATTTTTGCTTGTTTTAAAATACTTATTTGGCGGTGGCATGCGGGCTTTTAGTTGTGGCCTGTGGGATCCAGCTCCCTGGCTAGGGATTGAACCTGGGTCCCCTGCACCAGGAATGTGGAGTCTCAACCACCTGACCACCAGAGAAGTCCCTACAATTCCTTGTTCTTAAGTTCCATCTTTAGAGTCAACCTCAGGCTTTTAGAAATTCAGATTTTCTCTAGTAGTAGGGTAAGTTTCAAGTGATTACACCAAATTAGAAAAGCTATGAATATTTATACATGTAATACAATTTTAGGACTGAGATTTAAAGTTCATTTAACATCCCCAAACTTTGTATTGTGAGGAAACTGAGGCACAGTGAGATTAGGTTATTTGTCCATACCCACCTGGTTAGAGGAAAACCTGGTTTCAGACACTGATCTTGGTCCCTGCTCGGTTGCATCCCCCAGCCCTTCCAGTCTTCTAGTTGCCCAGCCTCCAAGACTGAAGAAAGGGCCCAGAGACAGCAATAGGGACATAAGTGGTTTATTGGATAGGCAGAACTTACACAAAGGAGCCTGGAGTGACACCCCCCCATGTGTGCAGATGGTGGGTAGGACATCAGCAGTCTTCACTACTCAGCAGGAGAGAAGAAGGCTACCATTTATAGGGGGAATTGACATCAAGTGGGCTCACCAGTTACCAGAGACTATTTTAAGTGCTATAATTAAGTGTATTATACAGTCAAGTGAGAGAAACAGGCACTGGTCAAGCCAGGGATGTACAGAGAGCAAGAGAACAGCCATCTTGAATGGCCTAACCATACAGCCCCCAAACCTGGATGGCTGATCTCTAGTCTTCCTTTTTGAAAGAGCTGCTACAAACACAGCTACAAATGCAAGTGACAGATGTTTCCTCCTTTATGTTATGGTTATATCAATGTACAAGTTTATGGCTGTAAATTAAACTTTGAGAAATACCCTTCCCTGCTTCTAGACAAACTAATGAAAATTATGTCTCTTTTCTCCCAGAAATGTGGGAGAATGTTACCATGCTTCACCAGGTGACTCCTGTACGTTGTTTGCTAAACAGAGTTGCAGTCATATGAATTGCTTCCAGCCAGGTTCAGTACCGAAGCTCAATGTTCTGTTGTCAAGCCATAGGGTAGTAATGCCATGAGACCCGCTTCTTGGCGAGTAGCCCTGAGGTGCAGCTGTAAGGTGACCCAGTGCAGGCTTGAGGCCAGAGCTCAGTGCCAGAAACTTGAGCCAAACACTGGAACTAATTCCCAAGGCACTGAATTGGTTGCAATTAAAATTTTAGATGAAAAGATTTTTTGTTTACTCTAAAAGAACCACTTCATTTTATAAGCTCATAGGAAAGTTAGATGCTTTGCCATTATACATGAAATATTTTCCAGAGGCCAAATCTTTGAAAAAGAAGAAGAGGAAGAAAGAGGAGAAAAAGAAAACTTTAGATTATTTAAGAAGTCATGAACATATTTCTTGAATGCAACATCTTTGATTAGATATGCTAACTGAAGAAACTTTCTTTTTCTGACTTGGGGTATGCTGTGAAAGTTGTAAGGTAGAGTTGGAGCAGAAGTGGTCAAGATGATGGTAATGATTGAACCAAACTCTGGACCCATACAGATCTGATTTAAGCACACAGCCCCAGCACTTCCTAGCAGCTGACCTTGGGTAATATACTTAAGCCTGGAGACTGTGTTATGTACTGGGGTTAGTAACTCTTCCTCTCATGGGTAGTATGGACGGGGCTCAGACGCTGCTCTTCCTCTCATGTCAGCCTATCCCTAGGGTGCAGGTCCTCACCTCACTGATGAGACAAGGAGAAGCTGCTGAGATCCCAGTAGTTTAAAGCCACCAGCTTTAAGCTGTGGCAGGAATCCATCATGAACCCTCACTAATTCAGCAGTTGTTGGCTCAAGACATACAAATTGGTTTAATTCTTAGGAAACTGCTTATCAGGGCAAAGAGGAGAAAGGAAAGTGGTTGTCATGTTCCTGATAAGTACTCCGATGTTCCTAACAAGTACAGCGATGTCTCGCCGTCCCACTTATTAGTCAGGTGGCCTTGAACAGTCGCTTATCCTCTTGGAGCCTTGGTCTCACCCCAGCTCCCCATCTAGAGGTTGGGGATGATAACACAGATCACACAGTGTGGTTGTGAGGTGATGCAGTGTGTATAAGCCGAGCTGGGAACACAGAAGATGTTCAGGAACCTTTACCTTTTATCTGACCTCCTGCAACATGTCCATGTTTAGGAATGCCCTTCCAGTAACCCCTGGGGGCCAAAGAGCGAGATCATTCCACAGTGATGACTCACGGTATTCTATATACTCTGCCCTTGCTTATATTCAGGTTTTGGAAAACACGTGCCATATTTACTTAAGGAGCTTCCGCACCTCTTTGTAGCTATTAAAAGACCAGGGTGGAAAGGGAAAATCAGAAGTTGACCCTAATTTATCTGTGGCTGAAGGAGGAACTAGGGAAGTCCAACAAGTATCATTATTTCTTCCTCCAGGTGAACTGATGAAGGCTTAGAAGAAAAAGGCTGTGTCATGGCCTGGGTGGCCAAACCTTGTCCTTTCACTTTCATTAAACAGTTATCTGGTGTTTAAAGAGCGGTTTAAAGGTGGTTGACAGTCATCATGGCAACCAAGAAAAATGTATGTGACCCCAAAAAAACATTTCATTAAACTTGGAAATGAAGTATATGTGTAGGATTTAATTATTATTTGTTAGAAATTAAGGAAAATCATCCATTCGTTCAGCCTTTGAATATTTATTGACAGCTACAATTGTGACAAACACCATTCTAGGTACTGAGGATACATTGATGGCTAAAATAAAAATTCCTGCCTTCCTTCAGTTTCTATTTTGGTGGGAGACGTAGAGAGCAAATGAGATAAATTAGTAAGATATATAGTATACTAGGAAGTAGTTGGTGCTAAGGGGAAAAATAAGGCAGAAAGGGGAACTATAAAATATCAAGAGGAATGTTAGACTGTGTCCAGGGAAAGTCTCATTGATCAGGTGCTTAAAGTGAAGACCTGATGGAACAGACAAGCCAAGCTGAGGATGGCTGCGGAACAGCTCTCACGACAAGGGTCCTGAGATGGGAGGGTGCCTGGTGAAATGCCTGGAGGCCAGAGTGCAAGCTGAGCAGGGAGGGAAAGAGATCAGGTCAGAGAACCAGCCCAGTTGTATGGGGCCTATAGACATAGTAAGGACTTCAGCTTTCACTGGGAGTAAGACGGAAAGCTCCAGAGAGTTTGGGCAGAGGAAAGATATTATACAACCATTCTTACGGAGTGCTTGCTTTGTTAGATTCTTTTTTTTTTTTAATATTTATTTTTATTTGACTGTGGCAGGTCTTAGATGCAGCATACACGGATCTCTGATCTTCATTTTTCAGCATGCAAGCTGTTAGTTGTGGCATGTGGGATCTAGAACCCTGACCAGAGAGCCAACCCAGGCCCCTACATTGGGAGCATGGAGTCTTAGCCCCTGGACCATGAGGGAAGTCCCTGTTAGATTCCGTTTTAAATGCTTTATTTGTAATCCTCATAATTATCTTATGAAGTAGGACCCACTATCTTCTCATTTCACAGCTAAGGAAACAGGGCCAGAGAGGTTAACTAACTTGCATAAGCTCACACAGCTAGCAGGGATGTGGTGAAAACTTAGACCCTGGCCAACTCGTAACCACCTCATTTTCTCCCCAAATGCTTAAGAGATTGAGACTGAGGTGTTTTTTGTTTTTTTTCTTCCTTCTTTATATCTGTATTTCCAGAGCACACTAACAATGAAATCACTTCATACTCATTCTTAGAGACCTTCTCTGTTCAAACTGATAAATATTGCCAATATTCTCCTTTATGATTCCAAGTTAAAAAAAAAAGTCTTCAAATTAGCATACTAACAAGCATCTTGACATGTCTTGCTTTAATTATGCAGACAACGACTCCTTTTTTTGCTTCTAATGTAGAGGTTGATTGGGAAAATTTTTATTTTATTGCTTACGATCTTACCCTAGTGCTACCTAAATCACTGCTTTATGATTTGGCATCTATAATTTATCATCTTCCTCTGCTATTAGATGAAATGCCCTTTAAAGCATTCCATAGCAAGGTGAACACAAGTCAAGCTTGCAAAGTTCTGGAAAAAAGAATTGCAAAGAATCATTAAAGAATAATGAAAGTTGATTTAAACAGCATACAATATCAGGGCTGCCCAGTTTAACAAATATAATTATTCCAAGTCATTTTCAGAAGGCCTCTACATTTCAGCATCTAATTTTCATCATCTTTTAAGGAATAACAACAGAAATACCTTACTGTTATAAAGACTCTAAAAGCTGACTTTTTATTTCATTTCTCTGGATTTCACTAAAGCTAAGCATGAAACAATAGACAGTTTAAAATATAGGAAACCCAGGTTCCTTTTACTATTGTGTGGCTTTAACATTCTACTGCTGTAGCCAAGAGTCCTTGGCTTCTGGGGCCAGCTGCCTTTTGCATGCTGATTTTGCAGAGAGAGTCTCTCAGGAGTTATTACTTTTGAGTAGTATCTACAATGACTTCAGTCCCTGCAGGAAGTGGAAGGCAGCAGAGTCTGGGAATGAAAACACTGAGGGAAAAATCTTTCCCGATAGATTCGTCAACTCAATCTAATTTTAGGTTCCAGGCAGACCACATAGCTGTACCTTCAGCTACCTGCAAACATATGTCTCAAGTGCCCTCACTGAAGGACTATAACCAGGACTTAAAAATAATGAAGTTTTCTATCCTGATATGTTTTAGTAAAATAGGTGATGTGTGAGAGTGTGTGTGTGGGTGTGGGTGCACACATGCAGGAAACCATGTGCGTGTGCGCCACATTCAAATATTGACACATTCAGAGTAAGGGGGGATGGTCCAGAAGGGTTTCTTTCTATTTTTCATCAACTCTAATTTTTTCTTTCCAATGCTTCACAACCAAAAGGACTAGTAGTCCCAGGCTCAAGGCCTCAGAAACCGTATCATTGAGTTATGTGAAACAGGAATTTGAGACATTTTTAGAAATCATTTGTATGTGGTAGCTATTTTAATATTGAAACTACTAAATCAAAGCTAACAAAGGTCTTTTGAGAGGAAATGGTTAAAAGGGCATGTCTTTCCTCTTCTAAAAGGAAAACCGCAGCAAGGAATTCCAATTAGGAATAAATTAAAGAGCACTACACTTTTCTGGAAGGGTCAGGAAGTCAAACTCTTGGCCTTGAGCTGCTTCTCACCCCCACCCCAGCTGACCCTGGGAACCAGTCACTCCCCATCTCTGTGTGAACTCAACAGTGGCTGCCAAGTCTTGCCATTCCTCTGCAGAAAAGAGTCAGGGATTTTCACCAGAGGCCTCCTGCCAGCACCAGAGTTAGAAGGAGGTAGCCAAGGTGCCGGGGGCTTTCTGGAGTGCCCCAATGCCAGCTTTCTGTCTACAAAGGACAATTCACTAAACCCGCTAAAACCAAATCTGACATTTTTAAAAAGTCTCTGAAATAATCCTCCTATGCTGTTTTGCTACTAGAAGACTGGGCTCTCATTTCCCAGATTATATTTTCTTAAATATAATTTCCTTAAATTCGGCAGCACTTTTAATCCATGACACTCACTGGTAGGCAAGAAAAACAATTCTGCTGTCTTCACAATTGATTTAAAGCTTACAGATGTGACATCTCCATATATTATGTTGTGGCTAATTGCCTTATACTAATATCTGAGTAATATATATGTGTGTGTGTGTGTGTGTGTATATGAATATTAGTGTCATGCTCAGTCATGTCTGACTCTTTGAGACCCTATTAGACTGTAGCCCACCAGCCTTCTGTTCATGGGATTTTTCAGGCATGAATACTGGAGTGGGTTGCTATTTCCTCCTCCAGATATATATATATATAAATGTTCTTTAGGTAACCTGTGTAAATTGACATATGGCTACTTGGGAAATTGGGGCTAAAAGTGAGGTACCCCAAACAGCTGAGTTTGATCAAGATGCCATGCACTCTTGACCTCTTTAATATGCTATGTTGCTCTTTTGACAGCATTCCAAATCTACTTGTCCTTCCAAGTCTAACTCAGTTCCTGCTCTCAGCTCAAATCCTTGCCTGACCATTTAAATTCTCATTGAGACCTCCCCTCTGGCACCACCTAAAGCCCTATTATCTTTGCTGCTACTATGGCATTTGGATATGTCATCGTACACCATCATTTACTCGCCAGCTTCCAAGGCCGTGTGCTCTCTCTTCAGCTCCCTGCACAGTACTTAGCCTGATGCTCAGCCCATGGGGATGCTCTGTGGTACAAGTGAAGTGAACTGACTTACAGCCTTTTTCGTCATTTCCCCAATGCTCATATCTAGGACTAAAATTTGCATGATTGCTCTTTATTTCTCCATTCATTGTCCCTTAGTAACCCAGAAGCATCTAGAATGAGCTGAAAGTTAGACCACTCCTAGAACAGATTGGTCACCTGTGTCTTTTTGGCTTGGATGTCACTGTTCCACACAATGCATGGAAATGGAAGACAAGTTACATCCCTTATGACTGCAGTCAATGAAAATAAAGAGGAAAATAAAATAATGGAGCAGAGAAAGAAAATATAGGAAAGTGTGAGGGGAAAAGAGATAAGGAAGAGGGGAAAAAAAGAAAAAAAAAACAACCCACAATCTTACTGGATGATGTAAATACATTTCCTCTTTTAACGACAAAACATAAAGGCTCCTTGCAAGTGCATTTCATGGGTGATTACTTGAACATCTTAATCATGTTTGCTCTTTGGGGAGATTGTATGCAGAAACCACTGCCTTTCCAGTTTGAATTAAGAATAAACTGGAAAGGCAGTTCCTCTGGAAGAAAGGAAAAGCAAAGCCCAGGAACACTGGTGCACTGTATGCGGCAGTAAGAAATGACAACTCGGAATCAGGCAGAGTTCTCTCTTCTGTGATCAGCTTGCTCTGCCCTCAATGAGTCCAGGAGATTTCGCATTTTATAGGTTGAGCTTCCCACTGGCAGCAACTGAAGCAGTTCATTATGCACATCTGTCACGTGGCCCACTTCATCAACCAAATGGAACTGGGAGAATAAGTAACCCTAACAAGATCCTTCAGTACACTCTTAAAAACTACTTACAGATGTACTCTTCCTCTGAGGGGATACAATGGGTTTCCTTGTACGGTGCCACACGATACAGGAAATGCATTATCCCCATCCAAATTCAGGCGAACCAGGAGGAAGCCTGAAAAGAAAGCAGCTCACAAAAGCACAAACAGCTTTTGCAAAAGTCCTGAGAGGGGCTCACACACCAATTTATGATAACGGCAGATAAAACCTCAAGCCTGTGAAGCTCAGTTCATTACAAATGCTAATGTCCACACAGGGAAAGGAAACCACGTCAGCACTCAGCATCGACACAAACGCCGCTAATGCTTTTTATTTACGGTTGTCTCTGGGTCCCCTCAGCGGTGTGCCAGATCTCCGTTTGTGTGGCAACTTTAACTACTTCATGTGCCCCCACGACTCACTGTGAAATGTGCCCACAGGCGATTTGTGCTTTCAGACTGTGTCTGGTGAGGCGAGCAGCCACACTGCTAACCTTGAATCAGGAACCATCTTGTTCCCATTCAGATCACGTCAAGTGAACACTTCTGTGGACACATCCAGGAATAGTTAACACCTGCCATTGTGAAATCTTCCTGTTTCAGTTGGGGTGATCAATTCATCATTCATTCGGTCAGGCAACAGATATTTATTGAATACCTACCACATGCCAGGCACTGTTTCGGGACCCGGAGATATAATAGTGAACAAAGCCCTACCATCAAAAAGATTACATTCTAGAGGGGGATAGGAAGAGACAGCAAATAAATATGGGATATGTCAGAGTGTTTCAGTCAGGATAGGCTAGTTGTTTTGTGGTTTTAAACAAGCCAAGTTTGATGGCTTAAAAAAAAAGTTTATATCCCTCACTTACACAGTGTGTCCATCACCGACTCAATGGACATGAGTTTGAATAAACTCTAGGAGATAGTGAAGGACAGGAAGCCTGGCATGCTGCAGTCCTGAGGCCACAAAGAGTCAGACACGACTTAGTGACTGAAGAACAACAGGCTGTGTTCACTGCAGGGCAGCCGGGGGCTCAGCTCCGTGCACCTTCACCCTGGGGCCCAGGGTGCCTGGAGAAGCACCATGTGGAGCACGGCCAATGTCGGCGGGAGAGAGGGGACAGAGCTTTGAACACCGCACTGGCTTCCTCCTGAAAGCCACACACGGCCCTTCCCCTCACACAGCACAGGAGAGAGCAGGGAACGTGGCTGCACCCAACTTCAACAAGTGAAGAAGAGCAACCACATGATGGGTTTAGGAAAATCAGACACACTCCGTGTGTCTGTCCCAATGATCATGACTGCAAGGAGGGGAAAAAAAGCAAAGTAAAGGAGCAGGTATCTGGAGAGGTGGTCTCTACTTGATAGAGATGGTCAGAAAAGGTCTGTCTGATGTGGTGACATCTGAAGAAAGAGAGAGAGAGAGAGAGAGAGAGACTGTTCCTGCAGAGGATATAGCGAGGGCACACGGTGCCTGGTGTGTTGGAGGAGCAGCAAGGAAGTCTGGATGTTGAAGTGGAATGAGCAAGGGGCAAGCTGGAGAAAAGTAGGTCAGAGAAGTAAGAGCAAGTTAGTTGTGGGACACAAGCCAGCACCTTGCTGTAAGGGCTGTGGCTAATGTAGGGTGCTGTAAAGATGTGATCTGACTGAGGTTTTGAAAGGATCCTGTGGCCGCTATGAAGGTTGAAGCAGGGAGGAGTTGAGAGGCTCTTGCAATAAACCAAATAAGGCTAGAGAGGGGCCAGTGCTCAGGTTCTGCATGCAGTTTGAAGGTAGAACCAACCAAATTTGCCAGTGTATTGCTGGAAGAGAAAGAGAGGATTCGAGGTTGACAAGAAAGGTTTGTTTCTTCTGGTAATCCCCGGATACACATAAGGACTATTCATGTGACTTTTGAGAATCTTTGAATTAGGCAAAATCATGTAACATACAACATCTCCCTGCAAATGAGTTGAGAGCTGAACAGCCAACTGGAGCTATGGATGCTGGGCAATCAGCTTGATTCATAGACCAGCTGAGGGACTTCTCTCCCTCACTGGCCCAGTATCCAGTCTCTTTTAAGGTTTTGATCCACGTACTTTGTAAAACCAGAGATGTAAGCTTCCTAATTACAAGCAAAATAGGGGCTTATGACTGAGTCACCCCAACCTCATCCCAGCCCTCCATTCCTCTGTGAACCTCAGATATCACTACCAAGAAACTAAGCCATACAACACAAGGTCTGTCCTCAATAGATACTGGTATAGTGATGTGTCACCAATTCTCCGAAAAATAGGTTGAACAGAAATCTTAATAAATACAATAAACAACACATGGTTTCTGAATAGTGTTTCACCACTTTCTGCTCACCCTGTCTTCCCGTCGTGTGGCTCTCCTCCTCACCACCACCTGTTAAATGGCCACTAGAGCCCCCTACTACAATCTCTTAGATCTTCTCCAGCTTAGAAGAGCACAAGTTGAATGCCAAGTTTGCTGACTATAATGGAATGAATAAGTAAAAGTGTTTTTTAAAACAGCGATTTATAATCAGAAGTATTGGTTCATTCAAAAAAGATCTTCTTGAACTCCTACTATGTGCCACCTCCTCTTCTAAGCACCGGCGGCACAGCTATGAACAGAACAGGTGAGTAATTTATAGTTGAAAACGAGGAAAGCATGGAAGAGTATTAATAAAAGATAAACTTCCCACTAACTCACTGCTGAAACATCTTAGTATGTAACACTGCTAGTAACATCTTGGTGCCTAGTCTTTTTCTAAGCATACATATTATTCCTTCTTGCTTTTTGAATAAAATTTACAACTTTAGACTTATGCAGTACAGTTCTTTCTTTAAAATTTTTTCTTCTTATAAAAATAAATCATAGCAGATGCTCAGTAAGTATTTGTGAATGAATGAAAGAATTAATTATAGAAACTTAGTAGAATACAGAAAAGCAAAATATCAAAAATGAATGTCACCAATAATACCACTACTAGGAGATAATACCACGATTAGTAGTTTGGATTGTTCAGTATGGTTTCAAATAACCAACATATTTTTATGACATCACTTCACAATAAATGAAGCAACCGTGCCACTGTAGATATTTTGTAAAATACTGAAAACCACAAAAGGAAAAACTAGGAGTCCCACTGCCCAGAGAATGTTGCTGTTAGCATTCTCCAATCTTTTTGGAAAATTTTTTCCAATCTTTTTTTTTTTTTTTGAGCAGTACAGTAGATTAGTTAAGAGCCTGGTCAAGTTACTCAGTCTCTCTGAGCCTCAGATTCCTTATCTGTAAAATGATACTAGGAATATCCACTCTGTAAGACTGGTGTGAAATTTAAATGACATAAAATATACAAACTGCTTAGTTCAACATCTTACACATACTAAGTGCTCAATATGGGAACTCTTACCATTTTGCAAGATATTCCTACAGAGTTGGTCAGACTTCACACATGCATTTTTTATCCTTTTTTTTTTAAAGAAACAACATTCCTCAATCTCATTTAATTTTAAATTTTGAGACAGTCTCATATTTTCAGAAAAGTTGCAAGTACAAAGACCTTTTCTCCCCTGAAACATATGCAAGGAAGCTGTTGATCTGATTCCTCCATCACTCTTGAATATCATAGTGCATGTTAACTCAGAGGCATTCCCCTACAATTCCAGTGCAAACAGCAAAATTAGGAAATTAGCATTGGTACATTGGGATCTAGTCCTAAAACTCCAGTAGTCAAGTTTCTCCATGCCTGAATGACATACTTTGTAACAAAAGGATTCCAGTTCTGAACCACACCATGCAACTATTCCCCATGTCTCCCTAGTCTCCTTCAGTCTGGACTAGTTCGTTTCTCCATCTTTCCTTGACTTTAATATCTTTGACGCTTTGAAAGAATGTAGGCCAGTTGTTTCATGGAGTGTCCCTCAACTTGTATGTGATGTTTTCTCACAATTATGTCTTTATCAGCAATAACACAGAGAAGTGATGCTATGTTCTCTGCTTATTGTATCTTACTAGGTAACATACCTGCTTTGTACAACAGCCTGTGCTGGACCACTGGACCACCTTCCTACACAGATACTCATCTCACCCCACCTGGGCTCTGAAATATCCTCTTCAGCCTGCCTGGATGCCAACATCTTGCACTAGGCTATCCCTTTGCAAGAACACTCCCCTCGCCCCACGTGAGCTCTGAAACCTCCTGCTGGGCTGTCCCTCCCACCCTCATCGAATCCTCAGCCCACCCGGGCTATCCCATGCTGGGCCACCCTCTCAGCCTGCTGTGGCTCAGATGCTGAGCTAAGCTGAGCCTCTGTAGGAGTGGCCCTCTCCTCCTGCGTGCTTTTCTGGTGCTCTCATTCTATAAAGATTTATATTATCTGTGAATAATCAAAGTGTTTCCTCAAACTAGAAGTCTGTGTATGTATTACTGATGATCAATCAGTAATAACTTATTTTTATTTCAATGATGATCTAAAAAAGTTACATTATAAACTATAATCATATCTGGAATGTTCATTTTACAACCACGTTTAGTGTCAGTGCTTTGTGTTTTAAATTGTGTTGGTACCACATGATTATTAATGCGGCAATATTTAACTTTTAAAGTGTCAGTGGTCTTCAGATTGGCATTTCTGGCATCAAAATATAAAAACCATCTTGATTTCTGTTTGATAAAAATTATATTGAGTTATCCTACCAATTAAAAAGCTAAAACTGCTCTTTTTCAGAGATGAGATTTGTGTCTTCTTTTATTTAATAAATTAATTTTGACTTTCCATCATAAAAATAACCATGCTACTTTAATTGTCACAGGCTAATGAGAAAAGAACCAGGCTGACTGACTTCATACGCAAATGATACGTTATGCAAAGTGAAGGCCAAATGAATCATGGCACCACTTTAAAGGAAGCTTTACAGAAGTTCAAATAAAGGAAAGTGGAGAGAAAATTGAGTCATTACAGGTCTTTTGGTATCATAGGTTGAACTCAAAAGAAGCTAGGCAAAATAGCCACTCTATTCAGATTATTGGCAGATGTGTTTGTGTGTGTTGTGTTTATTTATACGATATATCAGCTTGCAAATATTCTCTGTGAAGAACTTTTTTTGGAGCATTAAAAAAATAATTATCAATATTATATTTTGGAGGGATCCATTTTTAGATGGATTAGACCAAGTAAAATAATCAACTGACGGTTTCAAATGAGTAACCTGGTAGAAGGAAAAATTATAGTAATGATAATGAATCAAAGGACCATCCATTCTGCTCAAAATCAAATATTTAAGTCAACAACTGAGACACAAAATGCATAAAAACATCTTATTATACTTTTATAATTATGTGTATAAACTATAATTAAATCCAACATTGACAACTTAGTTTCAGCAAAATTTTACTTTTATACTAAGTTAATGTTTTTTATTTTAATTTATCTGATGATCTTGTTTATATCTAACTTGTTAAAAAAATTTTGCTTTTGGCAGCACCATACTGCTTCTGGGATCTTAGTTGGGGGGATGGGGGGGCATTGAACCCATGGCCCCTGCAGTGCAAGGGCAGAGTCCTGACCCCTGGACTTCCAGAGAATTCCCTCTAACTTGTTAAATTTGATTTTTTTCCCTGGTAGTTTGTTTTAATTGTGGTTGAAAAGACCCCACATAATACAAAACTTACCATCTTAACCATTTTTAAGTGTACAGCTTGGGAGTGTTGAATGTCCTCATACATTGGGTACTACAAATGTCTAGAACTTTTTCACTCTGTGTTTTTATAGTTTTTAAAGAGATATATGTAAAAAGCATTTATATCTATATATTGGCACATATTTAAGGAACAATATGTTCCTTACATGAAAATCATTTAAATCAGCTTGGGGAAGTTCTCAAGAGAACTTTTTCCTTTTGGAAATAAAAGGAGGAGGTCTAAGAAATGCTAATCAATGGACTGGGAGTCCTGGCGTGCTGCAGTCCATGGGGTCACAAAGAGTGCGACACACGGCTGAGCTGAGCGACTGGACTGAGTCAACACGGTAACTATCTTTCGATCTAAATGTTCGCTGCACGCCACGCTAGATAGTTCAAGGCAGGCTCTGAAGAGAGAAGGTGGTGCTACCTCATTTCTTGGAAAAGCAGAGCCAGAGGAAAGCATAACAGTTGTCCCAATCCAAATTCAAAACTTCCTTTTTTAAGTAATAGGTATAATGTGAACACAAAGCTGCCTTTCAGATTACTTTTTAAAATAGTTTCAAATCCATTATCCTATTTTTGAGGCCCCATTATGAATCTCTAAAGTCAGTTTCCTTTCACGTCAAACCTCATTGCGAAGTCTGACATGTTATACCTCTCATCATTCAAGCCAGTGCTGCTGGCGCCCTGAAAGAGGTCTGTCTCCAGATGCCGTGGTTGTTCTGGGTCTGCTGTGACTTCTTGCAGGTCTTATTAAAACAAACTGTGCTGGTGAGCTTCTCTGAAAACCTAAATGGAAGGATATTGCCTGGCGGTCTAGTGGTCACTGGGGGTTGGGGGGGAGGCTGACTTTGATCCTTGCTCAAGGAACTAGATCCCGTGTGTGTGTGTGTGTGTGTGTCTGTGTGTGTGTGTGTCTGTGTGTGTGTGTCTGTGTGTTAGTTGCTCACTTGTGTCTAACTCTCTGAGACCCCATGGACTGTAACCCACCAGGCTCCTCTGTCCATGGAATTCTCCAGGCAAGAATACTGGAGTGGGTAGCCTTTCCCTTCTCCAGGGGATCTTCCCAACCCAGGGATTGAACCCAGGTTTCCTGTATTGCAGGCAGATTCTTTACTGTCTGAGCCACCAGGAAAGCCCAGATCCCACATGCCAAAGCTAAAAGTCCCACATGCTGTAGCTAAAGATCCCGTGTACCACAGCTAAGACCTGGCCCAGTCAAATAAACAAATCTAAATGTTTTCAGCTAGAAGCTCATAAGCTGACTTCTCCTGAGGCTTCATTTTTAAACTGAAAGTTTGTTGTCAGGATTTGCCACTTAACTTTTTAAAAATAAGAAAAGATTCAAAGTTCCCATAAGTAATCATTCATTATGAGGTAGAAAGCAAGAAGGAAAGGGCAAGAAACGAAGGATTGTCGCTTACTGCATGCCAGGCACTGTTCTACAATATTTGTGTCATCCTTCTTCCCTCATCCTGACAACCTCCCTGGACGTTGTCCTCTTGTCCCCATTACAGTGGCTGAGACTCTGAGAGGTAAAATAATGTGTCTAAGAACACACAACTTGTAAGCGAGCCGAGATTCAAACTCAGGTGTGTCTGATTACTACTCACTCAAGTACAAAACATGTCAAAACACATCACAGACCAAGCTGGTCAGTGTTTTCTGCCACAGATATTGTTTGAGCATGTGAGACAATGGTGACCCACTCCAGTAGTCTTGCCTGGAGAATCCCATGGACAGAGGAGCCTGGTGGGCTACAGTCCACGGGGTCGCAAAGAGTCGGACACGACTGAGCACCTTCACTTTCACTTTCTTTCTTTCAGACAATGCCTGTACTCATTCATGGAGAGTCTCTCTGTCCATTCCAGCACGTTATCATTCTCTGCTCTCTGGCTCAGTTACTTGTATATTTAGCTGATAGGATCAGCTTCAAACATTCTCTACAACCTACCCAACAGAGTGCATGAATCCCTTTGCTCTCTCTAAGGTGATCCCAGCACCAGCCAGGTCTCTCCCCCAACCCCAGATGTAAGTAGCACTTCCTCACCTTGCCACTACCTACAGTGCTGCCTGGCCCTCCTTGAGGCATGTGTCTAGGCTGCTCTTTACAGAGGACTGATATATGCCCTGTGGGCTGCACTGTCATTTATTGGCTTAATGTGCACACTGTGATGCATTTTTATACTTTCCCATTTCTTACATTCTGTCTCCTAACTCAGATCTCATTTACATGGTGATTTATAGGGACTCTGAATATTATAATCTAAAAGGTGTATGTGTTTAGGAGGAGGGAGCACATCTCCTATTAGGAAAAATCTCCAATCTCACACTTCTTTGAAGATCTGACCTTGAAACTGCATAAATGAGAGCTCAGTCCCCGGTCATATGAGGACCAGAGAAAAGGGACCAGCTGGCCCAACAACTTGCTCAGCTTCTACTGTACGCTGCCTTGGGTTTTCTCTTCTCACAGGATAGCCTAGCTCCTCAGTTAGATTTTAAATAGTTGGAGGGCAACAGCATGTCTCACCGATCCTTGTGCCAAGCAGAGCCCCCTGCACATAGTAGACATTTAATAAGTAATTGGAGGTTGGTTGCCGACCTGTGACTGCTGCTTAAACCTCCCCATCCCCCCACCACACCCCTGACCCTTCTGGTTTAGCTTTTGCAGGACAGTTTCTTTAGAAATGGTAACATGATGCATTGGAACTCTCATGCTACCCTGGGTTATCAGAAACTTCCGCTTTGTGTGTCTTTTCAAAGAGTAAGTATATGCTGCTATCCAAAGACCTAGTTTAGAATCTTGACTTTCAAAAGTTTCAATGTGGGAAGGCCCTGCCCATCCACTTTGGAATGCCCCCCCACCCTTAAGCCTACCTCACAGCATGGTTTAGTGCCTGGCCTTGGTGATGCCACTTTGCCTGAGACGGTTTGTGCATGAAATCGTTTCCACACTGACACCATAGCTTAAATCCATTCTTCAGGCCACTTTTTTCTTACCAAGCTTAAAGATCAGGCGATGCATGGAGGGGCAACCAGGGCGTTGTGTGGGGGGATAGGTCTCTACAGAGGGGCAGGAGCTGATATGGGTCATCTTATTGGAGGAAAGAAAGAAGCAGGGGGTGCAGTGTAGTGCTGTGGAGCAGTAACTGCTGCCTGAGAGTTTTAGACACAGCTGGTGGCACAATTCTTCTTGGGTTGGATGTGTTTTGCCCAAACCTAGTGTAAAACTGGACTTCCCTGGTAGCTCAGATGGTAAAGAATCTGCCTGCAATGCAGAACACCCAGGTTCGATCCCTGGGTTGGGAAGATCTCCTGGAGAAGGGAACCCACTCCAGTATCCTTGCCTGGAGAATTCCATGGACAGAGGAACCTGGTGGGCTACAGTCCATGGGGTCACAAAGAATCAGACATGATTGAGCAACTACTTCACTTTTAGAATAGAATTGTCCCTGTCCTAAGAGCCTGTTATGAAACTCTTGAGCATCTTGTTTGAAACTCAAACAACAGCATCTTGTTTTGAAACTCAATTTGAAGCCAGAATGGAAGTTTTCCTTTAGTCACAAAGTGAGAGCAATGAAAATAGTACCATCCTGCTGTGTTGGTTTAGGCCTTGGAACAATAGACTGTCAACTTTTCTTTCTGATTTAGGAGGGTTTTACAAAATCTCCATATTTTGTGTACATTTTGGACATGAGAATCTGTCACCTCAGACCCCATCTCAGATGGATTTAAAGCTCAGAGAAACAGCAGCTCTCTGCAAGTTTCTGAGTAACTGAACTTTGTTATAGCAACAGACTGGGAGATAGAATCAGTTAATCCCTGAACCCAAGGAACCCTTGGCCCATATCCCAGATAATGCAAGATACTGAAAACTGGTTGGGTCCCAGACTCACCTAAACACATTTCCCCTCCCCCTGGAAGATTGCAGCTTTTGACCACCACCAGCATGAGAGCCCCACCTCCCCATCACACCGTTGAACGCATGAACAGGCGGATTTCTGGGCCAGGCATCACCTGGAAGGTGGCAAAGGCCAGACAGGTACCTGTAGCCCAGCTGCTGCTCAGCGATGAGGCTGGCGGCCAAGCCGAGTGCCAGCTTTTCAAAAACAGCCCTTTTGATAACACTGATTACATTTCCCTCACCAGAGCCTTGGGCTGATTGAGCAACAGCCAGCTTCTCCGGGTAACAAAGAGGAGGGGGAAAGTAATCCAAACACAGGTTTTATTATAAAAACCTGGGAGTGAGAGAAGTCTGTTTATTCTGTAAGATAACACACCTGCTCAGGGCCCCGGAGGCTCATTTCCATCAGTTGCCATGGCAAACTCGTTATACTTCAAGGCCATGTGGCTTTGTTTCCTTTTGCGATCTGGTCCTTGTCCTACCTTTCCTAACAACTCCAGCACAATGACATGAGGCCTGCGACAGCATAATTGATTTCTCCTTCCCTCTATCAACAGTTCACATTTGCTGGGCACAGGACTGAGCCTGCCTCCTCCTTTGAACTCCTAGCTCACCATGAAGGCGTGCTTCAGAGAGCCATCCTCATTAACATTCCAGCTCCCCCTTCCCTGTCAGCGATAAACAAGCCCCGCATCAATGGCCTCCTTCCTTCCAGCTTTACAAACGAGTGGCTCAGTTCCCTGTCTCGCTGCCGATCCAGGTGCCCAGGCTTACAATGCGGGGCTGAGAAGCACGCGGGAGGGACTAAAAATAGAACAGCAGTTTTGGCCGCATACCAGAGCAGCTACTTCATCTCAACTTGCTTTGCACACTAAGCCTAATGGGATCCATCAGGCATGAGTTCTCTCGCCCTCCCTCTCTCTCTCCCCCGCTGCCATCTACCATCAGCACCTTCCTGGTGAAGGGAGCCAAGGGAAGTCAGGCAAAGGGCAAGAAGCCTGCGCCCTCCTGGTCTTGGTTCACAGGTCCTGAGAGACACAGGGGCTGCAATTACGCCTTCCATACAAGTGTTTCTGGAAAAGAGCAGGCAGGTCCAGACCATGGTCACCTTTGCCCAGGTACATGCCGATCCAAGACTTCCATTGTTTACCAAAGGCTCAAATATCACTTCCTAAACACCTGTGTAAGTGTAACTGAGCCCCAGACTCAGACAGTCCTTGGGAGATTCAATAGAGAACTGAACTACACTGAGCATCCCCCTTGCAGGTCCCACCTGCTTGGCTTGAGGCTAAAGATTTGTGAGTAAAAGCATGGCACAGATGGAGGGGCTGTGGCACACGTGGGTGGGTTGGCAGCACGTGACTGCCCAGGGTCTTTGAAAGCCTCCCACCAGCATCTCATGATTCTATCTGAAAGCCTTTTGCAATAGAAAATGAAACAAATCAGTATGATGTTAGGAACATGCTGTCCTGCCTGGGCACCAGGCCTTCCCAAATGCCAGCTGTATTGAATGAGCCGGGCTCCTTTATGTTGTTGACGTTCATCTCTTCCCAAAGCCTCCCCACTACCCACAGGAGAGGTAGCCAGACCCATCCATTTCTCATTGCTTCATCTGAAAGGTAGTGCAGGTGTTCCAAACAGTTATATATCACTCCAACCAGGGTCACTTTTATAGAATCAGAAGAGGGGAGAGGACAAAAGAAAAAAGGAGGGAGGGCGAGATGACCATCACAGTATTAAAAAATAAAAACCTTTGCTTTGTTGTTTTGGAAATTGACAGATACAACAAAAAGAAACCAATCTCCTAGCAGGTTTTGTCTGTAGGCTTCTGGAAGGTGTCAAGGTCTTTTCAACTGTGCCTGTTTCCTGGACGAGCAGGATAAAATAAATATGTCAAACGACTTCAAGAAAAGTCACACTCCATGTAATCACAACTATAATTAATTCCCCAAAGAATTTCCCACAGAACAAGTTGCAACGTGATCATTTAATCCTTTAGCCACCGCGGTGCAGCTTCCCTCAGGCCGCCTATGTTCATGAGGCTCAGTTTACCTCCAGGAGATACTGGGTCATTTGCTGAATAAATCTACCTTCAAACCCTAGAAAAGTTCTAGGTTCACAGAATAAATGTCTGCAGATGTGCAGCCAGGGTTATCTGGCTTCTAGCCCGAGGATGAGGCTTTGGTGGAGCCACGGTTTCTCTGTACCCCATTTTTCTCATGCATAAAACAAAACTGCAGAGGTGCGTGAGTTTTAGGTCCTTTCCAGACCAATGACTCCAGGGCAGAAATAAATGATACAAGAATTAAATTTGTATTGGTGATTTCATTCATCCTTTTTGGTTTGGGTGGTTGTTTATTGGTTGGTGGGCCTGGACAGAACTATTTATCTTGAAAAATACTGCATGATTCTTCAAGAGAAGAGGCATTTGTTCTTCGTGGGACATTTTCCCACAGTCTCACCTTCCTTCTCTTTCATTTGCCACTAGGAGGTGGGTCTCACTGATTCTTCTTGGTTAATTAAGAAGAAACAGAAAGATCCTGTGTTTTGAGAGACTTTCTGGATTGTTTCCCAGTGATCACAGGGCTTTGCAATTCATTTGGCAAACATGATGGTGACAATGGGGCATTTGGCAAAGTGGATGAGGTGGTTGATGAAGTGACTGAGGTTGAGAAGAATGCTGTTGGCAAAACATCATGAACCAAGTTCTGGAATGTTCAAAATGGAGAGCTTGCCCCTCTTGCTGACATGACTCTGAGAAAAACCCAGTCTTTAAATAGGTGATTTATTTAATAGGAAGCAAAGAAAAAGGGTATCAACAATTTTTCTGAGCACTGAGCTGAGAAAGACTTTGACTATAGTCTAATACTTTGACTATAGCCATGAACTGAGATGTCTTTGAATAATACAGAAGTTAAACAGATGCTTTGGAACTAGTCACTGACATTAAAAATTACATTTAAAATATTTAAAAGTTTGTTGTTTTTTTGGCCACCGTGCAGCTTGTGGGACCTTAGTTCCCCAACCAGGGATTGGACCTGGGTTCACAGCAGTGAAAGAGGCAAGTCCTAACCACTGGATCACCAGGGAACTCCCTAAACATTACATTTTAAATATTCAGGTCAGGTCTGAACAAAGCCTTGAGGCTAAGAGGTTTTTTTTTTATTGAGTCAGACCTACCCCACTTCCACCCCACAAATATCTGCAGATGAATGCAAGAGGACCAGGGTAATGTCTAAATAAACCAAGTGTTAATCTCTGTGTCGGTGCTCTAAAATAGTTGCTGTAATTCCTCTGATGTTTCTATCAGATTTCATAGAAACTCCAGGGGTCAAATATCCATCACTTGGCTAGTTGTTGTGTGTGTGTGTGTGTGTTTTTTCATTACCAGTGCTACCAGCTGTAACACTTTAATGACTATTCGTGGAACACAAGGGACTTTCCCTCATCATTCACCTTGGGGGAGGAATAGTGGCTGAGGGCTCAGGACAGGTCTCCAAGGAGAGGGAAAGGTAATAACATCACATTATTAAACCTCCGCAAACTAGAAACATTTCAGAGTAATCCTTGCTGATGCCTTTTTTTTTTTTTTACAACTGTGTGTAGAATCCTTGATGATGCTGTCACCTCCAAAAAAAGATAATAAAAGGAGAGAGAGAAGATTTAATGTTTGTGTGTGGGGTGTTTTCCAGGCAATTTGAGTTAATTAAACAAGCACATCAGTTTTATCAGGTCTCAAATGCTATGATGCTAAAGGTACTCATCAGAGAGTCTTAGGAAAGAGGACTTCCAGTATATGAGCTTTTCTTTTCCTAGTTTAAAAACCATTCACTGTACACAGTAGACATCTAGGTTATAATGTAAAGAAAACTAGTGTTCTTTGCAATTCATCAGCAAAATTCCTTACTTCTAATTGATAAGTATTTTTCTTTACTGAGTGACATATGGGCTTCACTGACAGCTTAGTTGTAAAGAATCTGCCTACAATGCAAGAGACTCTGGTTTTATTCCCGGGTCGGGAAGATCTGATGCAGAAGGGCTAGGCTATCCACTCTGGTGTTCTAGGGCTTCCCTTGTGGCTCAACTAGTAAAGAATACACCTGTAATATGGGAGATGTGGGTTTGATCCCTGGATTGAGAAGATTCCCTGGAGAAGGGAAAGGCTACCCACTCTAGTATTCTGGCCTAGAGAATACCATGGACTGTATATAGTCCATGGGGTTGCAAAGAGTTGGACACGACTGAGTGACTTTCACTTTCATGGTGACATATAAAGGTTGACCTATATTGTAATACAATTTAGCCTTGTTTGAGAGGTTAGGACTGCAAGGAGATCAAATCAGTCAGTCCTAAAGGAAATCAACCCTGAATATTCATTGGAAGGACTGGTGCTGAAGCTGAAGCTCCAATACTTTGGCCACTGATGCGAAGAGCCAACTCATTGGAAAAGACACTGATGCTGGGAAAGACTGAAGGCAAGAAGAGAAGGGAATGACAGAGGATGAAATGGTTGGATGGCATCATCGATTTAAGGGACATGAGTTTGAGCAAACTCTGGAAGATGGTGAAGGACAGGGAAGCCTGGTGTGCTGCAGTCCATGGGTTGTGAAGAGTTGGACATGGTTAAGTGACTAAATAACAGCAACAAAGAGGTTAGATAGACAGAGAAGAGGAAGCAATGGCTCTCAGCCCTGCCAAAAGTCTTCATATCAGCTTATTCTCTTGGACCATGATTAATTTCACCTTGTTCTATGTAGTAGACTATGTATACTATATATATTCATACACATACATATATGTACATATATATTTCATATGTGGGTATGCTTCTGTATGCTTTCTGTGGAGACCAGATGAGCAAGATATTATTCATGTGAAGGTACTGTTGAAGGTATTTTAAAAAGAAGAAGAAAATATCCCGGTTGAGAAAATGTAATTTCAGTCTGTTAGGAGATTATTATGAAAATGAAAACTCAGTTACTCCTCAAGAGTATTTATGACTTAGGTTCTAGGCTGTAAACCTTGTAGGATCATTAGGAATATTTTTGTCCACATAATTATAGAAATGAATCTCTGGTTTTTCAGAAAAGTGAAAGGACTTGCTTAAGGTCATGCAGCTCGTTAGTGTCAGGGGAGATCCCGGGTGGCCTAGTGGTTCGGATTTGGCACTTTTCATTGTGAGGGCACAGGTTTGACCCTGAACAGGGCACCGTCCCTCAGGCCATGTGGCATGAAACCATAGCTAGTTAGTGGCAGACCCAAGACTATAACTCAGGTCTCCCAATCCACAATTCTAGCCTGCACTGTATGTCCCCCCGTCTCTTCATACAATTCACAGACATTTTGATATATGTAGCCCAGGCCCTAAGAGCTATAATTTTACTTAGGATCATGGTAGTATGTGGTACAAAGTTGTATTGTTATTAAGTTCTACTAAAGGAATAAAACTTTCAAGATGAAGTTAAAAGGGGATGCTTAACTATCTGGCCTTCATCTTTTAATTCAAAGCAGTCTGTTACATCGGTCTAATGTTATACTGAAGTAGATTTATTGATGTCCCTGGAAGCAACTGCCCATAAAAATTAATATATCTATCTCCTTTGAGATAAGTGAAAACACAGTTTTACAAAAGAGTAAACCTTTTATTATTTGTACATGAATCAGTTTGGTCTGAGGACACACCGCATCTGGCGAACTCAGAAATGTTGCCCTAAGCGGAGAGTGTTTGTGGTCGCTGGTGTTTACAGTAACGTCACTTGTATTGTCTACTCGCTAGGTGCTGAGGGCCCATTCTGGATACTCAGAGTGTTGGGGGAACGTGCACGGCAGTGGGTTTAAGAAGCAGGGAATGCAGAACAGTCACGGCCTCCATCTCAAAGACAAGGTCCTTCAAGTTCTCAGGAGGAAGCGGCCCCTGCAGAACAGGTTTCCTGGGGGTTGGAAGGCCCCTCGAGGGACGGAAAACAACAGCCCTGAGTGCTGCCAGCTGGCCTCAGCCACAAGAGCTGTAATCTGGGGGTGGGGGTGCGGGGTCACAAGGGGACCACCTGAAGGGTGGGCAGAGGCCCTCGGGGAGGGGCCACGTACTCCTCCTCTCTGAGCAGCCGCAGAAGGATGTTCTTTTTATTCTTGGGCCAGCTGTAGATGTGAGTGTTCTGCAGCCAGGTGGGCACATGCTCCTAGGGCAAGGAGAGAACGACAAGCAAAAGTCTTCAGAGAAAAACCTGGATTCCAGACCCCGGGCTCAGTTCCCCAACACCCGCGGTTTTCCCTTCGCAGGCATCTCCTGCTGAACTCTCCTGGGGGCTGTGCTGTTTTGCTTTCGGAAGGGGTTTGCGTGTGAAATGCTCTTGGCTCCGGGTGCCAGCTGTGTAGCTCATTACAGTGAGCACATGTGCACGGCATGTCCCATCAGTCTCCCAGGCTACCTGCCCTTCGCCTTTCAGCATGCTTTTCAGCACCCTCCCCTGAAAGGGGTAGGACAGAGGTCACACAGAGCCACGTGAATTCCCCAGTGGCTCCGGCAGAAGTGTGCCAAGGCTGTGGGCATTCATCCAACTCATTATCCTTTCACTCCAGCCCCAGGTCTGACCCGCAGAAGAAGGAGGTTCCCCCACCACAGATCCCAGCGATCCGGCAAAAGCCGAACCTGTCAGCCAAGGATCGAAGAGAGCGCAGTTTCAGACTGCCCTCAGGGAGCGGACATTCTGTTGGGGGCAGACAGAGGATGCAGGGGGGCAGACAGAGGATGCAGAGGTGCAGTGTGTTTGACGGCAACGGAGGCCGTGGAGAAAAATAAAACAGAGATAAACAGGTGGGGAGTGCTGGGCAGGGAGGAAACATCTGCGGTTTTAAGGAGGGCACTAGGGAAAGATCTCCACAAAGCTTCCTCACTCTGCTTTTCTACATCTTGTTTTCTCAGTGAGACCTTTCCTTGTATGTTTTCAGTCGCTCAGTTGTGTACAGTTCTTTGAGACCCACGGACTGTAGCCCGCCAGGCTCCCCTGGTGTCCAAGGGTCGCAAAGAGTTGTATGCAACTGAGAGATTGAACACACACAGGGAAAGGTCTCACCGAGAAAACAAGTAAAGATGTTAAAAGTAGAGTGAGGAAACTTTGTGGAGCCAGCTTTGACCCCTGGTCAGAGAACTAAGATCTCACATGCCGTAGGGTAACTACTGACGCCACAACTAAGACCCAGTGCAGCCAAACAAACAAATATATTAAAAAAAAAAAAAGACAGTTACTGCCTTGAGGGGTTCATAGTCTTATGATGGAGTCAAAATGTAACTTCTCCAGGCAGTAGCATGCCAGGGGGACAGGTAGACGGGAGCAGTCTGCCCTGAGTGTGGGTAATAAGAGGATTGTTTGAAGAAGTTTAAAAAACATTAACAAAACCAACTAAAAGTGGGTCTGCTTGTTTTCTGTCACCATGCTCCAGAAATTCTAAACAATTACTCCCAACACTCCCACCCCAGCCACATACCGTTGTTGACTCCAGGTACTCTCAAGAGAGGGACTATTCAATATGTGGGGCATGAAGGGGAAGCAGTCAGGAAAGGCTAAGAGACTGGGTGCTAGAGGGCTGAGAGCTCACCAGACAGGCAAGCGGGGGAAGGGCGCTGCAAGCAGCCGGGACACAAGCACAAAGACAGAGGAAGAGGGTGGCATGCGGCAGGACACCTGAAACGGTCCACAGGGACCAGAGCACAGTGTCATTCATGTGCACAGTGGCAAGGCAGGAAGCTGAGCAGGCAGGCAGAGCCCTCTCCTCAAGGGCCTCGTATGCCACACAAGGAAGATGAGTGCGATCTGTAGTCGGTAGGAAACCCACCACGACACTTCTAAGCTGGAGACAGATAGATCAGATCTACATTTCGGATGCTCCTCTTTGATGGCAGAGCAGAGGATGGCTGGTACAGAATCGAAGTGGACACAGCACAGCGAGCAAGGAGATCGTGCAATGAGAGCAGTCAGAGGCTGGGCAAGGGACAGAAGGCACGCTGCTGGGCAGGCTGTGAACTGGGCCAGCCCAGGGGTCCTGGTCCCATAAACTGGACCCTCCTTCATTCAGGGCAGAAGTCTCAATGCAGTGCTGACATCCAGGGATACTCCAGGGCAGGGCTGGGCCTGAGCTCAGGGTGCTGGGATTTGCTCCCAAGACCTTCACTGCACAGCTGCCATCACTTCTCCAAGCCTGGCACAGGCTCTCAGATGATTTTCGTCCCTGTTCTCCAAATTCGCTGGCCTGCCCTTCTAGTGAACACAATCCCTCCTATGAGCCACAGCAAAGTTCCCTTTGGTAACTGTGTAGGTTTAATTCCTGTATTCTACAGCTTTGAGCACTGAGCTATGTTCAACAAAACATTTCCTTGCAACAGCCAGCCAAAAATGCTCACATCTTGACTTTTATGTACAAGAGATAAGAAGTATCAGATGAACAGCCTCTTTTTGTCTCATTGGCTAAAAACACAAACTACTTCTTTGTGTGTAATGGCTGTTTGAACAATTAGGGGAGCGATGGTCTATCAGATAAAGCTTTAAAATCTTCCTGATTCAGGCTTTTGCACCGAGTGCTACAACTTGTTGATCTTCCTGGCAACACTGCTAAGGATTGATAAAGAGCTGACAAGGTTTCCCACTTAAAATCCTGGAGATTTTAAACCAAAGCTGGACTTAAAGACTCGTTTGTTCATTTACCTTCTTAGCATTTGGGAAGAGCACAGGGATGAATCTGAAGTTCATGCTTCCTTGTTTGATGAACTCAATCTGCATCTGGAACAGAACACACTTGAAGGTTTAATTTCAGGACTGAGGATGAGGAATTAATGGTTCTCACAATCATGCAAGCCCACGAAGGATTTCTGTTCTGCTTCCCGTCAGTGCCGCACACTCCTAATTTTAAGCTGTCCATCACACATCCATGCCTTTTGCTCATTCGTCAATCACGTATTGAAAGCCTATTAAGAGTCAAGCTCTGTGTTAGACTTGGGGTTTCAAGGACTAGGATACTTTCCAAGGTGTGCTGAGCCGCCTCACAGCAGTTCACAGAAGCCTCGTGTGCATGTCTTCCCAAGTCTGTGTTCAGTGAAGTCAGTCCTGTGAGCATATTTGTACCATGGAAATGGACAAATGCTACAAATCAGGATTCTCCCTCCTTTTTGTTTTCTGAGGACCAGTTTACCAGGTACCACAGCTATAAAGCCAGCAGCTTACTGAGCAGATAGAAAGAAAATTACCGACCACAGTGCAGTGTGAAAAGAATGAACAAATTGCTGCGGTAGCCCAATGGGGCATCCTTTTCTCCATCAGTGGTCTGAAGGAGTTACAAGGGAGGTGTCATTTGGATACTAAAAGAAAAGAATTTGCTCAGGTAGGGAAAATGGAGGGAGGTGGGGGAAGGACGGCCTCAGCAAAGGAAATAGTATATGAGCAAATGTCTGGAGGTGTGAAGGAATGTTTGGGGGCTGGGACTGGTTAGGAATGCAGGGGGGGCGGGGAGGGTGAGGGAAGCGAAGCTGGAGGTCAATAAGATGAGCTCCATCTGCCAAGCCTTAGGTTCCCCACACCACTCTGACATAGCGGCAGCCCCCAAAAGATCTAGCTGCCAAGAACTCGATCAAAACCAGAAATTTCAGCATGAGAGGAGTTAGAGTCTTCCGAATCCTGTGACCAGCACAAAGCTTTCAGTCATCTGATGACAAAGGACATGAGGAATTATGTGTTCCCAACTATCTCATCTTCCAACTGAATTTTATAACTGAGAAATCTTCACCATGCATGGGAGTAAAAACAAAACCGAGAGGAAAGTGACAGTGGTAACGACTGAAATCACCATAGAAACCCCCTCATAAACACACACACACACAAATCTTCCAGGAGGTGTTTTCTCAGAATCACCTCCTGTTAAAAATCAGAAGATAACGCCAAAAGCCTATTTTAAAAGGGCGCTGGAGTGGTGTACTTAAAAGCACCAACCACACGAGTACAAACAGGCGAGAGGAAGGGCATAGCACTTCTAAGATAAACGTGAAGAACTGGATCAGTCTCTGACTCCCAGGACACGGCATCCTGTAAAAGTTTGCTTATCTACTAGGCTAGCCCAGCGACAGCGCTTTTTCATTCTCTCTCATGTTTCCAGAGATAGACCTTCTGGAAAGCTGTTGGCCCTAGAATGCAGTTATTCCAGGCTTTCTGTTTGACCCCTCTGCCCTGGAGTTTTCTTCTGCTTGGAGGGGACCAGGAGGTCAGCCAGCTGGGCAGAAAGGCACTTTCCTATCTGGCCTCTTTGATCCCTCCATCGATGAGGAAGGGCCTGAGACACTGTTGTTGCAAGAAACGGAGTTTGGAGACAGTCTGGTTCACGGCTGGGCGCTGTCAGACAAGCTCCGAGGTTCAGCTGCCTGTTACTGCCAGGCGACACCACACACCAGCAGAGCTTGACAGGTTTCCTGGGGAACTGGCAGCGACCTGGGGCCCTCAACACACACACGAGCTGACGGCCTGGGGACTGGCAGTTCCTAGAGATGGAGGGCTTTGGGGCCATGAAGTGCTTTGGCAGACAGTGAAGGGGAACAGCACCTAGAGCCAGCTGTGACCTTTTAGGGCAGAAACAGTACCCCTTTCTGGGCTCCCCCCAGGGGCTGCCAGGCTGGGTAAGTATGAAATAAGAGGGGTACTCATCTTACTCCTTGGCCTCACTCTTTGACCTCCCCACCTTGACTTGGCTTTTACTTTGGCTTGATTGTGAGCTCAAGTAAGGGGTCAGCACTTGGTAGAAGAGGAACCGGAGACTCTGAAGAACCAGATGGGGATATCCACGCATCCAGCCTGCCTTTCTCCTATGCTCCTCCTGAGGCATTGGATTTCAGTCCACTTCCCTTGAGGTAAAGCTGCGTGTCCTTGCCCCTCCTGATCCCTTGGTGCCCTGTGCTGCTTACTTATTCCACCTGAGCCACTTCTGCTTCCTGCCCCATCTTCCTGTCTTTATCAGGGACCTTTTATGTCCATTCCAGGGGCCTTCCCCACCTTATGGAATGTTCAAGCTGAAATGGAGCTTACAAGTTCTAGTCCAGTGAGTTTCGAGCCTTTTTAAGTCTCAGAATCCTTGGTAAACAAGCCTGAAAAAGGCAGACAGCTCTCGAGGAGGTGCCCAGCAGGTATGGGCACAAGGGCGGCTTCACAGGAGAATGTGACCGTCATAAGCCTAGTCTGGTATCCCAGTCAAGCAGGCGCCGTCTCCTCAAAGGTCAGTATGATCACAGAAAGCAGGGAGGCTGCTTGCCCATAACACAGTCCATTTCAAAACTGGATGATATTTTCAGCCAGAATGTTCTGTCAGATGCTAAGTCTAACTTCCTGTAAGGTTTCTCTGCTGGTTTTAGTTTGACCAGGCCCCCAGAGTTCAGGTGTTGCCTATCTATCATGACCTAGAACCATCCCTTCCCTTGACTGAGCATCTGATCTAGGCCTTATGCTCTACAGACTTTATTTCACCTAATCTTCACAACAACACTGTTCAGTTCAGTTCAGTTTAGTCGCTCAGCCGTGTCTAACTCTTTGAGACCCCATGAATCACAGCACGCCAGGCCTCCCTGTCCATCACCAACTCCCGGAGTTCACTCAAACTCGCGTCCATCGAGTCAGTGATGCCGTCCAGCCATCTCATCCTCTTCGTCCCCTTCTCCTCCTGCCCCCAATCTCTCCCAGCATCAGGGTCTTTTCCAGTGAGTCAACTCTTCGCATGAGGTGGCCAAAGTATTGGAGTTTCAGCTTCAGCATCAGTCCCTCCAATGAACACCCAGGACTGGTCTCCTTTAGGATGGACTGGTTGGATCTCCTTGCAGTCCAAGGGACTCTCAAGAGTCTTCTCCAACACCACAGCTCAAAAGCATCAATTCTTCGGTGCTCAGCTTTCCTCATAGTCCAACTCTCACATCCATACATGACCACTGAAAAACCATAGCCTTGACTAGATGGACCTTTGTTGGCAAAGTAATATCTCTGCTTTTCAATATGCTATCTAGGTTGGTCATAACTTTCCTTCCAAAGAGTAAGCGTCTTTCAATTTCATGGCTGCAGTCACCATCTGCAGTGATTTTGGAGCCCTAGAAAATAAAGTCTGACACTGTTTCCACTGTTTCCCCATCTATTTCCCATGAAGTGATGGGACCAGATGCCATGATTTTAGTTTTCTAAATGTTGAGCTTTAAGTCAACTTTTTCACTCTCCTCTTTAGTGACCCATTTTTTGAATAGTGACATGGAAGCACAAAGAGGTTTAATGGTAAAGAATCTTCCTGCAATTCAGGAGACCTGGGTTTGATCTCTGGGTCAGGAAGATCCCCTGGAGAGGAAAATGGCAACCCACTCCAGTATTCTTGCCTGGAGAATTCCATGGACAGAGGAGCCTGGCAGGCTACCGTCCGTTGGGTTACAAAGAGTTAGATACGATGGAGTGACTCACACTTTCACTTTCCATGGTCATACACCCTATACAGGAGGAAGCCAGATTTGAACACGGGCTATCTGACACTGTGTGTCTTCTCAGATGTGCTACTCTGGCTCTCTGAAAAGGCAGAGGACAGAACTGGACAGATGCAGGGAGTCTGCTCTCTTCACAGCCCTGTCTCCTGCCCTCCCAGGACTTCACATCTGTGGGTAAACAATTAAACCAGCAGAGTTCTGCTTTCCCGAATCTTGAAACTTAGAGATCACAGATTAATCTCCCTGTTACTGAGAAGGAACAGGGAGTCCCAGAGGCATGGGGACTTACCCCAGGTCCCCAAGGTAGATGGAGCCAGAACCAACACCGGCCTCTCCTGCCTCATTCTTCAACCATCAGCCCCCAACCTCAGTGGGTATCCAGTGAAGGACAGGCTTTCACAGAAGCAGAAGCCCGACTCCAAGGGCTGGCAAGGTACTGTGGTTTCATCACTCACCATTCGATGAATGTACTTAGTATGTAAGCCATGTTCATCCTCGTCCAGCTGCGACTCAGCGCCTTCCACATCCTGTTTGTATTTGGGGCTGATTGCTACGATTATCATCACTGTCTTCTGTTAATGAGAGGGAGAAAGCATGTTTATGGAAGTGTGGCGTGTGGTCCTTTTGGGGAAGGCAGGCTGGAAACTGGCCAGCAAGACTGTGAGCATCTTCTGATATATACTGCAGGGTGGAGGGCCAGCCCCCATCCATGGAAAGTGAAAGGCGAGGCCCCAACTCAGGCAGACTCCTGGCTCCCCACCCCTTTCCCCACTCCCCACTGCCCTGTCTCCCTCCCCAGCTCCCTTCAAACACAAGAGCCTCTCCTAAATGGACGCGGTTCTGCCCACCATCTTCCACAACCATCGCTAATAAAGGTCTAATGAAACCCAGAATGACTAAGTAAGTCTGCATTGTGGCAGAGAGGCTATGCCTCCCTCCGGCAGCGGGATCTAAGCTGTCAGTTACTGCACCCTTGACTGCCCTGCTTGCCGCTGACGCTTAGCCCAGTCGGGAGGAGCAGACCCTTCAGCACAAAGCAAACATCAGGCTGCAGACAAAAGGAAAAGCCTCAAAACCCCAGCCAGCTCAGACTCCGTCCCCCACTGGCTGACGCGGACAGGCTGGCGGCAATCAATTTCTATCTTGTTAAAGCACAACGTGTCCCAGTGGCCGGTATAGATTCTGTCCGTGAAAAACAAATCACAAGGCTGTGAGGGGGCGTCTGGGGTGGGGGGTGGGCGGCGTGCTGCCCTGCCTGTGAGGCTGCCCAGGAAGCCTCTTCAGGCTGGCTGATCCTGCAGAACACTTGGTGCTGGCCTCAGATTAAATTGAATTCTGCTGCTCCCTCCCTACTCCCCGCCTTCATTTCCTCCTTTCCTATTCTGGTCAAAAAATTGTTTGCTCTGATTATTATCAACCACCTGTGTCTGGTTCGACAGTTATTTCCTGCCTGTGCATGTCCAGGAGGGTGACCCCATCCTTCCTTTCCAAGTCTTTGCACGGCTGCCAACAAGGGAAGCTTTGTTGGGACTTGGTCAGCTTTGGCCTTGGTGGGTATGCCAGTGCTTCTTTCATAAAATAACTCCACAAGCTAATTGTCTTTCTCACCAGCAAACAAGCTCAGAATTTTGGAATGTACTTACATCCCTAAGGTAGCGTTCCATCCACTTAATGATATCAATGCCTCGGATTCTATCTTCAAATATGTCAATCTACAAGAAAAAAAGATGTGGAAAGTGGCTCATAATGAGAAGCTTTGTCTAGATGCAAAGCAAGAGAAAGCACAAGAGGCTGTATACATTTAAGGCTGAAAAAGTCACTAATGCTTTTTTGCAAAGAAGAGCCTGAAAGTCTAAAAATCAAGATGTAATTTTCTTAAAATGTTTATTTCAAGATTAGTAGGCATTTGAGTATTTAATATTTGTAATTATGTTTTAAAATTTTGAGGGACATAGTAGACCACCAAGTTGGATGTAAGCCAGCAACATATGCATTATATATATACACAAAACATATGCATATATATATATATATATGTATATCTGTAATTTGAAGGCAAACATGATTCTGGAGGATTTTAATGGATGTGTTGTATGCAAGTACTGAGATACAATATGGTACTTTGCTTGCATTAGCCAGTCATTACTATGGTATTATATCCAGTTTTGACCTACATATTTAAAAAGGATTGTGTGAAACTTGAAGCAAATCCAAGAAACAGTCACAAAAACAATTACTGAGATAGTGGGGGAAAGGTTTATGATGAAAGTTGAGAAGTAGAACTCTTGGGCCTTGAAAAGACTGGTATTAAATATCAAATTTTTGAAGGGGAGAAAAACCAGTTATTTTCCATTTTACAGAAGCCTAAACAAGACCTTTCTTGGGCTCAGGCTTGTCCTGCAGCCAGAGAGGAGTGTGTGTCTGCACAAGGTGCTCTTGATTGGAAGATGGATTATGTACAGGGATGGGTGATGCAGGGAGAGGGTACGTGAAGAGGGGTGATTTGATTCAGCCACACTGCTCCCACGTCCATTGTCCTCAGTGTCATGCTGCCGTTTAGGGCCAGTCAAGTTCCAGCCATTCAGCAAGCTTTCCATGCCGTCCATGATCCAGCGCCACCTCTTTTCCCCACACATGTCCTATCTACTCTACTCTCCACATTTGCGCTCCCTGCACCATAAAAGCACAGTGCAAGCCCCCCTGCTGTGTGAATCCTCCCCACTCACTGCCTTTCTCCTCCTCCCCTTAATGAACTCTACCCCGCTGTGACTACTGATGGTACTGGACAACAAGCACGTTATTATGGCATTCTTTCATGTACTGAATGTCTCATGGATGTCTGGCTTATCTCTTGAGCCGGGTTCTAAGCTTCCTATGGAACAAGATCCTGCTCTACACCAAACTCAGATATATACAGTATAGAATATGAATTTAGAATATGCGTTTTTAGACTGAAGGAACATAAAAGATGGAATGGCTTTCCTTTTGGTTTGGATGATTCCTGCTTTAAAATGTTCAATGGCCAATGACTACATTAGGTAACCTTGAGAGAGGCTTTGCAGTTCTCTGAGATTGCATCAGTTATCCATTTCTGTTTTATGAGAGAGAAGCAATGTATGTCAGGGCTGACAAGAGACCGGCAGCGTGGCTTTCCTCTTTCCACTTGGAAGGCTTTGAAAATGTTCCTGAAGTTCTCTAAGTCTTACTATTTTCATCTTGGTATGTGGTTAATAAACCTACTTCCTAGAGAGCTTGTGAGGATTATAATGAGTTAGAGTGGGAAAGGCACATCATAATGCCAGGCATAAAGTAAGTCCTCAATAAATGGTCATTCTTATTATTATCCCAGCACCTCAATCCTTCCTTGCTATGGAGGTAGGCATTCTGGAAGGAACAATGTGCTGGAGGTCTTCCACTGATCTCTCCAGACATCTACTAAAATATACAGCTTCTGTCAGGCCAACTTTTCCACCCAGCTCCTGTTACGAGCTGAATTGTGTCCCTCCAAATTCATGTTTCAGTATGTGTCTTAACCCCCTGTGTCCCAGACTATGACTGTATTTGGATATAGGGCTTTTAAAAGGTGATTAAAATAAAAGGGGTCTCGTAGGTGGGCCCTGATGCAGTATGACCGGTGTCCTTATAAGAGGAGACTATAAAGAAAGACCAAAGGAAAGACCAGGGGAAGACAGAGGGAGAAGATGGTCCTCTGCAAGGCAAGGGAGAGATTTCAGAATGAAACCGACCCTGCTGAAACCTTGATCTTATACTATGAGCCTCCACAACTGAGGAAATAAAGGACCGTTTAAGCTCCCTAATGGCACCCCACTCCAGTACTCTTGCCTGGAAAATCCCATGCACGGAGGAGCCTGGCAGGCTGCAGTCCACCGGGTTGCTCAGAGTCGGATACGACTGAGCAACTTCACTTTCACTTTTCACTTTTACGCATTGGAGAAGGAAATGGCAACCCATTCCAGTGTTCTTGCCTGGAGAATCCCAGGGACGGGGGAACCCGGGGGATGCCGTCTATGGGGTCGCCCAGAGTCGGACACGACTGAAGCGACTTAGCAGCAGCAGCAGCAGCCTGTGGTACTAGGTGGCAGACCCAGTAAACCAATATAGCGCCCCCTTTAGGTTGTAGGAGTCACTGTTTCCTTGCCTCTTTAGGCCTCGGGGTGGTAGACTCTCCTTGCTTTTGCTAGTCCTGGGATATTGCACTCCTCATTCTCTATGGGTTTCCTGTGACTCACCTAGAACTTTGAAAATGATCCATTTATTAAATTACCCATTAAATTAATTTTTATCCACTAAGGGGATTTTGATGTATAGATACAATAACTTAGCTATCCAGGATGAGGCTCTGGGATTTTACCACAAGCTTTAAGAACTTCCCTGGTGGCTTGGATGGTAAAGAATCCACCTGTAATGCAGGAGACCTGGATTCGATCCCTGGGTTGGGAAGATCCCCTGGAGAAGGAAATGGCAGCCCACTCCAGTATTCTTGCCTGGAAAATTCCATTCCCAGAGGAGCTAGGTGGGTTACAGTCCACAGGGTCACAAAGAGTCCGACATGACTGAACAACTCACACTTTCACTTTTCACTTCATAATGATGAGGATTAGGGTTTAGGGACAAATTTAAATGGGGCCTAAGCAGCCCCTAATTGTTAAGTTCACAAAAACCCGTCCTCTTCTCTGGGGGCAATCAGTATGCTTATGTGGAAAGGACTAAAAGTAAGATCTTTTCTACAATGTTGGCCTTATGTCCTGTAATTTGATTTTATATGACTTGCCCCAGTGTTTCTTATCCCAGAAACGAGAAATTGAAATGTTGATCTCTATATATTCATATATCTATATGGTCATGAAGTTGGGGTGTAGAGTGTATACTTGTAAAAATTTTCATATACTTCCATTTAAAAATAATTACAGACTAAAGAAATGTTTGAATAAAACTTCTGTTAGAAATGCTAAATAATCCTTAAAATGGACATTTAGTTACTAAGTATTCTTTCTTTATTCTTCAACATTTGTATTCATAGATATTTCCCTTAATTTTTCACTACTCTTTAGAATCCGCTGTTACTAAATACCCAGAGGAGGCCTCGGGGAAGGAAGAGAAGTGATATCAGTGTTTGAGGAAAGCCAGTCCTCCGAGTAGCCTCCTGCGGTATTCTATTTATCTTAAGGAAGACTTACATGGGTGTAAGCTGTGCTTTTCCAAGGCACTGCAGGGCACTTGAAGAGTGTGTGCTTCCTGAAATTTCTTGGCCTAAGTTCACAGTGGACTGCAGGGCTGGGGTGTCTACCTTCCTGAACTAGCCTAGACCAAACTGAGAACCCGGCCCTGGGTTGCAGAACCTGGCTCCCTGTTCAGAATTGTTGGTGCTGCGGCAGCAAAGTGTGGACTGCCAGCTGTGCACAGTGGGGTGGGGGGCCCTAGGCTGCCGGGCCTCCATTGCAAACCGTGCAACCCAATGCAGAATGAAAGGATCTTGTCAAATGAGCAGGTGACCTGGTAAGCCTCTTGCACCACAAGAAGCACAATCAAAGTGGGCATGATTGGTGAGGAAGGGCAAAGGTGCCAAGTGCAGTGAGAGCCGGCTTTCCTTTAGGCTGGGCACCAGCTGCATGCGTGCTGGGCGTTAACACCGTGCTAGCTGTTCAGAGGCACTTGTTTGTTGCTGCTGTTTAATTGCTTCTGTTGTGTCCAACTCCGTGTGACCCCATGGACTGTAGCCCACCAGGCTTCTCTGTCCATGGGATTCTCCAGGCAAGAATACTGGAGTGGGTTGCCGTGCCCTCCTCCGGGGGATCCTCTCAACCCAGGGATTGAACCCTGGCCTCCTGCACTGCAGGCAGATTCTTTGCTGTCTGAGCCACCAGGGAAGTCCTCAGAGGCACTTGGGGTCACTCAAAAGGCATGCAGGAAAAACATGCTGGAGAGTTTGGATAGTTTGAATTCTAGAAAACAGTTACCTAAATCCATAAGCATTTAGGTTATGATCACATAAATCAAATAATAGAGTTTAAGCCATCAACAACTTTTGACACGTTTCTCTTGTTTTTTTGTTTTCATTATACTCACTTTAATTGTTTGTTCTTTTCTTTGGATAAAATACTTACCGCAGTTTGGAAGCCGTTTACCAACAAAAAGTTCACGAATTTTACCACCTCCATGGCTGTGTCCATAGAATAAGTGATAAAGACTTTCCCTAAAGAGAGATTTTTGTCAATTATTAGAAACTAGTCAAATCATTCCACTCTAAACAACACTTGCAAATCGTATGCAGTGTCTTTCGGCCTTCTAGAAAAGTGTAGGGACTCCTCAGAATGAGGGGGGGGGGTGGTCTAAGGGCTTATAGCTGCAGCAGGGTGAACTGTCCTCAAGACATAGATCTGCAGGCCCAAAGAGGCAGGGGGTCCGTCCCAGGGTGTGCAGACTGCTCAGGGTGCATCAGAGAGAGTGCTGGCAAGCTGAGACAAGCAGAGAAGGTCTTCTGGAAAACCACATGATACATTAACAAAAAAAAAAATCCATCATCCAGAACCTGCAGGGCCTTAAGGTTAGGCCACCCCGGGTATATGAGACACACTTGGCACTGTGCCCAAGAAAATACTCTCACAGCAGGCCTGGAAGTTGAGCCCTGCTAAGAGGCCACCCAGCCGTGTCCTCTTTTGATCTCATGATGTGATGCTTTCTGCTACCCTGAACTTGATGAGAGCAAGTGAGGGGAGGGAGAAAGTGCTTCTCCACTGCCTCCTTCCCCTCACTACTTATTGGTCAGGGACTGGCCAGGAAGTTAAAGTAGACTAAAGTGCAGCTCAGAAATGTTATTAAGAACTTCAGTAGCTTGAAGCAGAGACCCTGCCTCTGGGCAGTCCAGCATCACTGACTCCCTTACTTGTCTGTGAGTCAGTCTAGAGCAGCAGATGGCATTGTGCCCACAAGCTTAACCCAGTCAGGATGAGAACCAGTGTTTTCCCAGGCTAATGTCTTGGGTAAATTATCTGGCTAGCGTGTTAACGTAGTAGATGAATAATCTCTCTCTGTTGGCATTTAGTCTGAAATCAGCTGGCTACATCTCAGGAAGCTCTGGGGCAGAGGGTGGAGAAGACAGTGGGGCCGGGTTGGCGAGAACCCACTTACTACGCTTGAAAGTGTTAGTTGCTCAGTCATGTCCAACTCTTTGCGACCCCATGCACTGTAGCACACCAGGCTCCTGTACTCATGGAATTCTCCAGGTAAGAGTACTGGAGGGAGTAGCCATTCCCTCCTCCAGGGGACCTAGGCTCTTGTTTTTGAAGCACCTCTCTCAAATGAGAGGATGTTCAGTGGTCATATCAACTCATTTAAGCAGCCAGGCATATTGATGGCACTCAATATATTTTCTTCTCGACACATACTATTCAACCAATTCCTCTGTATGAATTTTAGGACTCCCTTTATAGGTTATGGTAAAATTAATATGCTCTATACACTGATATCCAGACTATATCTCAACAGTATCCATTCTCCAGAAATGCTCAAAATTTAAATGTATAATATTTTAAGATTAAAACAAAATTTTTTAAATAAAAAACAATTGTCATAGAAATCTTTCAGAGCCTTAAATTACTAAAGAACATTGATTCCCCGGTTGGAATTAACAAATGCAAAGGGCTTAATTTTAAGTCTAGTTCAAAGCAGTGCCTAGATTTGTAAAGGGCTTATTAGAATTATGGCAAGCACAACAGAATATAACAATTTCATAACGGGTGACTGTTTTCTTAAGATTTCTGGAACTTACTGTCCTGACTGACCTTCATATGAGAACATTTTGGTGATATTTCAACATTTCTGGTTCTGGCTGCAAAATGTGGAAAAAGCATCATCACCTGACACTTAGTCGAATGTTTCTTTAAATAAAAGGCTTAGTTTGCATTTGGTTGTACAGCAGTATGGAGAATGTGAGACTGGTTTTTCCAAACACGATTGCTCATTCCTACAGGAAATGACCTCGTTCTTGAAGGCTGCTGCTAATTTATGGTGAGACACTAGGTCCCTGGCCAATACCACATGGACATCCAATCAATTTATCCAGGGACAAGTCCACTCAAGAGAATCATTTAGAAGAGGGAGAAAGCATGGGGGTTATTTGTTGTTGGAGTACAGTTGCAGAAAATCTAGTGGTAAGCACTTTGGGAGTATTGCAGGTAGTGTCAGAATCACTACAAACACACACAAAATCCTGGTTAGTTTTTAAACGAAAAGCAAAAGAGGACATTTCATTTCACTGTGTAGTATGTGAGAAATATCCAAGATTATAGATGAAGAATCATCAAGTACTCTCCAAGTGTAAGACGTGACCAAGAAGAAGGAAAAAACAACATTGCAAACAACTTACGCAATTCTTCTGGCAAATTGCTTGTTTTCAGAGTTCCTCTGGCTAGACGGTGACTCGGGGGTCTAGGGACAGCAGCTGGCGATGGAGCCTGGGGATCCTGTGGCCTCAACTCTGCAGGACAATCCAAGGACCCCTCAGGAGCACCACCTCTATTAGGTGCCTGGTTATACAGCTGGTCCCTGGAAAGGAATACATTCACAGTAAATGTTCATGTTGCATAAAGGCAAACCCTAGAGGGACAGAAAGCCTTTAATGGCTGTGGGTAATACCAGTGAGCTATCTTTCTGCCTCCATTTTTTTTCTGAGCCAGAAGGACAAAGGTTTGGTGTTTTTTTTTTTTTTTTTTTCTGCAGAGTTTTTGTCAATAAGCAGTTCAGCCAGCTGGCATTTGTAAGGGCCTGTGCTTGGGGTCAAAGAGGGGAGCAGGATTTGATTTCTGAATTTAAGGACTGTATAATGGGGAAGATAATTCTTATGTTCAGATCAGACAAGACCACCAACAAAACAAAGTAATATAATGGGTGACATAGAAGGTTTGATGTTTAGGCATTCAGATAAAAAGACAGGACTTTAAGCTCATAATAGATAACATTTGGGCTTCCCTGGTGGCTCAGACAATAAAGAATTTGCTTGCAATGCAGGAGGTACGGGTTCACTCCCTGGGTCTGGAAGATCCCCTGGAGAAGGGAATGGCTACCCACTCCAGTAATCTTGCCTGGAGAATTCCATGGACGGAACAGCCTGGTGGGCTATAGTCCATGGGGTCGCAAAGAGTCACAACTAACACAACAACAACAGATAACATTTATTGATGTATTAAAAGGTAGAAAAGACCATGTAGGTTTAAAAGTATCTGTGTTGTGGGGCCTCTTTGCTGGCCCAGTGGTTAAGACTCCTTGGTTCCACTCTAGGAGGTGCAGATTTGATCCCTGGTCCAGGAGCTAAAATTCTGCATGCTGCATGGCACAGCCAAAAAAAAAAAAAGTTATCTATGCTGCTAATAGTTCACAAATGAAAATCCAATTTTGAAGACCTACTAAAGACATTTCTACCATATTATCATATGGCGTCATTCTTATTATTTTGGTCACCAGTATTCCTATGAACAGTCTGCTGAGAAGAATGATCAGATGCACTCGTGTGAGATTTGGAAGGCAGAAGGACATGCGGGCCATGCTTCTGCCGCTTCTGTGGTTTCTGTTGCTAAGTGCTGCCATGGGATGCTGAGGAGGCCTCCCAGTGTTCCAGTACAGCTTCACAGTGTCAAGAGAAGGGCATGGGCATCGGTATTTCGCCAGTGCAGATCTTGTAGGCATGGAATGTTTCCAATAGCTGCGGTGGCAGCTTCCTGATTCTGGTTGGTGCTGGCAGCATGGCCTAGAATGGAGAGCCCTGTGGTGGCTTTCTGGCCCTCTGCCTCTCTGACCAGGCCAGAGGAAGCAGCCCCTCTGTTCCCCAGGTCTGTGATATTGCCCTGGGACCATTCCTGGAAGCCCAACCTAAAACCTCTAACCTCCAACGTCATAAGCACTCAATTCCTTATATTAAATCCTTTCTGTTTACAACAGCTAGAGTTGTTTCTGTTTTTGGTAACTGAATTCTAACTGCTAGGGGGACTAAAACTGTATCTATAATATTTTATTTCTTCAAAAAAATATGAAGTAAATGTGGCATTGTTAACATTTTTAAAAATCTAGGTAGCGGGAACAGGAATGTTACTTGTTATGTGTTTGCAATTGTTTTATGTTATAAATTTTAAAAAAGTTTTGAATGTAATATCTATGTGTATAAGCCTAGTTTTAGTGGATTATTGCTTTTGCTTTCATATTTTTACCCAAAAGAGTAATCAAAAAATTCTGAAAGTCCTATGTAACCAGATTTAAAATTATACAAAATCTCAACTATGCTATTAATAATATATTTCTAATTGTGGTGTTTGAGGAAGTTATTTTTATTTTATATTAATATAGTAAAAAATTTCTACACAATATGCCTTCATCTAATGGGGATCCAATTCCATATTCTTTTTGCATTAACTGCCTTTGTACCCAAAGTTACTTCAGTTCAGTTCAGTTCAGTCACTCAGTCGTGTCCGACTCTTTGTGACCCCATGAATTGCAGCACGCCAGGCCTCCCTGTCCATCACCATCTCCCGGAGTTCACTCAGACTCACATCCATCGAGTCCGTGATGCCATCCAGCCATCTCATCCTCTGTCGTCCCCTTCTCCTCCTGCCCCCAATCCCTCCCAGCATCAGATTCTTTTCCAGTGAATCAACTCTTCTCATGCGGTGGCCAAAGTACTGGTGTTTCAGCTTCAGCATCATTCCTTCCAAAGAAATCCCAGGGCTGATCTCCTTCAGAATGGACTGGTTGGATCTCCTTGCAGTCCAAGGGACTCTCAAGAGTCTTCTCCAATACCACAGTTCAAAAGCATCAATTCTTCGGTGCTCAGCCTTCTTCACAGTCCAACTCTCACATCCATACATGACCACAGGAAAAACCATAGCCTTGACTAGACGGACCTTAGTCGGCAAAGCAATGTCTCTAATTTTGAATATACCATTTAGGTTGGTCATAACTTTTCTTCCAAGGAGTAAGCGTCTTTTAATTTCATGGCTGCAGTCACCATCTGCAGTGATTTTGGAGCCCAAAAAAATAAAGTCTGACACTGTTTCTACTGTTTCCCCATCTATTTCCCATGAAGTGATGGGACTGGATACCATGATCTTCGTTTTCTCAATGTTGAAAAAAAGTTACTTAGTTGTATACAAAAGATGATTGCTCATTTGACAAAGCTTCCCAGGTGGCGCTAGTGGTAAAGAACGTGCCTGCCAAGGCAGGAGACCTAAGAGACACGGTTGATTCCTAGGTTGGGAAGAGCATGGTACCTTGGAGAAGGGCATGGTAACCCACTCCAATATTCTTGCCTGGAGAATCCCATGGACAGAGCAGCCTGGAGGGCTATAGTCCATACGGTCACAAAGAGTCAGATATGACTGAAGCGACTTCATGCATGCATGCTCATTTGACAAAGAAATCTTAGGGCCTTGATACTATTAAAAAAAAACTTTTATATATAAACAATATCATGGAGAGTAATGACCGAGTAATCTTTCTGTATTAAGGTTCTCCTTCCAAAGATCAGTAAGAAGAGAATTAATCTCATTACCTGAACTTACTTTTCATTATCTTAAAATGATAAATCCTTGGAGACCATAGCAAGCTTTAATTGATGTTATGAAAGTGATTGCTCTGTACTATTTACAATAAATAAATCCAAAATTATTTCAAAATAAAAGTTCACTTTAAAAATTACTATTGCCTCTCCTATTCAACACTACACATAGAGATGCTCAAATTTTGTTTTCTTGAAATTTTAGATTGCTTTCTGCAAGAGTGCTGATCTGACTATAAAATCATTACTTAATTCCATTACTTAAATTCCATTCTATTTTGTTTGTAAAAAAAAAAATAAGGCATCTGTCTGCAAAGAAAATCTGAGGGTTGTTGGCTTTTGAGTGAAGAGCACCTTATTTGCCATTGTAAATAGAGTAGGCTCTTTTTTCAATACACTTTTTGAGCTGATTACCTATTTCTCCATTTCTGAAAAAAATTGCTTCAATAAGAGGTTCATATCTCATTCCGTTCTCAAAATGGAATATAGATTTACTTTGAGTGATAGATAAAAGTTGTGCTTGAGCAAGAGCAAATGTTTTATCTACTCTCTTTCCAATTTTGTCATAAATTAGGAAGCTCCATTTACATGAGGTTTCCCTGTATATTTTAGATCTATAAATGAAGAGAAAAAAAAAAACTTGAGGAGTCAAAAAAGAACAATGAAGAGAAATATGATTAAAAGATTAGACAATAAAAGTCAAGAAAAGCCAAAATTATTTTTCTAGAAGAAATATTGGAAAGACCTAATAATGGTGTTAAACATGAGTGAATGTTTTATTACAAAATAACAGTTGTTTTAAATTTCTGTTGAGAACCAACTGAATTCAAAATTTCAAAGTAAGAAATGGACTTAAACAGATGTAGAGACTAGGGATATAAAAAAAGAATTTTGTAGCCTTGGAAGTCAGTCATAGTGAAAATGAAAACCTATTTCTTGATTCAAAAGGCCAAGAGATCTGGAAGTAAAAGCAGGTGTGACTTAGCATCTTAAGAGCCTTTCCTTCAAGGGTTTCATGTGTCTGGTGAACAGATTCTTATCACACAGCTTCCGTTTCCTCCTGACCTGAAAAGTCTATGTGGGGTGTTCAACTGTGAGACTTGGTCACCAGCCTGTGTGGCAAAGGAATAGAGTTCTGATACATATTGATTGCATTGGCGTCATTCTTTTTCACGTTAAAACTGTCTGAAATTTGGCCCCATGAGTTGTACTTACTGATACCTGGGGAGACCTGGGGGAGAGTAGTTTCTCTGTGGAGGCCTCTCTTCTTGGTCCCAGGAGCTGGGAAAACTCAGGATGACCTTCTGCACAGGGTGCAGGCCTCTCACATGGGCTCCAGGTGGGTCCTGCCCAGGTAGAGCTGGCTGGATCACTTGCTGGTAGGCTGCTCGAGGGTAATCATGGCCATCTGTAGGTGAAGACAGCAAAGAGAACAGGGAAGACTGTGGCTCCTTTGCATGAAAGCAGAGGTAAGCTCAGTGCAAATTTTTGTCTTTATACCAACTGAGGGCTCTATATATCATTTACCACCTCGGAGATGTTTGCCACATTTCTGTACTATTATTTACTTGATAGTTTTTGTTAAACTGAGTCACTGTCTTTATTGTTTTCCTAAACAAAAACACCTGTGAAATGATGAGTTTAATGTTTAAGCATCATTTAAATAAGATGCTTAAAACAATCCAAACTGAGCTGATTCCAGCCCCACAGCTGATAAGGACCAGGATTTGGAGGGTATCTTTAAGAATGGGGAGGTAGGACCACAGAGAACCCTTTGGTCTAGGATGAGCTATACCACCAGGTTTTGCTGTTACAGCCTTCCTGGGTCAGGTCACTTACATTCCAAGGGGTCCAGGTCACCACTATTCCTAACATAATTCCCCAAGTTTTAAAACCTAAGGTTAGGAGAAATTATCCTCATGATAGCTACAGAATCACTACTTGCTCATTTCCTTCCCTGGACATACCTCCCCTCCACATACATACACCAGTCCCTCTTTGCTGCTGTTCAGTTGTTAAGTCATGTCTGACTCTTTGTGACCCCATGGACTGTAGCATGCCAGGCTCCTCTGTCCTCTACTGTCTCCCAGAGTTTGCTCAGATTCATGCCCATTGAGTCAGTGATGTTATCTACCAACTCATCCTCTGCTGCCCCCTTCTCCTTTCTCCTTCAGTCTTTCCCAGCATCAGGGTCTTTTCCAATGAGTTGGTTCTTCGCATCAGGTGGCCAAAGTATTGGAACTTCAGCCTCAGTATCAGTGCTTCCAATGAATATTCAGGATTGATTTCCTTTAAGATTGACTGGTTTGATCTCCTTGCAGTCCAGTTCAGTTCAGTTCAGTCGCTCAGTCGTGTCCGACTCTTTGCGACCCCATGAAGCGCAGCATGCCAGGCCTCCCTGCCTATCACCAACTCCCAGAGTTTACCCAAACTCATGTCCATTGAGTCAGTGATGCCATTTAACCATCTCATCCTCTGTTGTCCCCTTTACCTCCTGCTTTCAATCTTTCCCAACATCAGGGGCTTTTCAAATGAGTCAGCACTTCACATCAGGTGGCCAAAATACTGGAGTTTCAGCTTTAACATCAGTCCTTACAATGAACACGCAGGACTGATTTCCCTTAGGATGGACTGGTTGGATCTCCTTGCAGTCCAAGGGACTCTCAAGAATCTTCTCCAACACCACAGTTTAAAAGCATCAATTCTTTGGTGCTCAGCCCTCTTTATAGTCCAACTCTCACATCCATACATGACCACTGGAAAAACCATAGCCTTGACTAGACAGACCTTTGTTGGCAAAGTAATGTCTCTGCTTTTTAATATACTGTCCCGGTTGGTCATAACTTTTCTTCCAAGGAGTAAGCGTCTTTTAATTTCATGGCTGCAATCACCATCTGCAGTGATTTTGGAGCTCCAAATATAAAGTCAGCCACTGTTTCCTCTGTTTCCCCATCTATTTGCCATGAAGTGATGGGACTGGATGCCATGGTCTTAGTTTTCTGAAAGTTGAGCTTTAAGCCAACTTTTTCACTCTCCTCTTTCACTTTTACCAAGAGGTTCTTTATTTCTTCTTCACTTTCTGTCATAAGGGTGGTGTCATTTGCATATCTGAGGTTTTTGATATTTCTCCTGGCAATTTTGATTCCAGCTTGTGCTTCATCCAGCCCAGTGTTTCTCATGATATACTCTGCATATAAGGGACCCTCAAGAGTCTCCTCCAGCACCACAGATTGAAAGCATCAGTTCTTCAGCACTCAGCCTTCTTTGTGATCCAACTCTCACATCGGTATGAGACTTCTGGAAAAACCATAGCTTTGACTAGATGGACCTTGGTTGGCAAAGCGATGTCTCTGCTTTTTAATGTGCTGTCTATGTTTGTCATAGCTTTCCTTCCAAGGAGCAGTGTCTTTTAATTTCATGACTATTATGACCAGTGCAATGATTTTGGAGCCCAAGGGGGAAAAAAATATGTCACTGCTTTCAATTTTTCCCCTTCTATTTGCCACAAAGTTATGGGAATGGATGCCATGATACTTGTTTTTTGAATGTTGAGTTTCAAGTCAGCTTTTTCAATCCCTCTTAGGAAGAAGTAAATGAATGAAAACTTGGCTCATATCCCTGGGAAGTAGCCAAGCAGTTGGCAACACCTCACAACTGTGTCAGTCCTCTCTTGCTAAAGGCCATGTGCACTTGGGGCCAGGCAGTTAGAAGAGGGCAGGTCTTCAAGCAAAGCCAGTCTTCACATCAACTTACATGAATTTCTAACCTGGGAGAAAGTTAGCCCCAGCCAGGCCCAAGAGTAACAGAATCCCAAAGGATTAAAGGCAACCAGGCTGACCCAGGGCGAGAAGAGAAGTGAGGGCCAGAGGAGGGTAGCAAGGAACCCAGGAAGGGTGGGAGAGGAAGGCTCTGAGGGAACTGTCCAGATCCAATGGGGCCTGAGTGTGGGAAGTCTGAGAGGCTGAATGCATGTTGGGGTGAGCTCAGCCTGTAGAAGGATTGGAGAGAGGCATGTATAACCCTGCAAAAAGAGCCATGTGGATCCCCTCCGAGCACGTCCTGGGGATCCAAGTATTGCCACCTCTGCCCAAGTAAGAACTTGGATGATCAAGCAGGCATAGCTAGTTAGGGCAAGAAGGAACCTTGATATTCAAAAGATTGTTACTGGTCTTTATTCTTCTCCTGATTACAAAAGTGATAACCAATTTGCCTGTCGTGTAGGTAGGATACTTGCAGGGAAATAGGGTAAAACAAAACTTGCAAGTGAGAAATAACAGAAGAAGCAGATCGGCAGCACCAGGGTGTGGAGGGTGAGGATGTGGTTAAGATTTTTATTGGTTTGCTAAGTAGCCAAGAACTGTCTAGAGGAATATGGCCTCAAGTACAGAAGACTAATAATATGTGTGTTCATTAGTGTGGCCACTACCGGGTCCGCACTGTGTGGGCTCAGGAAACGTGACTGGTGACCCTGGAAATGTGCCCCAGCCAGTCTTTCAAGCTTGGTCAGATTCCCTGGACTTAGTCTATTGTCTGCTTTGACCCATGACACCAGGTCATGCCTCCTCTGGCAAAACTGACCACATCCCTCTGAACACAGCTTGTCTTGTGGCCCTGACCATGACCCTTGCTCTGCTCTTGCTTAGGCCTGGTCATGATATTTGGGGCTTAAGGAAGGGGAAGAGGATAAAAGGATCTGCCTGGGCCTACCCGCTGGCTGACAAAGACCAGGACTTGGATGGCATCTCTAAGAATGGGGAGACAGGACCACAGAGACCCCTATGATCTAGAACAAGATAAAACAAGGTTTTGTTTTTATGGCCACCCTGGGTCAGGTCAGATAAGTTCCAAGGGGTCCACCTCACCAGCTGGAGTTTCAGGGCTATAGGCCTGGTCTCTCTTGCTGCTCTTTGCCCCAGTCGTTGTTCAGTCACTAAGTCTTGTCTGACTCTTTGAGACCCCATGGACTATAGCCCTCCAGGCTTCTCTGTCCCCAGGATTTCCCAGACAAGAATACTGCACTGGGTTGCCATTCCCTTCTCCAGGGGACTTCCTGACCTAGGGATTGAACCCATGTCTCCTGCATTGGCAGGCGGATTCTTCACCACTGAGCCACCAGGAAAGGCCCTTTCCCAGCTAGAACAGAGCAAAAAGTGCCAATGCCATCAGGTCATTAGGCAAGGGCTAGCCATGTTTTTGGAGAAGGCAGTGGCAACTCACTCCAGTGTTCTTGCCTGGAGAATCCCATGGATGGAGGAGCCTGGTGGGCTGCAGTCCATGGGGTCACTAGGAATCGGACTAGACTGAGCAACTTCACTTTCACTTTTCACTTTCATGCATTGGAGAAGGAAATGGCAACCCACTCCGGTGTTCTTGCCTGGAGAATCCCAGGGACAGGGGAGCCTGGTGGGCTGCCATCTATGGGGTCACACAGAGTTGGACACGACTGAAGCAACTTAGCAGCAGCAGCCATGTTTTTAGGTGAGTCTTGTATGGATAGACCCTTTACAAAGCTAGCTATAGATAGAGCCCTTCAGAGATTTCCTATTGCATTTAAAATCCACCTTGATAGGCAAAACACTCTCCGACATAAATCACAGCAGGATCCTCTATGATCCACCTCCCAGAATTCTGGAAATAAAAGCAAAAATAAACAAATGGGATCTAATTAAAATTAAAGGCTTCTGCACAACAAAGGAAAATATAAGCAAGGTGAAAAACAGCCTTCTGAATGGGAGAAAATAATAGCAAATGAAACAACTGACAAACAACTAATCTCAAAAATATACAAGCAACTCAATTCCAGAAAAATAAACGACCCAATCAAAAAATGGGCCAAAGAACTAAATAGACATTTCCCCAAAGAAGACATACTGATGGCTAACAAACACATGAGAAGATGCTCAACATCACTTATTATTAGAGAAATGCAAATCAAAACCACAATGAGATACCACTTCACACCAGTCAGAATGTTTGCGATCCAAAAATCTGCAAGCAATAAATGCTGGAGAGCGTGTGAAGAAAAGGGAACCCTCCTACACTGTTGGTGGGAATGCAAACTAGTACAGCCACTATGGAGAACAGTGTGGAGATTCCTTAAAAAAATTGCAAATAGAACTGCCATATGACCCAGCAATCCCACTGCTGGGCATACACACCGAGGAAACCAGAATTGAAAGAGACACATGTACCCCAATGTTCATCGCAGCACTGTTTATACTAGCCAGGACATGGAAGCAACCTAGATGTCCATCAGCAGATGAATGGATAAGAAAGCTGTGGTACATATACACAATGGAGTATTACTCAGCCGTTAAAAAGAATACATTTGAATCAGTTCTGATGAGATGGATGAAACTGGAGCCGATTATACAGAGTGAAGTAAGCCAGAAAGAAAAACACCAATACAGTATACTAACACATATATATGGAATTTAGAAAGATGGCAATGATGACCCTGTATGCAAGACAGCAAAAAAGACACAGATGTGTATAGCGAACTTTTGGACTCAGAGGGAGAGGGAGAGGGTGGGATGATTTGGGAGAATGGCATTGAAACATGTATACTATCATGTAAGAATCGAATCACCAGTCTATGTCCGATGCAGGATACAGCATGCTTGGGGCTGGTGCATGGGGATGACCCAGAGGGATGTTGTGGGGAGGGAGGTGGGAGGGGGGTTCATGTTTGGGATCGCATGTACACCCGTGGTGGATTCATGCCAATGTATGGCAAAACCAATACAGTATTTTAAAGTAAAATAAAGTAAAAATAAATAAATAAATAAATAAAAATAAACTCAAGGCCTGATCCAAAAAAAAAAATTGCACACATGTGCACACACACACACACACACACACACAATACCCTAGGAATAAACCGGACCAAGAAAGTGAAAGGCTTTTATGCTGAGAACTATAAAACATTAACAAAGAAAATAAAAAGAGATTTCAATAAGTGCAAAAATAAAATAAAATAAAATAAAATCCACCTTGCATGAATGGGCTCCCTGACCTTCTTGATTTTATCTCCTACTATACTCTCAAAAGTCCAGCAAGCCCTAGCTACCCTGGCTGTCTTTCTTCATCTTGAACGCCAAGCTGGTCCCCACCTCTGGGAGCCTGAGTCTGCCATCCCCTCTGCTCAGAGGGTTTTGCCCTGTATCTTTACAGATCAACTTCTTGACATTCAGGGCTCAGCTCAGATATCATCTGTTCACCAGTTACTTATCCCATCTCATCACTTTACTTTCTTCCTAGCACTTTTCACGTTTGTGTAAGTAAGCATGACTCCTACTTGTCAACTTCTTGCCTGCCTTGCCTACTAGACTCTAAGCTTTGTAAAAGTACACACTGTGTCTGTTTGCCACCACATCTCAAAGCGCAGTGCCAGTACCTGGGGGACGCTCAGCCTATGAATGAAGACTGAAAGAGACAAAGTCAGCTTCATACATACGCACAACAAGCAACGCCATGTGGGATGGCACAATCTGCCTGCTAGGTCTTGGGTCTTCTAGGGAGTCTATTTCTCATCTGCTATCCATCTGGGGTATTTTTCAGTCTCTCCTTTGGAGGTAGAAAGAAGAAAGAAAAGGCAAAAGAGGAGCAACTTTGCTAGTGGCCTTGAAAATTTTTAATGCTTGAAGCCATTCTTGCTTCCCATATCCATTAATAAATGCCTAATAAGGTTTTATTTGCTTTAAAAGGACTACCAAGCTCTAATCATAGGGTTTGTTTCTTTTCCAGAAAGTGTATGTTAGTGCTGTTAATCAAAAGCCTTTGAAGCAAGGTCATATGATTTCAAACAGATTATTTCTCACACATGTTTTTGTCTCATAGCAACAAATCATATCATTAAAATCACTAAGGCATGAGGACTGAGTGTTTGATTAGCTGTAACTCTTGTTTCTGAAATGGCCACCTGTGATAAAAACTTACAGTGGTTTATGTGGGCAGATGAAAATGATCCACCTCAATTTTAAAATTAGGGTACTGACAAAATAGTTCTCTATGCTGTCTTTTGATTGTTTAAAACAAAGAAATATTGAATATTAGACGGTCAATCAAAAATCAGATTTCCTTAGTGGAACTTGACTGGTTTCACTGGAATTTGGCTGGTTGTGTGAAGAAGTTGAGAAAAAAAAAATCTACATTTTCAGATAAATGAACGTCTTTTCATTGCTCCAGTTTTGATAGTTTCCTTCTACTATTTTGACCAAGGCTTGCTAGATTAGTTGGGTATCGTATATGTACTAATGGCTAATATTTTCTGAGTACTTGTTACATGCCAAGTACTGTTCTAAGTTCCTTATTCAGGATTATAGAGTTTAATTTTTTGCTTTCCTGAAGATGAAGTTAAACTGAGTAAAAAATCCAAATCCCATATCGCAGTCCTTGCCTCCTTCATTTTCTAGCATCATTCTCTCACTGCTCACTCTGCTGTGTCTCCATTCACTTGCTTTCAGTACATTAACAATACTAAAGTCCTTGCTTCCTGGACCTTCTCATCCTTTAGATTTCCGCTCAAATGTGTCTTCCTCAGAGAGGCCTCCTCTCACCATGCTGTTAATGCTTGCTCTAACACCTGGCTATTTTCTTTATAATGTGTACTCTTTGTTATTTTGTTTGCTGATTTCTACTTATCAGTAGACTTATCTCCAGTAGACTATGAACTCCACAAAGACAGGGTGTTGTATTCACTACTGTACACCCAGTGCCTAGCATAGAACTGGGCAAATATTTGGATAAATTGATGAACAAATGAGCCGGTCTGTTTCTAAATCCTAGGGACCTCCTTTCTTTCCCCTGCCCTCCCATAAGACAAGTGAAGAGATGGCCTTTCAAAGGCTTAAGATCACAAAGCCTCTACTCATAATTAGGGAATCACTTCTTTTTCTAGGAAGTAGGAAACAGATTTCTTTTTATTCATTCAACAGATATTACTGAACTTCTATGGCGAGGCATGCAATGACTAGAGATAAAAAGGCTATAGTTCTCCTGAGCTGCTCAAAATAAATCAGGAGAGAAAGAGAAAATCTGTTTGTCTGTGGATGTCTGTTTTGAAACATAAACCCACACTAGTCAGCGTATGAGTAGGAGACATGCAAGCCAGCAGCCACCTACACGGTAGACTTAGGAACCTCTCCCCAAGATATCTCCCCCAGAGACTTGTGCTCTGCGCCTAGAATTCCATCAAGAAGATGGAGACTAGAAGGTGGTGGGGGATGTGATAGACAAGTGATTTGTTAGCAGAGTAACTCCTAGATTCTGATGCAGTGTTCATCACTGAACAAAAATACAAATCTTGCACAATCATGCATGGGTGCCCAGAACTGTATGTTACTCGTCAATCTTATGATCCTCTTGGCTTGAGTTACACACGGTCTTCGTGTTACTGGGCTTTGACCACTTGGAATTTGTAAACCAAATCCTAAATGAGGTTTTCCACTTATCAGTCAAAACATTCAACATTTTTCTTCCTTATTAAGAATGATATTAAAAGAATTTATGAGGGAGAAAGTAAAATATGATTTTCAAGTTGTCAAAAAAAAACAAAACATGATGATATAACACAATCAGTTTAGCCAGGAAGACAAGATGGCCAACATAAACTGTTACAGGAACTCCCCCAGCTGTAAACAGCTGTAGTTCCTGAAAGGGACTGCCTTTCTTTATCATCTCTTCCATCTGCTTTGTTTTTTCCTTACTTTTAACTGCGCATGCATTCTAGCACACAAATAATCATGTTTGGGGTCTATACGAGCAATAGTGGGCATGTGTCCACGGGTTTATTTTATTCAGTCTCTTTGGTATAGAAAGCAAGAATTTTACAGTAAGATAAGAGCACTTTAGACTTAATACATTCTTTTTTTTTTTTCAATTTATTTGCGTCAAGGGTTTTATTTGATTGTAGAGCCATGACCTCCGTTCTGGTGACCTTCAGAGGAAGGATTTTGAGGCAGTAAGAGGCTGACTTCTCTGGGGGATGATGGGGAAGGAAAGAAATAGACTTTTCCACTTTTTGTTTTCACCTACTTTGATAACTTTTTTTTTTTACAGGAAAACAGTGACTAGTAACCAATGTGCTTTAACTTGCAGGGGCTAAGCTGTGCCATTTGCATGATGAGCATTTATTTATATTTTCACTAGCAGATGAGGAAGTAATGCTCTTCTAAAGCCAAGCAGAATCATGTAGCCATGGTTTCCAACTGCAAGAGCATTGCTTAGGTGAACAGCTCTTTTAAAGCGGTTTTGTTGGCAATTAAGTGCAGTGATAGGCCTGACACGAAACGGAGCATTTGTACACCTGCTTTGACTGCTTAAAATCTGTGCCAGTGAGAGGGATCTAGAAGCAGAGGGGCACTCTACAGGGCTGGGCTGCAGGATCTATTTAAATAACAGCAATAATAACTAAGAGCTGCTACTTATCGATAGCTTACTACAAGCCAGCCACTTTCCTAGTGTCTTTAATACATTATCTCATTTAATCCTCACAGCAACCTTCTTGGGAGCCACTGCTATCGGAGGCTTCAGAAACATTCTGGGTTTGCAGTGCCCTGAGGACAAAATATAAGCACTGGTTTTCCCAGGTAAAATCAGCCCAACTCTGACCCTCTTCCCTGTAATTAGGGGCCCCTGGAGGTTAGGGCCAAGGCACATGTGGGGTGATTTAGGGTGAGCCCACATGTTCTCATTTCCATTTTCTCTTTTCTTTTTAACTTTTACTTACATTATAAAAGTAATCCCTAAAAAAAAGAGCAATGTCTGTTTGCTATAACAAATTTAACAAAAGTATAGAGAGTTAGAAGAAAAATCTCCCTGTCTCTCCTAACTCTTTATTCCCCTCCCCATCACAATCACTGTTAATGGGTGTGGCCATCTTCCAGTTTTTTTCATGCTGTTTTTAAACATATATAGTGAAAAAAAATAGCATGTATGGGATCCACATAGCATGCTTCTTTAGTCTTTTTTATGTCAGAGTGTAGTAACAGGGACCTAATAGTCTATTGTATAAATAAATCACAACTTATTTACAATAATTTATATCCTTTATAACATAATTTGATAATTATTTATAATAATTTCCCCTTATTGATAGGCATTTTAGATTTTTATTCTTACTCTAATGCAACAATTCTTTAATAAATGTCCTCATTCATGTATTTTTACTCGCTAATTGACTGTGTCTATAGAATAGATTCTTACAAGTGAGATGCTGGACCAAATAGGACACGTTTAAAATTTTGATAGTGAAATTGCCTCCTGGAAGACTGTACCAATTTATACTCCTATCAAGAGTAGATGGGGGCTTCCCTGGTGGCTCAGTAAAGAATCTGCCTGCTAATGCAGGAGACACGGGTTCGATCCCAGATCTGGGAAGATCCCTCATGCCACAGAGCAACGAAGCCTGTGTGCCATGACTATTGAGCCTGTACTCTAGAATCTGGGAGCTGCAACTACGGAAGCCTGCGTGCGCTAGAACCTGTGCTCCACAACAAGAGAAGCCACCGCAACGAGAAGCCCGTGCACGGCAACTAGAGAGCAGTCTCTGCTTACTGCAACTAGAGAAAAGCCCTAGCATAGCAACGAAGACCCAGCGCAGCTAAACATAAACAGATAAAATCACGAAATATATAAAAAAACAAAACCCAAGAGTAGATGGGAATGTTCATTTCCCCATAATCCCACTAACATTAGATATTGTCCCAGGTCTTTGTTTTTGTGTATCTGATTAGGAAAAATATATATTTAAAATTTTTGCATTTCTTAAATTCAGTAACGTGAAGCTGGGTTTCATACACTTATTGGCTATGTATACACCTTCCGTGAATTAGTCCCTTCTCTTGTCCCAATTTTCTCCTCTCTTCCTTTCATCGCTTGCCTTCACTCCCAGGATCCTAAGATCCCCCCTTTTCCTCTCCAAGTCAATAGAAGGATATAATACAGAGAACAAGGGGAGGCAATCTGAATAAAGAAAGCAGGTGTTACAGACTATGAGTATTCCCAGCGGGCGTGTTTGTATTTTAACAGAGCCTGCCCTGGGAGGGCAGTGCTTACCTCCAAGGACTAGATTGCTAATGATGACATTTCAGGGTTCAACAGGAAAAATATCTTCAAGTGGGAAGATCTTTCTGGGACCCTCAAATGATAATAGTCCACGCTTTCTCTGTCTATCACAATGAGGCTTTCTCTTGCTAGTGGTTTAAGGCAACTGCTTGGGACTTAGTATCACAAAGCCCTTGATGAAGTATTCATACGTTCACACATTAATCTAAGGAATTAACCAGAAATGCAGATAAAAGCATAGGTACATGATGTATCATATAATTGCTTATTGGATTAGAAATGGGAAACTAAAATATCCAACAACAGAAAATAGCTTAAAAACAACTTGATAGATCCATCGGATGAAATACTATGCAACATTTTGAAACAATGCTAGAAAATTATACTGAAGTTATTTTAATATCATATTAAATATACACATGCAAAAAACCCCAGTAAATATGTCAAACCCCAATAAGGAATTGTATTTGGGTGATAGAAACATGAACTAGGCTTTTGGGCATATTTGAGTTTTGAAAGTGAACAAATATTATGATCAGAAAAATTACCTTTAAATGCAGAGAGTAGAACCTTAAAAAAAAAAAAAGTATTGTGGGATTCCTTTTTAACCTAAAAATCATTGAGAAAAAAAATGCAAATCCTGACCCTGCCAAGGTTCAGTGATTTGTGCTTAAGGAGCTTCAGCAGCACACTCACCCTGTTCCTGAACTTGGAGCACCAGTGGTGTTCTTGCTTCACAGTCAGCTGACCGCCCAGCATCCAACACCAACACCAGAGTCCCAGTTGTAGATCTCAGGGGCTCTTTCTCCCAAAGCCCTGCAGCTGCCTCATCTCTTAGCCTCACTCTTAACTCACATTCATTCTTCCCTGTTTTCTTTCAGGCATCATCTAAGTTAAATTCCTTTACCTCACGTTTTCTTTTTCTAAACTATGAGTTACCCTGTTGCTGAATTTGCTTTAGGAAGCTTTATATTAAATGTACATGTACAAATAAATAAATTGTGATTGATTATAGGACTCGTGATTATTTCCATAATTATTTTAAAGCTAGGCATCAGATTTGGTCAGACTCTTCAAACTGTTTTTGATATGGTATTTATGTGCTAAGAAAAATATTGCATCTCCCAGCCTCTCAGCCAGTGTTTCATCTGTAAAGCCCTATTGCTATTTTCCAGCAGCCTCATGGAGACTTGACATCAAGAACTGTAATGGACCTTCTATCTCAGTCTAAGAGTTTATCACTTTCAGAGATGCTTACTGTACTGATGCATTTCATTCGTTCATTGGACATAATTTGTTGAGAGTCTTGTATGATATTGGTCACTGTGCTAAATGCTGGGGAATTATGGATTGAAAATACACAATTTGCTGATGTGAAAAGCTTACAGTCTGACAAGAGAAGTAAAAAAGGCCCAAAGGAGATGCCACGCTGGCATTAGGTGTGCCAGGCAGAGCATAAGGAAACAGAGAGCCTGAAGAAGGGAGTGATCTGGGGAGGCTGTCAGTGGGACACCTGAGCTAAGTCTTAAAAGATGTATGTAGCGATGGCTGCATACACTAAATACACTAGCCTTCAATGAACGAGGAAGGGCAAACTTTACAGTATACACATTAGAACTTGAGAAAACAGTTAAAAGGTATAGAACTGGTTCAAATGCATACAAGAAGGGGAAAAATCCTAGGTAGACAGAAGCATGTGGACAATGCAGGAGTCTATGAAATAGCTCGACATGTTAGGGGGCTGCCAGTCCTTGAGTGTGGCTGGATCGTAGGGTAGGTGTGGATGGTTCAACCTCCAAAGGGCTTTAAGCAACAGAAATACAGGAATGATGGGACCTTCATGTAATGCCATGAGTTTGAAGTCTCAGTGACATTCTGGGCACCTTCTGATTTTTTTGACTGAAGGCAAAAAAATTCAGAGATTTTTCTCTGGAAAATCTAAGGTGGAGAACAAGCATGTAAAGAATGCCCAAGAATTTGGACAACAAAAATTTCTAGAAGTCATTTGGGATGGCTCCCTGCCTCTAGGTAAGTTTCACTTCAGCTACCCTAGAGAGCAGTCTGTTTTCTTCTTAACGTTTCCTAGAGAGGCAGGTTCCAAGTGATACAGGCTCTGGGCCAAGATAAAGCATATTTCTAAAGCCTTGCAAATCCAAACACACATGGAGGGCGCCATAGGAAGCAGAGTGCCCTCCCTGCCTGCTGACCTGCCTGTACTTGTCTAGCGATGCGAGACTCTGACACGAGATTCCCGTTTACTCAGTTACCTGGGCCACGCCATCCAGAGGAGAGCAACTCACTTACATGGCACCTGGCGGTCAGGGCCTCCAGGACAATAGTAGTGATAGTTCCGCTGAGCTTGCCCGGAGGGCTCGGGGGGCAGCATCCGTGCACACGCTGGGTATCTCTGAGGTTCATACTGATGGAACTCCCTGGATCTGAGAGGTCTGGGGAGGTCCTGGAGGTAACACACGGAGGTGAGGGGTAGGGGCCTTTCCAGTTGCCTGATGCCCAGGATGTCCTGCGGCTGTGAATCATACCCCGTGTCTATTGTAGGTGGGTCTGGGGCTGCTCGGCTTCTGTGGGGCTGGGGCACCATCTCCTGGCTACCACTCTGGGGGGCTGCTGAGGCATTAGGTACACTTTGGTCGGATTTTTCAGAGTCACGGCCGGTGTCGGGGGAAGTTGCTGAAAGCCAAGATCCCAGCCATTGACTACGTTTTTCCGTAACGGAAAACTGGTGCTCCTGGGGGAAGGCTCCAGCCACAGACTGAGTCTCGGGCTCCCCGGCTGCACAGGAGCCTGAGGGGAAGTCTTTGCTGGGATCCAGGTGTCTCCTCCACAAGCTGTCTTCACTCTCTGCCAAGACTTTGGCGCGCAGGCAGGTGACCCTCGGGGACACAGGCTGCTGGAGATTTGATAGTTGCAGGGGCGGGTGAGCCTGAGGAAAGTCTATGGAGGAAGACTGAGCAGTCGGGGATGCAGACAAGTTGTTAGGCGCCGTGTTCCTTGCATCTGGAGCAGGCGGTTCTGACTCCTCTGCCAGGGAATATTCTGAGAGGGGTTTCAGCAACTGACTGGGGTATGGTTCCGATTCATCCACCTCCACAGGAATGCTTCGGTTCATTCTAGTGTCTGGAACAAGAGAAAACATGCCACAACCTCAGGAGTCAGGTCAGTTCTTGAAGTCCCCACTTCATGACCTTAAGGGACCCCATTCAAGATGTGGTTTAAACTAACAGTAGTGTGGCACCAATGTGCTGGCAGAGCCCCCAGTCATGTAAAATCATTTGCTTATCCTCCAGGGAAAGGCACTAAGGCTTATTAAGATCATTTTTTCTGGAAGGCTATTCAAAGAATGTGACTGGACCATCGTGTGGTAGAAGTCACACACCAGCAAGGGGAAGACACAGATGAAAACCAATGGCCAGTTTCCAAGGAAAGAGAAATGATCAGAACGTGGATTGCTTCATGTGTGTTTGGAATCCATGATGAAAGAAATATCAGTAACAGATGTGGAATGACCTCCAAAATATACTGTTAAGTGATTAACAAAAAAAAAGCAAGGTGCAGACCAATGTGTAAATGGTGCTGCTATTTTGTGGGAAAATATTAGAAGTAGGGAATATGTGAGTATGTGTGTGTGTGTGTGTGTGTGTGTGCGTGTGTGCACATCCGCTTGTACACGTATAAAATGTGTATGGAGGACACATAAGACATTGGTGCATTGGTTGCCTCTGAGAACGGGGCTAAGCTGAGGAAGAGGAGGATGAGGGAGAATTTTCACCTTCTGAGCTTTTAAACTATTGCTCCATGTGACCTATTGCCTAATTTAAAAAGAAAGAAAGAAAAAAAGAATTTTAAAGCCCGAGTTTAAAAAGCACTGGAAATGTGGGAGGGGGGTTCATGTTTGGGAATGCATGTAAGAATTAAAGATTTTAAAATTTAAAAAATAAAAAACTAAAATAAAAAAATAAATAAAGATAAGAGAAAAAAAAGAAACTTCAATATAAAATCATAATAAATGTGCAAAAATATTAAAAAAAAATAAAAAAAAAATAAAAAGCACTGGAAAAAAGGTCATAGTGACATTTTCCAGTTACAGCTATAGGTTATTTGGAGGACTTAATTCCCTCTTGCATGATGCCTGCACGACCATCTGGCCTGTGATGTAGCAGCTTCATGGGCAAGGCTCAATAAACTAGCCTTTAGCCCACAGCAGTCAGCCCATAGTCCAGGGAATACTGTTTTACCCACAGAAATAGAACTCTTAACCAGCATGACAGAATGGGAAGGAAAATTGGCCTCCCTTATCATTAGATTGGTTGCAATCATGCCCCAGAATACTTAGGCTCCAGGGGAAGGAAGGAGGCAGGTCAGGGGAAAAGACGTCTCTGAAGTGAGGATGGGGAGCCAGCAGGGAGAGAGGGAGTGAAGGAGTCCCAAGAAAAGACCCCAGCGGTCTGTTCCCCGAGGGCCTTGTACATAACATGCCTCAAATGCCATGCAGAGAAAAGGAGTGGTGCTGGTGGTTGGACCTTTAAATTCCTCTTTCATCCATGTAGAATTTCAACCACACTCACTCACTGAGGGCTTACTGTGCCCCAAGGCACGATGCCCATCAGTTCCTGCTCTAAGACAAGTCGGAAAAATAGGAATTCCCCTTCTCTTGAGCCTAGTACCCAACCCAATGGCAACATGACTGCATGCATTTTAAGCGACATGCTTTAGAAAATATTTTTATCTATTTGGCTGCCACTAGGTCTTAGCTGCGGCATGTGGGGTCTAGTTCCCTGACAAGGACCAAGGTTGGAACCCGGGCCCCCTGCACTGGGAGCCTGGAGTCTTGGCCCCTGGACCACTAGGGAAGTCACATGCATTTTAAAACGCTGCCCCGCAGAGCAGAAGTGGGATCAGTGGTTTCCCACATTTTTCCTCCTGGCCTATAAATAGAGATGTCAGTTTGCTATGTGTGTTCAGTAGTGTCTGACTCTTTTTCGACTGTATGGGCTGTAGCCCTGGATTGTGCGTGTGTGTGTGTGTGCGTGCACATCTGCTTGTACAGATGTGTATAAACATGTATGGAGGACACATGGGATTTCTCAGGCAAAAATAGTGGAGTGGGTTGCCATTTCCTTCTGCAGGGGATCTTTCTGGACCAGGGGTTGAACCTGAGTCTCCTGCATTGCAGGCGGATCTTTTACCGCTTGACCCATCAGGAAATCCCCAGTTTTCCTTGCACTTCCTGCCAAATGAATGTCCGCTAACACTTCTCTGACCCTCACTTGGTATCAGACTTACCCATCTGCTCCAAACAACCTTCGTACCACTTTCTCACAAGAGAAAATTCCCTCAGGCTCCAAGTCCCCGCTAGCCTTCCCTCCCTCCTTGCCGTGGGCTTTCTAGGTTGCTGTCTAGTCTGGGTGTGTTCCTGCCCCACGGCTCTGCAGAGAAGAGACCTCATCACCGAAACTGATTAGACCCTGGAAAAACACACATCTTTCCACTGATATCAGTTGATTAGACCTACCCAAAACACACATATTTCAACTACTGAGCATTTAAAAATGTTCACCATTGTTTTCCTTTCTTTCTCACAGTTTTTCTACAGCTCTGAAATTGGATATGCCATACAACATGCTCTTCAGCTGGTCAGGAAGCAAAAGTATTTTCCAAAGGACTGGCTGCATGTTACATAATCTTCAGCAAGCATCTGTGGACCCACAGCTGAATGATGGGGGTCGGGGAGGGGGACCGGGCGGAGGGTGGGGAAGCTGCCAGAGAACCAGCTAGCAAAAGAACTAAATGCTGCCGGCTATTTCTTGGTATGTGATTCATTTTCATTTTCTACACTTCAGGTACAATTGTTTATATTCTCCCTGGGTTTCAAATGTGAATGCCTTAGAAGTGCTTCCCTAAAACTTATAAAATTAAATTCAAAAAGTTGCAAATTCTCTTCCAGCTGAGGAGATTTCAAGGACTTGGAGGAAGCTAATAGAAAGGGTGACAAGTGTGGTCGTCTCCGGAGTGTGGTCACATAACTGGAATTCTGAGGTCGTGTCCTAGGGAGGGGAATTCTAGATTTGAAACTGGTCTGAAAAAGAACAAGTGGTTCCTTGGATGACAGTGAATAAACCTGGCATGGCAATGAACAGCCTTTCAGGAAAACTATGGGATTAGTAATTTTTAACAAACACAGTGACCACTGATGTTTTAAATTTGTCACCACAAATATTCAAACAGCAAATGACTACTGATCCCTGTTGTGTGTCTGACACTGTGCTGTGAACCCCCTCTTCTGAAGCATAAGCTCAATTAAAATTATTTTACAGTTGATACCTACAAGTGACACATAACTCAAGAGGTCCAAAAGGGTATCTAGTAAAAGGTAAACAAAATTATTTCTGGAGACATAAACATTATTCCTACCTTCAAGTGGTTTGTAATCTAGCCGAAGGTAAATGACTAGTACAGGAAATCACACTAACACAAACCGAGGGCCTTTGCACTTGCCATTTCTTCTTCTGCAAACACTCTTCCCCTACATATCTGTATGGCTTTCTTCTTTTTTAAGTCTTTACTTGGCTCTCACTTGCTCCGTGAGGGCTCCTTGGTCACCCTCTAAAATTTTCACATGCTCCTCTCACTCCGTCTCCCTTTCCCTGCTTTATCCTTCTCTCAGCAGTTGTCACCATTGTATATACTATAAGAGACATTATCAATTCTAATACTTACTGCAATATTCCTTGTGTGTTTTCTCTCCTCTCCCCCCAGGATGTAAGCTTCATGAGGGTGTGATTTTCGACTCTTCTGTTCACAGCTGTATTCCCAGCATCTAGAATTATACCTGGTACCTAGCAGGCACTCAATAACTATTTGTTGAATGAATGAAGGACCAATGCCTATTTTAGAGAGGAGACAGATCCGTGGAGCTGGAAGGATCCCTGACTGTGAGGAAGTCAGGTCCATGAAGGGTGATGGGGAGGATTTGGTGGGCCAAGTCCTCAGAGTTCTTGAAATTAGACCACATGGGTACCCTTCCCTCTTCCTCTCAAATATGTATTAAGCTCCACTAAGTGTCAGGCCCTGAGGCCAGGCCTGAAGAGGTCCCATCCACGACAGGGCTGACCTGAACCCTTGCTGGCAGCGTAACTGTGAGCCTAACCTGCAGCATGGTGGGGTATCTGCTCTCTCTGCTCAGACACGGGGTACCCAGCCTCCTCCTACATCCTCAGCGTGGGTGGGGCAGGCCTGCGGTCACCACGAGGGCCCCTCCGGCCCTAGACCTCAGCCAGAACTGACAGAACAACCCTGCCACCCTCCTGAGGGTGTCACGGAGAATACAACGCCACGTCAGAGGGCCATGAGCAGATCAGTGGGTTGGGTCAGAAGTGGCAGTTTTATTTTTTGGTCTTTAATGTCAATATTGTAATAAAAAAGATAACTAGACATCAAAAAAAATTAACTCAGTATCCCACCTCTGCTAACCATTTCCATTTTCCCTGTTTTATTCCAGACCTCTTCTATATGCTATCCAGGTGGTTGTATCCCAGGCACAGCCCGTGTTCCCATCTTCCTCAGAGGGTGCAAATTGGCTTTAAGCAAAAAAGCCCTGTTTTGTAGCCATAATCTAGAGAAGTCTGTGACCCCAGGGGGACAGAAGACCTCCCAGTTAGAAGACCTCCCACCAATGAACCCCACTGGTGGTCGTGCTGTGGGCAGTCTCAGCTCATCAGCACAACACTGAGCTCACAAAGTCAGCAGTGCCTGAGGCTGTTGGGGATGCAGGCAACAGACAAGTCTAGCTCATGGCTTCAGATCACTGGAGAAAGGGGGCGGCTGGCCAGCCATGGCCCTCAGAAGAGTTTCTGACTCAGAAGCGCTTTCTGAGGCTCACAATGCAGATGCCCAGGCCCCAGCCCTTGAGATTCTGAGGTAAGGCCAGGGAGCCCTTTTGTTTCTAAGTTCCATAGGTTGGAGAAGGAAATGGCAACCCACTCCAATATTCTTGCCTAGAGAATCCCATGGACAGAGGAGCCTGGAGGGCTACAGTCCATGGGGTCGGACACGACTGAGCAACTAAACCACCACCACCAAGTCCCACAGGTAAATAGGTCCTCTCATGTTTTACTAAGGGAAGTGTCATCTGTATGATTTGGCCATGACTATTGGGATTTTTAAATCTAATGTCCTTGGACCTAGTAATTTCATTTCCAAGAATTTCCTCTATAGGGAGATGCACTTATTTTGCAAAAACAAAGAGGCTCTGAAGATAGGCAATGCAGCAAAGTTTGTAACAGCAAAGACTGCAACCGACTCACCCATCCAAAAAGCTTCTGCTTTTTAAAAACTGTGTTTCGGCCTTGCAATGAATACTCCGCAACTTTTTGAAAAGACTGAGGAAGTGCTGTGTGAACTGATTTGGAACTATCTCCAAAATTTATCTGAAGTTAAAAAAGGGAGGAGCAGAACAGTGTGCAGAGTATATGTTACCCTTTGTCCAATCTAAGTCTGTCTGTGCCCACGCTGGGTGGTCAGAAAGCTGGAGCAGAGGGTGCCTCCAGGAAGGGAAGTGGGTGACTGGGAGTGGAGGCGGGCGGGAGACTTGCTTTTCAGAGCATTTTTTACCTTTTAAGTTTTGTACCAAGTGCCTGTATATCTACTTACAAGATAAAAAAGGGAAAGGAAACGCTCCACCAGTGATTCTGATGTCCACAAAGATTAAGAGTCAGTGAGAGAGAAGCACTGCTGACCACCCAGGGGAGAGTAAACTGTTCCTTAAAACACAGAAGACCATTCAGCAGAGGTGAAGACGTTTGTCCGCAGTGGGGATGGGTGGACTTGGAGTGGCAAGAGCTAGGAACGGAAGACTAGCTCCAGGTCCACGTGTGTGCACGCTAAGTCGCTTCAGTCGTGTCCGAGTCTTTGTCACCCCATGGACTCTAGCCCGCCAGGCTCCTCTGTCCATGGGATTCTCCAGGCAAGAGTACTGGAGTGGGCTGCCATGCCCTCCTCCAGGGGATCTTCCCATTCCAGGGATCAAACCCATGTCTCTTATGTCTACCTGCATTGGCAGATGGGTTCTTTACCACTCATGCCGCCTGGAAAGCCGCTCCCTGCCGCCAGGTGCATGCAACCAGGTGAACCAGTGATGCACCTGGGTCTGGTTCTTAATCTGATTGACTCAAGAGACAACAGTTTTCCTTCTCTGGAATCTCACTGCCCTTTGGACTGTGAGCTGCGGTTCTAGCCCTTAGATTCTGACCAGCATCTTTCTTCAAATCTGTTTTTCTGTCCCAGTCTCTCTGGCTTCCTCTCTGCTTTCTCTCCTTCCTGAGTAGCCCGGTTTGCAGATAATTATCAAGACATCAGCAGCTTTGACATCCCCTGTGGCAATGCTCCCTGGTGTCCCATTCATAGAATTTCCCATTCATTCATTCTGTCTCTCCCTCTCTCTCTCTCTCTCTCTCTCTCTCTCTCTCTCTCTCTCTCTCGTTGCCTCTAAGGCTTTGCTCACGTCTGTTCCCAGCAACCTTTCTTTCCTCCAGCACATTCTGCCTCCAATTATCCATCTGTCTGATCTCATAGTCCCACCTTTCTCCTCTCATAGTTCATCCAAAACTTCTCTTCCTCCCATCATGTCTGCCTGTCTTTCTGCAGGTCTGTTAGATTAGACCCTAACCCTGCTGTGCATAGAACACAAGTCTTTCAGCACACACCTTCAGATCTGATGTCCATGTTCACAGTTAACTATGGCTTCTGCCATCCAGACAGGCTTATCCTGAATCAATACATATTTCTATGATGTGGAAAATATGCGGGACTTAGATGTACAGGATCTAGAGTCAAGCTCCCTATGACTGGATTCTTTCTCTGCTAGTGGCATGATTGAAGCTGAAACTCCAATACTTTGGCCACCTGATGCGAAGAGCTAACTCATTTGAAAAGATCCTGATGCTGGGAAAGATTGAAGGCGGGAGGAGAAGGGGATGACAGAGGATGAGATGGTTGAATGGCATCATCGACTCAATGGACATGAGTTTGGGTAAACTCCAGGAATTAGTGATGGACAGGGAGGCCTGGCGTGCTACGGTTCATGGGGTCGCAAGAGTCAGACACGACTGAGCAACTGAACTAAACTGAAGTGGCAGGATTAGATGTGTGATCTTGAGAAAATTATTGAACTTCTCCGGGCCTCATTTTTCTCATCTGTAAAGTGTGTGGAGGGGAGATACCAGCATTTGCCCCACAGGAGGGTATTGCGAGGATAAAAGAAGAAGGTGTAAATAAAGTGCTGACTGTGGAGTCTGGCCCATATCAAGCTCTCAAAAAACAACGGTTATTTTGCTTTTATCTTTACAACAAATAGTTGGCTTTGGAACTGTTTTTCTAGACCATGTTTGCTTGTTTTATACTTGGATGCTAAAACTATTACATAAACCTGGCGTGCTGTAGTCATGGGGTTGCAAAGAGATGCGACTTAGTGACCGAACAACAACAAAGTGTATGGAGTCTGTGTCTTTTTAACCAACACGTGTATTTTCGGCAGATTCGGTATACGTCATCTCATCTGGTCCTGAAACAGCTGGGTCAGAGGAGGGATATGTGGTATCACTACCATTCCTACTATAGAGAGCCTTAGGCACGGCTTTTTCAAAGTCACAGCCAATTCCAGCCTATAGATCTCCAAACTCTTTCTGTTAAACCGCATTGATCAGACACTGGCAAACCTTTTCTGTAAAGAACCAGACAGTAAATAGTTCATACCCTGTGGACCACAAACTGTCTTTGTCTCATACTTTCTTTTTAGTTAGCTTATTTGTACACAACCCTTTAAAAATATAAATTCTTAGCAATAGGTAGGTATAGAAATAGACCATAGGCCACCTTCAGCTCAAGGGTTGTAGTTTATCAACCTCTGATACACATGTTACTGATAAATCAATATAAACTTAATGAAATGGATATACTTAAGAAAGCCGACCCTTTCTAACAATGATTGTTAATATCTGTCAAATGTTTCCTACAGGTCAAATATTGTTCCAGGTGTTTTGGAGGTATTACCTTATCCTCACAGATACCCTATTCGTAGGCACTCTGTCAGCCCTATTTTAGGAATGGGGAAACCAAACACAAGGAGGTTAAGTAACTTTCTCAAGGCCACAGAGCTAGTAAAGAGCAGAGCCAGGGTTCACATCCAGGCAGTTCAGCACCAGAGCCTGTGCACCGAATCCTCTTGATTCTTGGTTGGAAGCACGGACTTGCACAGCTTTTGGGGGCAGCAGAGAAAGGGGGTGGCAGGAGCTGAGTAAACCTTAGAAGCTTCTGGAATAAATAGGTTTCAGAACCATTCACCTTGAAGCTAAGGAGGCGTGGATACCTGCCACCTGTGTTTTATGAAGAATGGCCAGGCTGGAAACCTGTGATGGCTTTCCTTCATGCCACTACAATAGAGGATATGGGTGAGACTGCCGAGGCATCTTGATTTGAGAAAAGCACTTGATTGGATCTCATTAAATTTTAATCATAAACTGAATTCAAAATAAATTGAAAACTTGTTGACAGAGCACAAACAAAGGGTGATGATAAATGGCGATGCATCTAGAGAAGGGATATTTTCCAGGGGACGCCTCTGAGGCAAGGACGGATGGGATTTAATGAAGGTGTTATGTCCCTGGAAGAAGACAAATAGCAGAGCAAGAAGCAGAGGAAGGGCAGGAGTGAGCAGCCTGAGTAATTAATAACCCACATTACTAGCTCCTAAATGATCAAGTCTTGCTATTACCAACTGCTTGGGTTTTTTTTTTTTAAAGCATTCTTTGGGTCAACCATAGGGTTGAAAGGCCCTAGAGACACATAGCATGAATATTTTGGGGGGATATATTAATAAATATATAAATTTACAGCTAGGAAGAGCCTCAGATCCAATTTGGATCAGATCTTTGCAATCACAGATTCTCAAGGTCTTACTTCATTCTCCAGGGAGTAATTTTTTTTTTATAAGTGTCTGAAAGTTCTGGATTAAAAAAAAACAACAACAAAACTTTAAACTCATTAACATTCTTCATTTACTACCCAAATGCATGCAAACTTTCCCAACGTCAGTTGGCTTAGTGGAAGTTAGTTTTGAGTGAACTGTGTGGCTCAGGTTCAAATTCCAGTGAGTAAATATTTCCAAGTTTACTTGCAGAATTTCCCAGACAGAGAAGTTCTTCCACTTGGTTTGCCAGAGAACTGGAAGCAGTGGTGAGCCCTGGAGATGAGGGAGAGTTTACTGGCCCTTGTAGGTGTCCTGCACAGTACAGCTCACAGCAGGCTGAAGGCAGTGCAGCGTGACCCGACCTGATTACAAGTTTGCCCTGGAACTCCTCTGAGCTGCTTAACTGGCTGACGGGGCTAGTGGAATGGACTGACTCCACCATGCTGGAAGCTGGTAAAAACCGTTTAGAGAACAACCTCAAACCAGCCCATGGGTTCTTTTGTTTGTTTGTTTCAGATACGGTTTCTCTAAACACACATTTGTGATTCTTAATTCAGTCCAGACCCCAGAGTGAAGGAGAAGAAAGTGCAGAAAGGAAAAAATCCAGAGAGGGAGAAGAAGGGATGGAAAGGAGGAAAGGAAAATGGAAGAGAAGCCAGAAGAGTGGGAAACTCTGAAGGAAAAGTTAAACAAATTTGTCCTTTATTGGTGGAGGACAAAGGCTCACTTAAATTGTGATTTTGACGTGTTGCTGGGTAAGACAAGGGGCAGCTGGAAGGGGAGGGAGAGAACGAGTGCAGGTAAATGGCAAGAGTGTTGGAGGGGAGCTGCTGAGCCTGGAAGAGTCGGGCCAACAGCACAGAGGAGGAAGGGTGATGGGAGGCAGACCTGGGAACCCCGCCTGGGAGAGGAAGAAGGAAAAACACTGGAACCGTTAGTGGAGGAAACAGGGAGGTGGGAAAAGCCAAGTTCCCATCATCACTGAAGGAGCTGCCCAGACCTCAGCCAGCCTGGGTCTTCAGGGTGAAGGAAGGGCGTCATGCGGGCTGGGGCTCCCTTCGGTCCCAAGCGACTTGATTTCAGCTGCCTTGTCAGGAAATCACTCCAGACTGGCGCAGCTTCGCAGGTCACGAGGGGGATGAAAGCTCACCTTCCTCCCACAGCCAGTTTATAGCTTCAAGTCTCCAGGAAGTTCTGTGTGTATACACACACACACACACACATGCACACAAACACGCTTGCATACACACACGCACAGAGGCACAGAGCGAGCTTAACTCTCAGGCATCAACGCACATGTGGGTGAGCAGGAGGCCTGCTGGGCAAGAGACGCAAAGAATGCCGAATGTCTGAGGGAGAGGGACAGCCTGGGCTTCATGAACTAAAAATACCTTGGTGACAATGCACTAGGAGAAACAGAAGGGGCCCGGGGGAGAGCTGCTTGACTCTGATCCTCAGATGCTTTCTCACGGAAGGACTGCAGGGTTGTTTTGATAAGGAAATATGATCAAACATTAGGGGTCATTTCATTGGATCTGAAAGGAATTTAAAGTTTAATATGCCTCATCTGTATGCTCTTTTTTTCCCATGCAGCAGTTGCCTGCAATTCATATGTGTTTTGAAAGGCTAATCGAAAATTGTCTGTCATGGAAAAATGATTCGAATTCAGGATATTTCCAAGATTTCAACTCTTCAAAACATAGACTTAATTTAGGCAAACTACCCTCATAGCTGATCTTTCTGAGTGCCTGCAACTATGATTCTGAATTTCTGCAGTTATGACTGCCTTCTTATTTTCAGAGCATTTGAAAGTCACTAGCTCCTTAATTTTGAGAAGCAGGCTTAAATATTTTCCATCTTTGAACCCTCCCAAAGTGAGTATCCTGAGTTAACAGTTTTCTCCCCAACACGCCCAGACTTCACGCTTAGTCAGCTCACCCCAAGCACCGAGTGAAGCAGGGGCCGCTCCATCACAAATGACACAAGATGAAGAATGTCTGTGGGTGGTCTTTCTGGGTCAAAGCTTGGCTGGCAGCAAACTACAGTTGGCTTGATTTCAGATAATGGTGCATGTTATTTGAAAATAAAAATCAGTAACGCATCACAGGTGAAACATCTTGAAATTCCTGTCCTCTCATCCCAGGATGAGAGAGATAGCTATCTGAAAGCACGATGAGGACCATAGCAGGGCCTTCATATTCCACAGAAACAGCTGAGCAAAACCAAAAGCCCTGAGTCAGCCCATCCCACTCAGCCAGGGCCTGTGTGAACTGTATGGAGGGAGAGAATTAGCTCAAAAGAAACAATGACTTTTTTTTTTTTTTAAACAAAGTAGTGGTTTGGAAAAGGTTAAGAATTCAGGGTGTTTACCATCTAATAATGTGTCTGATCCTAGTCATCACCCTTACATGGTATCAGGATGTGCCTCACAGCTTCCTTTCACCTCCCATTAAAGGCCCCACACAAAGTGACTGGTCTAGCCAAGGAGTCATTTCCAGCTCCAGCTAAGTCAGTAACACAGCCTTTTGGAGCCAGGCCTGTGTGCCAGCTCTCTGGCGCTGCCTGGACTCTGTGGGCAAGTGCACAGGCCATTTCTTCCTGGGTAACCCAAATGGGACATAAACTAATTCAAGAAACCCCCTGTGTTCTATTTAACTTGAGTCAAAAATAATATCTAAATTCCAGGCAGCTCTCCCACACAGCCATGCGGCTGCCCAGTACCCTCCTCTACCCACCCCCAGCCTTTCACCCAGGCTAAGGCTTCACCTTTTATAGATGAGTGAAACGAATCAGAGCAGTTTATGTGGAAGAAACCTGAGCGCCCCTGAGGTGTCTGATAGTATTCTAAGTGCTAGAGGGTAAAGAAGGATTAAGTCCTTTTCCTCCAGGGACTATCTAGTAGGATAGGTAAGATTAATATATTTGAATCATCAGTAAAAAAAAACACATATCTTCTGAGACCGCCCACTATGGCTGCCCCTCTGGGATTTTCATCACCGACGCCTTATTTTCTTAGAAGTGAATTTCAACATAATCTTAGCTCACCACCCCCATCCACATTTTACTGATGAAGAAATCCAGGCCCGAGTCAAAAAAAAAAGAAGTAAATTGCCTAAGTCACAGAGTTGCAATGGCAACCCACTCCAGTACTCTTGCCTGGAGAATCCCAGGGAGCCTGGTGGGCTGCCGCCTATGGGGTCGCACAGAGTGGGTCGCGACTGAAACGACTTAGCAGCAGCAGCAGCATAGAGTCAGCAAGCAGAGGAGGGAGAATCTGAAACCAAGTTTCAGGTCCTCTGTTTTTATTATTTCTTTCCCTGTTCATTTAAAAATATCCCCCTATACTAAGAGACCATCTTGAACTTGACAGTCACATGAAGCTTGATAAGCTTCTAAGAGCAAATAATAGCATTTCTCTCCCTGTTTTTTCCTAAAGGCTCAGGCCGGCTGTCTGTGCCAGCAAATGCCTGGGCGGTGTGGGAGGGTGGAGGGCTGGGGCAGAGGGGCTGGCAGAGCCACGGCCAGCACGGAACAGGGCTGGACTTCCTGGCTCAAGAACAGGGTGTTGGTTTTTTCCCCTGAGTGAAAGAGGGATCAAGAAAACTCGGGATTTCTCCTTCCACCTCTGCCACTGATGCATCGTGGGGCTGGAAGCCAAACTCTTCATTTTTTATTTCCCCGGCTCCCTCCCTGGAGAAGGGGGGTGAGGGAGGGAGGGGGGGGAACGTCTTCTTCATCAAAACTCGTGGGGACACTAAGTCCTCAAACACAGGGGTGTGTGTGTGGGTGTAGATGTCTATTCCTCAAAGAGTTAATCTTCCCTCTCCTGTCTGAAATACTAAACCACTGGCCCTGTCTCACAGCCGACACGTAGCTGTCATGTTCTAAGCCGGAGCTGTCTCTCTGTACACGAACCAACAAATGAAAGGTGGGGAGAGGCAGGCGGAGGAAAGTGAGACAGCACTTTCGGTAAAGGAGAAAACATTGTTTTGGAAAATGGATCAGAAGTTAAGAAGTAAGGTTGGTCAGGTGACAACTGAAGCACTTACCTTAGAGCTGCCAAGGACAGACAGACCGGCTACGGGTGGTCACGCTCTCTCCTTCTCGGGGCCTCTCTACCTTGGGTTGCTCCAGGCCTCCCTGCACCCTCTCCCGGCCCAGGTAAGCCGTGGAACAGGCTCCGAAGCAGGAAGTGGAAGCTGTATGCAAATTTCTACCGAGGCTAGGAAGCCTCTGCTCAAAAATCTCCCTGTGGGCAGTGAATCAACAGCCGCTGAGAAGTCACTTTACTTCTTAAAACAGAAACCTTCATTCACTAGAAAAGGCCACTAGCCAATTAGGCTGCTCTTTTTTTTTTTTTCCCCATCACCCAGCTAAGTAACTGCTGAGGAATGTTCCCTGAACCTCAGGGTTGTCGAAGCACCCAGGCCTGAGACGATGCCCGGGGAGGGTTGGTAAGATGGGTTACTCATTAGCAGCTCCCGAGCAGGAAACGGGTGGGGCAGATCGTGGGGAGGAGTATGGAGCAAAACTTCTTACTGTCTCTAACTGTATTTACTGCTCTTAATCACAAAGGGGGGACTCACTGCCCATTCCCCGCCCCCACCCCAACCACCCCAACACACACATTCCTTACCCCATCCACAGGCATGAAAAAGTGACTATTTTTAAGAAAACACACACACACACAGTCTTCCTCTGGCTGCATTTTTCATGTCCTCGAGTTCATTTCTTCATCTTTCCTTCTTGTTTAATCGGTGCCTACAGAATTTGTTGCTGAGGGAGACCCTAGAAACAGGAAGACCAGGATGGCAGACCGTAATGAGAGCTGTGGCGGCCAGCGGTGGCCAGGGTGTGAGCTCAGTTACCCTCTAGCCAGCTGGGTGTGGGCAGGTGGACTATGCTCCAGCTGCTCTGCGTGGCTGGTTGAGTCCTGAGGGTCAGCCCATTACCCTGGTCATCTCGCTTTTGCCAATAGATATGACAGATAAATACATGTATGTGTATCTATATACATTTATTCACTGTTGTTTCTAACACTTATCGCTGTGCCCAGAACCTAGTAGGCAAGCACGACATAACTGCCAAATGACCAAAAAAAATGACAGAAATGTCTGGAAGAAGGCATATCAAACTATTAAGTAGTGATCGCCTCCAGGAAAGAGGGTTGAGGGAATGGGTGAGAATGGAAGGCTTTTATCCTATTCATTGCATAAAATATGTATACTATACATATATTGGGGGCTTCCCTGGTGGCTCAGTGGTAAAAAAGTGGTTAAAAGAAAAAAGTGGTAAAAAAGCTGAGATGAAGGAGACACTAGAGTTGCAGTTTCGATCCCTGGGTGGAGAAGAGCCTCTGGAAGAGGAAACAGCAACCCACTCCAGTACTCTTGCCTGGAAAATTCCATGGACAGAGGAGCCTGGTGGGCTACAGTGCATGGAGTCACAAAGAGTCAGACATGACTGAGCATACAAACACCAACATGTCTATATTGGATTCCTGTCCCCACAAGAGCGTGGTACTTCATTCATTAAAAAAAAAAAAAGATTTAAAAATTGCACTTCTTACCTTGGCCTTGAGTTTTCTCCCTCAAAATTATATTATAGGCTTTTTTTAGTTTAGGGGAAAATAGTGCTTTTTTGTATGGAGCTGTTGGTACCAGGATACTTTGAAAAAGCTATCACTATTAGGAGATGAGAATAGAAAAGAGTGACAAAAGGAGAAAAAAAAGAGGGAGAGCAAAGAAAGGGTGGGGTGAAGACAGTTTTCATTTCTTTTAGATGCCTTTAAATGGATTGGGAAAAGCCCAGAAGACGCTCCTGTCAACTACTGCCTTTGGAGTACAGCCCATCAGGAAGAACAAGAGGAATCTTTTTTTCTAGTTCTCCCACCAACCGTTTCCCCAGATGTGAGCCTAAGGGCCCTGCAGGGAGATACCAAGCACTGCAGGGCTGCTCATAATTTCTGGTGGCTGGGCCTTCCTCTGGGTCAGTTTATCCTGAGCAGAACAGCAGCACTTGAGGAAGGAGTTAACGGTTCCTACTTAGGAGCCCTTGCTGGGATCCCACTGAACAGCAGCCTGCGGATGTGAACGGTTTAGAGAGGAGGTCCTGAACACTAGAAACTGCTGTCTGAATATGCCTGTGACAGTCAAATATGGATGTCAGGGGAAATGTCAGGGAGCGCCTGGGAAATGAACACCTCCAGCCCTGCAGGAGACCCTGCTGGTGTTCTCCGGCTGATACACACAGCCCTTTGGCTGCCCCCACAGAAGAGGAACTCTTCACCCAGGAACTACCATACAGTACTTGTTAGTGTATTTAGTCCTCCAAAAAGTCTTGGAGATGAATTTACTCCTGTCATTCCCACTTGACCTTTAAGGAATCTGGAGCTCGAGACAGAGTCACTTCTAAGGTCACATAGCTAGTCTGTGGAGAAGAATTCCAGAACTGTCTCACTTCCAGTAGGTGGATATTACCTCCCCTTCCTCGGTCGCCCTGCTGAAGTCTGCCCTTCCTATGTGTTTGGGTGGAGCACACAGAACTTGCTTTCTTTGCACAACTCTTGACAATTTAAGAGAGGGGGGATAAAGGTGTAAGTAATAAAAGGATGGATCTGAAACTGTGCCAGTTAGCATGGTGCTGTGTTTATGCCATGCCGGCTGCTGTATACACAGTAGGCAGAATACTCAGGAGGCAGACCAGCCTTCTTGTTCTGGTCCAGGAGGCAGGATAGGTGTTTGCCAGGCTCTAGAGTCGCTCTGTATTCTTGCATAATTAGATAAAGGCCAGCTCTTCCCACCTTTGTAAACAAAACCATTTAGACCTAATGCTCTGGACTCACTATACTATGGTTTTAACCCACGAAAAGAGAGGCAAAGATGAAAAGATTCATTCCTTGGACAAACCTTTTCCATCTTTAAACACTATGATTTTAAGTGCTGAAAAGGCAGAGTGAAACTCTGACGCACCACGAGGAAGAGAAGAAAACTCCTGTCCTCCAGTCCCACAGGATGGTCCTCACTCACAGAGTCCCCAGCACTGGGGACTCTCCCTACAACTTGGTTCCAGGACTGAGGCAAGAAGAGAAGAGACGTCCTGGGTCCCAGCGCCTGGTCCCGCCTGCCCTTCTGGTTTACTCCAGTCCCACAGTCTTTAGTGATTACTTGCCTCATTCTGGACATGCGCTGGGTGCTAGGCTCACAAGCTGAAAGATTCTCAGGTTCTTGTGTCTCTTTCAGAAGCAAAGAACTATGGAAACACAGGGAGGTCCAAACAAACTAGCCACCAGACACGGCTGTCGAGTCACTGGTTACCTCTTCTCCACTGCTTCTAGTTCAGAGGGGCTGCCAGAGGCAGGCGGAAGCCAGAACTCCTCACCGTCTTCCTCCCCGCCCCCTGCTGAGCCCCTGGGCCCTGCCCCACCAGCCCTGGGGGCCCTTCTTCTCAGAGAGCTGCCCTCTACAACCGCTTCAGATTCTGTCAGCTGATTCAGTCAGAAACTCACAAATCTAGCCTAGAGGTCCTGTTAGTAACAGACTCTCATGAGGAAAGGATTCGCTCTCACTCCTTTTCTTTTTAAGAGATTCCTTGAGGACTTTCCTGGTGGGCCAGTGGTTAAGACTCTGTGCGTCAGGGAACTAAGATGTCACATGCTGTGCGGCAAAAAAAAAAAAAAAAAAAGAGGTTCCTTGAGCCTTGTGTAGATTTGTTCATCTCCTCCTATGAAGGGTATAACCTGCAAAACTCTGTCATTCCATTTCCCTGATGCGATGGTACGAATGCACCTTACATTTACATCCTTAAAAGGGAACACTTTAAAGTTCTGGAAAAGCCAAAGATGATCTGCTTCAAGGTGGCTGTCCTCAAAGTGGTCACCTGGACCCAAAGTTGTTTGCATCATCTCTTGCTCAAAAGTGATTGAGTCCTGACAAACTAGGCTCCCCAATATGACCAACACAATAATAACAGCTAACCTCAGACAGCAGTTAAGTGTTCCAAGAACTCTGCGTGCACTTATGTACTCAGTGTTCACAATACCCCTATGAGGTAGGAACTAGAAGATTAGTTACCATTCATTTTTTACAGTGTGCCAAGTGATTTTCACTATCTGTCTAACAAAATGAAGAGATGTACTCACCAGAATTCCAGACAACTGTTTTCCAAGACAGAGAAGTCGATAGAGACCAGACTCTGCTTCCTGTGGAGGCTGGACACAGCAGGGCAAGTCAGATGAGAGAGGGATGTTTGGAAAGGGATGATAAGGAAGTAGCATGAGGTCCACAGAGGAGATGGAGGAGACTCAGTGTGGTAATGAGAGGGCAGGGGGGATCCTCCACCCTTCAAGGAAGTCTATAATTAATAATCCTACATTATTCTCCAAGTCTTCTCTAGTTGGATGTACTCAGTTGTTTGACTTTTGAACATGTACATGGGGAGTTTATTCAGGTTCTACTTAAAAAATAGGATGGTTAGGGCAAAAGAACTAATTTAACATTTCTACAAAGGAGACAGACAGATGGCCAACAGGCACATGAAAATATGCTCAGCGTCACTAATCATTAGAAAAACGCAAATCAAAACCACATTGAAGTATCACCTTACACTGGTCAGAATGACCATCATCAAAAGTCTACAAATAATAAATCCTTGAGAAGGTGTGGAAAAAAAGGAACCCTCTACACTGTTGGTAGGAATATAAACTGGTATAGTCACTATGGAGAACAGTATTCAGTTTAGTTCAGTCACTCAGTCATGTCCGACTCTTTGTGACCCCATGAATCGCAGCACGCCAGGCCTCCCTGTCCATCACCAACTGCTGGAATCTACCCAAACCCATGTCCACTGAGTCGGTGATGCCATCCAACCACCTCATCCTCTGTCGTCCCCTACTCCTCCTGCCCTCAATCTTTCCCAACATCAGGGTCTTTTCAAATGAGTCAGCTCTCCGCATCAGATGGCCAAAGTATTGGAGCTTCAGCTTCAACATCAGTCGTTCCAATGAACACCCAGGACTGATCTCCTTTAGGATGGACTGGTCGGATCTCCTTGCAGTCCAAGGGACTCTCAAGAGTCTTCTCCAACACCACAGTTCAAAAGAATCAATTCTTCAGGGCTCAACTTTCTTTATAGTCCAACTCTCAGTATAGATATTCCTTAAAAAGCTAAAAACAGAACTACCATATGATCCAGCAATCCCATTCCTGGGCGTATATCTGGAAAAGGCGAAAACTAATTTGAAAAGATACATGCTCTCCAATGTTCACAGCATCCCTGTTTACAGTAGCCAAGACATGGATATAACCTAAGTGTCCATCAACAGAAGAATGAATAAAGAAGTTGTGGTACAAATATGCGATGGCATATTACTCAGCCATAGAAAAGAACGAAACAATACCATTTGTAATAATATGGACGGATCTAGAAATTATCGTACGAAGTGAAGTGAGACAGAAAGACAAGTTTATGATATCACTCATATGTGGAATCTAAAATATGATACGAAAGAACTTATTCTTTCGTATCATAAACAGAAATAGCCCCACAGACATGAGAAGAGGCTTACGGTTACCAAAGGGGGAAGCTGGGAGGGATGAATTGAGAGCACGGTATTAACAGACGCACACTCCCATGGATAACATAGATAGACAACATGGACTTAGTGTATAGCACAGGGAACTACATTGAATTTTTTTTTAATAAACTGCAATGGAAAAGAATAGAAAAAAGAACAGAAAAATAGAAATCACTTTGCTGACACCTGAAACTAACACAATATTGTAAATCTAGCATATCTCAAGAAATTAGGATGGTTACTATAAAAAAAAAGAGAAAGTAACCAGTTTCCCGGAGAATATATATAAATTGGAACCTATGGGCACCATAGGCGGGAATTTGAAATTGTGCAGCCTCTGTGAAAAATAGAATGGCAATTTCTCACAAATTATAAGACCCAATAATTCCATTTCTGGGTACACACCCAGAAGAAGTGAGGGTCTCAAAGAGATCCTCCAGATAAGAAACCAGAGTCTGAAAGAGAAATGTGCACACCACTTTCATAGCAGCATTATACACTACAACCACGGCAGAAGCAACCCAAGGGTCCATCATGGATGCCTAGATGAACAGAGTATGGCATACACCTACAATGGGGCATGAATCAGGCTCAGAAAAGGAAGGAAATTCTGATGTGTGCCGTGACATGGATGAACCCGGAGGACATTTTGCTCATACAAGGACAAGCACCGTATGATTCCACTTGGCTGAGGTACCTAGAGTGATCAAATTCACAGAGACAGAAGGGAAAATGGTGGTTATCAAGGGCTGAGAAGAGGGAAGAATGCAGAGTTATTGTTTAACGGGTACAGGGTTTCAGTTTTGCAAGATGAAAAGAGTTCTGGAAATAAATAGTGATGCCGGTTACGCAATGACATGAATGTACTTAATGCCACTGAACCGTGCACTTAAAAATGGTTAAGATGGTTAGTTTTCTGTTATGTTATTTCATCACAATAAAAATAAAATAACCCCCAAAGCAGGTGGGCATGGTGGGTTTTATTTCCCTCATTTTGCAGGTGAGAAAATTAGGATGCACGAAGTCGGGTAGCATGTGAGGGCTGCACAGCCGGGTTTCAAACTGAAGCCAACTCCCTGAGAAGGCCCCATCTCTTCCCCGCACCATGCTATCCAGGACCCACTGGGGCAGGTGGACGCTAAAGCCACAGACTCATGCCCCTTACCCTCTCTAGATTACCCTTCCTTCTTCAACACTGCTTTTTCTAGCATACTTTTTCTTTCTTTTGCCTTTTCCTCATAAAAGGTGCTCTCAGGAAAAAAAAAAAAAAACCCGATCGCTCATTTATACCTCAGTTACACGGTGTGAATTTAAATCATTGTGCTACCTCTCTGAGGGGTGCTTGCATTTTAAGCCTCATCACTCTCTATGAAATGAGAGCCTTTGTTCCATGTTAAAGGAATTTCAGGCATGAGGGAGCAAGCAGGAAGAAACTGGAGGGTGTGGTGGCAGGTAGGAGCACTTATAACCCAGAGAAATGCACTAAACGGTGGAAACTGTAGGCGCAAAGTTAGAAGGCAGGTGTATTTCATGGACACACTGATCTTTCAAAGCTTCACAAAGATGTGAGGTGTGGATGCAAGGGAGATAGGTGGGCGGTTCTCATTAAGTTTTTCCAATCCAGCTGCCTGACCTCCAGACTCTAAGCTTTTGTTTGTCACCAGCACTGGGCACACCTTAGAAAAGAGAGTCTAGAGGGTTGATTTCCTCAGGGTACTGTCTCCCTGACAGTGCTCAGTGCCTCTTGTTGCATCGTGAAATTCCAGTCTAAAGCAACTGGGTGTGGTAGCTGGAGGTCTCAGCCTAAAGATTTGAGCAATCATTCCTTTGGTGTCAAGAATGCCCCGCATGTCTGTGAGCACTGACCTGGCGTATTGTGTAGGACCTAAGGCAGCCCATGGGGATGTAAATGCCTGTTTTCTGGGCACTCACAGACTAGAACTGAGCATTCCAGGGAGTGGAAAAAGGTATTACACCAACAGCACTGGGATAGAGCCTGGGCTGCAAGTCTGGCTGTGGACTAGTCCACGACCACTTCCTGCCAGCTGTGTGACCTCAGGGAAGTTCCTAACTTCTTTGCACCTCAGTTTCTTAATCTGCATAATGGGATAAGATATCTCTTTCATCAGTGATCAAGGGAACAAATGCACCAATTCTGGCTGCTGCTTTTGTGTAAAGAAAACATCTCCTTTCCTCCTGGAGCATGAACACAGAGCTCAGTGGATAGGGACCAGGGCTGATTTTGCCTTCTCAGCCAGGCATCAACTGCCTATACAGCAGCCTTCTGAGATTATTATGAAGATTAGATAAAGTGACCTCTGTACAGGGTCTGGCATTGTGCTCAATAAATATTAGCTACTGTTATAATAATAAATATTAAATAATGTGTCACTCAATTAGTATACCAGGAGTCAGTGATCAGTCAATACTGGAAAAGAAAAAAACTCAACAAAATAGTAAATAATATTAAAAATGCATATGTAGCAATAAGACATTCTTAAGCTAACAATTAAATAAGGGTGTACTGTATGTTAGTGAATTTACTGCAAATCAGAGAATCCAACCGCAGGTGAGGATCCAACTGAGCAAAAACCAAAGGTCAAACCATGTGCTTCTTGAGGGCTTTTGCCAGCTCTGCTCTGGGCTCTGTTCTGGGGACAGACTGGCCATTTCATCTCTCAGGCCACACGAAAGCTTATGTATTGAACAGGCAGACTTGTCCTCACTCACTCAGCTTGTTGCCTTGATGCTGACACCTTCCAGGCAGGAGAAAAATTATGTATTCTTTTAATTTAAAATATCTTCCCTTTCAGCTTTTCCTGGCTGGCAGGTTACATATAGAAGTAAGTGTAAACAGGCACAGTGGTGCTTTCTGTAAGAAAGATGTTCTTAGAATTTCATCTTAAAAACAATAGGCCAGTAAATTTTATGTGTGTGTGTGTGTGAGAGAGAGAGGGAGAGAGAGAGAGAGAGGGAGGAAGAGAGAAGAGAGGGAGGAAGAGGGGGAGGAGAGAGTTTTAACTTTTAGATTATGCCAAAACCCCCCAGAAACCCACAACCTTTTTTCTAGAGCTTTCCTATCTCTCTTTATGAACTCCCATCCCACTAAATTATGGGAAAGAGACCACGTGCTTGCCAGTGAGAGTAATTCAGTCTCTTTCAGTTCAGTCTCTCTTTGGGAATTATCGAGCATTTCGGCATTTCTCGCTCTTTCTCTCAGGCACAGGGTCTAGAGGTAGAGGAGAGCCTATGGTGAGGACAGAGGCTTAGGATCACTCTGGACTCAACCATAGAAAGGATTTGAGGACTAAGACGGGCCTTGGAACAGAATGGGATACTAACCTCTCCCTCTTTCGGGCACGTCCCCTGAGGGGAGGGAAGCTAGTCTAAGGGAGGAAGTTGCTGGCTGGGACTCCCTGAAGGTGGCCTAGTTCTGGGTTGGAAACCAGCAAAAAGAAGCTGCTTCTGACTGTCACTGATGCTGACAAGGAAACCACGAGACCCTGACAACCCACAAGACTACCTCTCTCTCTCTCTCTCTCTCTCTCTCTCTCTCTCTCTCACACACACACACACACACACACACACACACACACACACACGTGCACATGGTGAACACATCAGCCTTCTGACATTTGAGGCTTGGTCTCCAGCAACTAGTGGGGCTCAAGCTCTCACACTTGGACTGTTTCAGAGGAAATGTTGCTTGGCATTTGGCTGAGAGGCAGAAGGCAGGCACTAGCAACCTGGGGAGGACATGATGTTTGTCTTTGGCCCCCTTTCATGAAACACTTCCCTTCATCAGTTCTGGGAGCCCTTCTTTCAGGGGACTGTCTTCCCACGAGGCTCCTCTCACTGAGGCTGCTGATTCTGTCTCAGCTCCTCCCTGGCTGTCCCCTCCAGACCTCCCAGCATGACGGCCTCCTGGCCCTTTGCCCTTCCTGACCCTTTCCTGCCCCAGGTCTGGCCAACTGTCTGCCTTTTGAGAGCTCCTCCAACACTCTCCAGGCTGAGGAGGTAGATATCCGCCCCTTCTCCAAGGCCACCGGCTAGTCCAAGGTAGAGCTGGGAATTTAACCCTTGCAATCCAATTGCAGGCTCTGGACTCTTCATCCTAAATCTTCCAGACTTTAGAAATCAGCCTTCCTGTAACACATAAGCAAAATGCCTTAACTCCGTCGCCCGCCTCCGGTGGGAAGTCCAGTGCCTCCCCGACATTTCCAAGAGCTCCTGGGGGTGGAGGGTGAGTCATATCCTCCTGGATAATCCCCAAATTAAATTTTTGATCCTTCTTGTCCTCTTGCCTCCAGCATGTGGGGTCTTCTCTCCCCTTCCCTCACCCAATGCAAGGGTACCATCTTCCCGCTGACTCCCCAAAGCACACCTAAGCCAAAACCAGCATGTTAAGTGTGTTCTTAGGAATTGGAGATGGCTGGTGATAACGGAGGGTCACCATGCCACAGCAGAGCTCAGGAAAGAGCTGCAAACTCAAAACGGGCATGCTTATCCCGCAGGCCCTCCCCAACATTTTCAGGGAAGGGGCAAGAAAGTACTGGCGGCCCAGCCCTCACCTTTTCTCTCACACCATTCCTAACACCACCTACATCCCACACACTAGAGACCTCAGCTATGAACCCTCTGGCCCATGTTTAAATTCTATACCACCCCCTTTTGGCCTCATAAGACCAGGGAATTCCAAGGTCCTAAAGGAGGGGGTGAGCCCTGTTGTGGACCTACCCCACTGGCCCCACGCCGTGGAGTGAGCACAGGCTCTTGAGACTCAAATCATTGCTTCCTATCTCCACTTTCAGGGCATCGAACAGGTAGCTGGAAATCAGCTATTGTGTGGGGGAATGTTTACACAATGGAAACCAGCAAACACTTCAATCTACATAACAAACTGTTTTTTCCCTGGAGAGCCTGTTTATCAGTGCACCCCTGGCCCATGGAAGCTTCCCGCCAGGCACAGGGGCACAGCCCGACTGGAGTCCTCTAAGGCTGTGCTTCTCAGATTTTGCTACATATTAGGAATCACCTGAGAGTTCTGGCGGTGGGCTGTCAGCATGTTTAAAAGTTCCTTGGGTAATTCCAGTGCACAGCTGCAGCTGCAGAGAGTGTGTGTGTGTGTGTTTAGTTGCTTAGTCACATCTGATTCTTTGCAATCTCATGGACCCGCCAGGCTCCTCTGTCCATGCCGCAGACCAATGTTCTAAAACATCTCTTATGAAAACAGTGTACATATAAATTGCCTGAGGATCTTTGAAATGAGAGTCTGGTCCAGGAGGCCTGGGGTGGGGCCTGGGATTCTGCATTCCTAACAAGCTCTCAGGCGCTACTGATGCTGCTATTCTATGGGCCACAATTTAAATAGCAAAAGCAGAGTCCGAGGGAGGTACGATTCTGAGGATCCTCAGCTTTGCCCAGCATGGGGAGTTTCTCACCGGAATTGCTTTTGTCCTTAAGTCCTGATCTTGGCCATTTTTGGAGCCTGATCTGATCCCTTGTATCCTATTCTCGGTAACTGGACACAAGTCTCCCTTGATGCCTGGGGCATGAGTGCATGCTAAGTCGTTTCATTTGTGTCCAACTCTGTGGGACCCCATGGACTGCAGCCTGCCAGGCTCCTCTGTCCATGGGATTCTCCAGGCAAGAACACTGGCGTGGGTGGCCATGCCCTCCTCTATGGGATCTTCCCAACCCAGGGATTGAATCCACGTCTCTCGCAACCCCTGCACTGTAGGCAGATTCTTTACTGCTGAACTGCTGGGAGAGCCCTGATGCCTGAGGGAATCCCCTAGTTCCTGCCACTTCATTAGACAGATTACTTCAGCTCTCCATCTAGACAATGCTGGGAGGCTCACCCTTGATAACCAAACAGGTGTTTTCCTAAACAATCAAGCCATTTTTCTTCTGCTTCCTCCCTTCCCTACCCTGTCCACACACCCTCCATCTCTGGAATTCAGACACGCACCTACAGAGGTTTATTTTTTGTATCATTTGTTTTCCTTTCCTATTACATCAGCAGAGACAGAGCCTTAGCAGCAAGGGCCCTGATGCAGCTGTGAATGGCCAGAGCGGAGCAAACCATGTGGGATGAGAACAAGGCGGGACTCGCAGAAGAGGGACCAGTCCAAGGAGCCCCAAGGGTGATCCCTTAATCACACGGGCTTCTATCCCCAGACCCTTAGCTATGAGAAACACGGGATTTGTCTCAGAACTGAAATGACAGTGAGTCTTTCAGTTTGTTGTGTAAAAGTGTAGCTGGAGATGAATGAGAACACCACCTCATTCTTCTTCCAGAGTGCTGGTTCATTCACGATACCAAGTCTTTTGCTGCTCACAGTCTTGATGGAAGCAACTTCCCTTGTGTTTCTACAGATGAATCTCTGGACAGAGGTGGCCCAGTCCAGCCATCAGAGTCAGGGTTCTGGTAACCTTGGTGGCCTTACTGAAGCTACAGCACCGTGCAAGCTCCTGTCTCAGTGTGAGGCGTGTTTGTCTGAGCAGGTTCGCCTTCCTGGGCCAGTCCCTGCTCCGCATCGCCCTGGAGTGACTCATCTAGGGGGTGTTCCTCCTGGTGATGAGAATGTAGACCTAAACGAAGCTGCCTCAAAGTTGCGCAGCTCCCTGAAAGCCACAGGGCTGTTTCACAGGCTGTTTGTTTTACCGAAGCTTGTCTCCAAGTGGGTGAACCTCTGTTTCCAGCCTGGTGGAACATTCGCTGAGATTCTGCCCACAGATGAGGCTGGGGCTTCACCTCAGGGGGCTCTGGCTTTTCTGCTCAAAGGTATCATGTTCTTGGGATAGTCCGGAAAGCCCCAAGTCTTCCCATTATCTGCAGTTGTCTTTTTCTTCAACTTCCACTCCAGGTGGCTGCAGCCCCCACCTCATCTTCTGCGGGACTTCTGACATGACCCATAGCCACCCCACACTTTGAGTTCCTGCTCCCGCTCAACGTGGGGTGCAGCCCATCTCCCCCAACTTTGGAGGGCCCCTCCCCCACCTCTGTCTCCCTCGAATTTGCTCACAGCACCGCTCTTGCAACTCTGATGCACAGAACAGATTTTAGCTGAAGGTTTTCAGACAACGGAGGGGAATTACAGTTCAGGGCAGACCAAATAAGCAATTCAGAGCCAACTACAAGGCATTCTAGGTTCATTGGCAAAGATCTCACTGATCATCTTTCACCTTAGGACATCTGGACCCTGGTGGTGCAAAACTTGCCCCTGTCCACCTCCAGAGACTTCTCTTCCTGCTTTGAGGGCCCTGGACCTCTGTCTCAGCAGCACCCAGGGAAGACAATATTCTTGCAACTTTACCAGCCTAGTACCATCTAGCTCCTTTTCCTGACGGTTACCTGAAAGGGCTCTTACTTTTCACAGTCAGCCACGTCCTATCAAAGTCATTCTGTAAACAGCCATCTGCTACAGTTGCTGCTGTTCAGCCACTCAGTCATGTTCGACTCTTTGAACCCCATGGACGGCAGCACGCCAGGCTTCCCTGTCCATCACCAACTCCTGGAGTTTGCTCAAACTCACGTCCATTGATTTGGTGATGCCACTCAACCATCTCATTCTCCGTCGCCCCCTTCTCCTCCTGCCTTCAACCTTTCCCAGCCATCAGGGTCTTTTCCATTGAGTCAGTTCTTTCCATCAGGTGGCCAAAGTATTGGAGCTTCAGCTTCAGCATCAGTCCTTCCAATAAATATTCAGGACTGATTTCCTTTAGGATTGATTGGTTTGATCTCCTTGCAGTCCAAGGAACTCTCAAGAGTCTTCTCCAACAACACAGTTCTACTACAGAGATCAATCCTATTCCTTAAATGACAAAAAGAGACCATCATTTTATCTGTAAGGATTTTTTTCTTTCTGCTACATGAGAAATTAGGGGAATATTAAGAAAAAAATTAGGGAATAGTTTGGTGATTCCTCAAAAAATTAAATAAAGAATTACCAAGTGATCCAGATATTCCACTTCTGAGTATATACCCTGAAGAACTGAAAGCAGAGACTTGAACAGATATTTATTCACGAATGTTCATTGCAGTGCTATTCACAGCAGTCAAAAGATGAAAAAAGCCCACACGTCCTCAATGGATGGATACACAAAATGTGCCATAGCATAAGACAGAGAATTATTCAGCCTTAAGCAGGAATGAAGTACTGATACACGTTACAACCCAAATGAACCTTGGAAACATACTAAGTGAAATAAGCCAGACACAAAAGAACAAATATTACATTATTCCACTGATATGAGATGCCTAGAGTACTCAATTTCATAGAGACAGACAGTAGAATAGAGGTTACCAGGAGTTGGGAGTGGGGAGAATGAGGAAGTATCATTTAATGGGTACCAAGTTTCTGTTTGGAATGATGAAAAAATTCTGGAAATCGGCAGTGGTGACGATCGTAGAATGTTGTGAATGTACTTAACGCCACCAAACTGGAAATGGTTAAAATGATAAATTTTATGTTATGTATATTTTACTACAATTAAAAAAAAAAAAGCAAATTAGGAGTCTTGGCTCTTTCATCTTCCACAGCCTCAGGCCAGGCGTTTCTCATACAAGTCCCGGAAGAACCCCGGAGGGGACAGGTGAGGGCCGATGGCTGGGTGGGCTGGTTGTTGCAGCACAGCTGTGCCTGTGAAGTAGGTGGGGCTGTTTCACAGACTCTGCTTCTCTTTGGGATTCAGCATCAATGCCTGGCTCACAGGTAAGCCTTTCTTCTAGAGATCCCACATGTTTTGCTGTTTGCAGTTTTCACCTGTCTTTTGATTGGGTTGAAGCCAGCTCCCTCCCTGGGATTAATATTCACAACAAGCAGTGAGCGATTAATTTAACCAGTTGAAATTTATTGTGCACTTGCCTTAACTCCAAGCCAGCTTCTGCTGGCTGTTTATTTTTCATCATTGATGCATTGCACATGACAGCCCCTAAGCATCTGAATTTAAACCACACCGTTGTGCAGAATTCTTGCTGCCCCCCTTCCTCTTGCCCGGCCCCCTGAAATCCACAGAACTCTGTTTCACCGTGTCTCCGAGAATCCTTGACTGTTGGCCCCTGGGAAGAGTGGGAGCCCTGGGACGGTTTAAGATTTGGATTGCATGCCTGGTGCAGGGATCTTGTGGCTCATTTCATTTCAGGGGGCTTCAGTCAATAAATTCTGACTCTGACAAGTGCATCCTACCCTACTGTCACAAAAAAAAACCCCACCAGAGTCTGAGCCTGCCTCTCAGAGCGTTCAGGAAGACCTCTGTGCCGGGTCCACCCTTGCCCAGGGTCACACATGGGCCAGCAGGCATGGTGTAGCTTCTCCAGCCAACCCCTGCCCCCCCTCTGTGCCTCACCCCGATCAGCCACCCTGCAAAGTGACTGCAGAGGAGTCTACTGCCGGCGCCTAACAAGGCAGAACAAAGGCCCGCGTGCTTGCTGAGTTCCATTTGGAGTGCGCGACAATTTCAGAGCACAAATGGAAAAAGAAAAAAAAAAGGTTTGAAATCTATAGCTGGCTTTTATCAAACCAGAACTTGTAGCTCTCAGCTGACAATCAGCCAGCAGCTAAACCCCACGAGGGACAGTTCTTCCTTGCAGCTTCTGGCTGGCTATTAGCTACTAGCAGCCTTCTGACCCTCTTCCTGGGGAAGTAACAGCTGGCAGCTGACAAAGGCGCTGGCAGAGTGGGCAACTTTCGCTTCTCTGGAAACAGATATAAGATTGGCAGGAAATAAGGCATTTAAAATATGACGATTAGAAGCATTTTTCACTCGCCTTTCTTTATTAAGCTTTTGGATGCTGGCTCTGATTGCTGAAATGTATTATGTGCTAAGGAGCTTTGATGGCTTTTTTTTTTTTTTTTTTTTTTGCAAAACAGATATCTCAGCTCTTTCCCTGGCACTGACAGCAACCTAGATAAAGGTGCATTCCACCAGTGTTATCTACTTGGATATTTGTGTGTGTACTCTCCTCCGTGTCTGACTCTTTATGATCGTGTGGACTGTAGCCTGCCAGGCTCCTCTGTCCATGGGCTTCTCCAGGCAAGAATACTGGAGTGAGTTGCCATTTCCTTCTCTAGGCGGTCTTCCTGATCCCAGGGATCGAACCCACGTCTCTTTAGCCTCCTGCATTGGCAGGCAGATTCTTTACCACCACAACACATGTGAGGCCTCACTTAGCTGTCTTTAAAACAACTGTCAGTAAACAAAGACTATGGACTAATGGCCATGAGCACAAAGGAGCTTGAACACAGTGCTCCTGACTGATTAAAACTTGGTTTTAGCTTATCTGAGCCTGTCGGGCAGGCCCTTCTGCGGTGTTCGCGACAGTTGAGGAGAAGCAGAATTGGGAAATGTGAGGTATAGATGGATTCACTAGCAGTAGGTTGGATAAAGATCAATTTAGCCTAATTTCTCTTTTTCTATGCACTGCCCAGCCCTCTACCTTTCTGTCAGAAAGGGCAGAGATGGTGGGTATACAGCAGGAGGCCCCAGCGGAGAAGAGAGTGATTTGGGGGGGACACCCACCCTCAAGAGAGGGGAAGGACTTGGGGGGAGGGTCCAACCCTTCAACCATTTTCATTCTAGCTCCTGTGTCTCCCTTTACAGGGCATAGTTCTAGATGCACTTTTTGCAACATTGCTATTTTTATCCTGATAATAATATTACAGCTGACTTGACGTGGAAATTTTTAATTCAAGTGTAGGTGGTCAAGGTAATGCTTGTCCAAAGAGCACTGGATGGATGAGGTCAAAAAGCTTTGGGTTCTGAACTCAAGTGACCAATAGAACGGAGAAATATCTAGGTGGTCAAAAAAGATGAGATAGATGGAAGAAGTATGTTTCCATTACAGGCTTAAATGATACACATATATATGCATTTTGATTGGTAAGCAGAGAATTTTCAGAGCATCAGATTCTGTTTCTTAAGTTTTTCCCTAAGAAAAAACTGGTCAAAGTTGAGAGGAAGGCTTATTTTTCAAGATGGCAGGCCGCACACATGTGTTTCTATTTGCTCCCTTTCAAGAACTCATTAGAGCGATAAAGAAGGAAAATGAAATAGGTATAACCCACAACATGAAGAGAGTCAAGGAGCAGGAATCAGTGGATGGTGGGAGAAGGTAAGAGAGAAGACAGCTGATTTTCTAAATACATCCTCTGTATCATTCGTTTTTTAAATTGTGTAGATATATTACTTTTAATAAACAAGATTTTTTTTTTAAGTTGGAGCTTGGTTGTTGTTTCTACTCCCATTTTTAATCAAAACCACACTTGTACCATCCTAAAGACACAAACTGCCATCCTAGTTTTGACAGTCCCCAGAGAAATGCCAGCCTCTCCTTAACTAAGCCATTTGTCTAACAGTCTTCATGGTTTTGATTCACATTTTCCTTGCAGCCTGAAGGTGATAATGTCCCGTCTGAAAGAGTTAATGTACATCTAGGGAGCAGCCTGGCTCTGTTCAATGAAATGAAAGGTCCAGAGCTGTTCTCTTTTTGCTTTATATGGCAACACACTTTTACGTGTGATTAAGAAACAAAACAACAAAGAGGGGAAATGTACGGAGCTTATCAAAGTGCAATAGTTGCTGCTTCACCAGAAAAACTAGTGCTTTCAATTTCTTTTTTTTTTTTTTTCAATTTTTATTTATTTATTTATTTATTTATTTTTTCAATTTCTTTCTGGTATGGTTAGGCTGACCCTAGGAACCAAAGATGTTTTGCACTGAAATGAAGATTAACACTTAACAGCTATAGCCAGCCCATGGCAAAACTGTGAAACAGGCAAAGTCTGTCACTGGGATTTTTCCAATATCCACTCTGGGTCTTTCTTCTTATTGTCTTTTCTCTCAGCTCCAAGGCACCTACTGCTCTCTAGATGCTAGAAAAACAAAATAAGCTATTTTACACTAAAGTGTCATTGACTTTTTGTGAATTTGACCCAAGGACATCTGCAACCCCTATTACTCTGGATCTGGTCAAAAGGGAGAATCTACACAGTAATTTGGATAGAGAAAGTATAATATAAAGATGATTAACTATAACAAGAGATTAGAGTACTAAGAAGTAAAGGAAACTCTAAAGAATTTAGGGATGGCAGATGAGGAACAACAACCCATAGGAATGAGACATAGTTCTTGATGGAGAGGCCCCCAGGGCTGAGATTCAGATTCTCTGGAAGAGGGCACAGATGTGGCTCCCTGGAGGGCAGAGAAGACTCTGGGATGCTGCACCGGTAGAACTTACTGGAAATCGGCTTCCTAGGGTACAGGAAAAGCTGATCACAGGCCAATATCTCACTAGAGGTACCCTGCTATAAAACCACTGGATGTGAGGGAAGTGCCAGGGAAGCTACTGGCCACCGTGCACTGCAGGAGCTGGGCACTGGTGAAGCTGCTGGTGCGCCGGGAGCCTGGTAAGCTGCAGGAATCTGCTGAACAAGCATAAGGGAGCCAGGGCGGAAGTCCCCTTCCTCCTGCAGGGTCTGTCCAGCATCCTCTATTGACAAAACTTACTATGGGGACAGCTACAGGGTACCAGTCCATTTTTGAAGCTCAGGCAATGAAGGATGAATATGGAGCTGAGGAACTGGCACACAATCTAAAAAGGAAAGAAAAGATCAAGACGATGTTGAGCCCAGCGGTATGATTCTCCACCAGCAAAGTTCCAGAATAGGCAATCTAGGGAAGGTGTTTCGGAGTAGGAGAGCTTTCTTTCTTTCTTTTTTAAATTTTGGCCATATTGGCTTGTGGGATCCTAGTTCTCTGACCAGGGATTGAACTTGGGCCCATGGCAGTGAGAGCATGGAGTCCTAATCCCTGGACTGCCAGGGAATTCCCAGGAGAGCTTTCTAATGGTCCGGAAATCACACTATGTAGGTGACATAAATGTATATTAGGATTGAGTGGGATTATTACATGCTGCTTCTGGGTAGACCAGGGATGCAGCCAGGCCTTGAACTCTTCAGGTTCATCTCCATTTCTGGATGAAGCAGAGAACACTTGGATTCCCACATATTTTATTTCTTCTTTCAAGCGCATGCAGAGATGGCCTTCCCCACAGTATGCAAAGTGTCCTAGTTGACGGAATGTGAAAAGTAATAAAGGCTACTCTAGATCCAGCCCCTATCATGCCCCATTGGACTGATAGCTCATTGTCCTTCACTGATGGCTAGGTGACGACCAAGGAGCCAGCAGAGGCTTCAGAGACACTCTCGGGGATGGTGCTTCCGTAAGATGGAAGGAGCCCGAGTCACAGCTCAGAGGAGAGATAGCCACATTGGATTAGAATGGGACTAAATTGTGTTAAGCTTCTGAGACTTCTGGGGTTTTTGTTATTGCAGCTGGTTTTAATTTCCCTGAGTAAATTAAGACCCAGGACAGACTCAACCTTAAAAAAAAGAGAGATGGGATCATTCCTTTTGTTTGAGCTCATTAGAACCAGGAAGGTGGATCGTGTATTCCCTTCCATTCTGTGTCTCAGAGGTGTGGGATATCAGAGTCCCCAGATAGTTTTCCATGGCCTACTGTGGAGGGCAAAGCACGGCGACTAGGTTTCCTTACTGAGCAGAGCAAAGGCTCCTTGAGGGTGAACACCAGGGCTGTTCTTTTCTCACTTCTGGGAGTTGGTGGTTGACCCAGAAAGGCTTGACCTGGAGTCCCACGGTTGACCTCGGTGCCCAGGAGAATTTGTCCTGGTGCAGGAAGGGAGCGCTTACCTGCCAAAGTTCAGCCTCTGCCACTTCAGGTGACTCTACTCCTAGGCCACACCCGTGCCCAGAGCTCCGGGTTCCCCTCTTCTCTCTATTAGTCACCAAACAACATGGGCAGATTTAGTTCCCCACTGCAAATATTTCGAAAATGCATTGTTCGCTACATTTAAACAGCTGTCTATATACATATCTCCCTTCATGTCTTTCGAGTGTGTATTGGTAATGAAGGACATTGCACATGGATTTTCTGCCATCTGCCAAACCCACCAGAGATTCACTTGGGCCGCCTCCTCTGTTTTACGGCTGTCAGACTTTAAAGCCAACCTCCACCACCTCAGCCTTGGAGGACCATCACCCCAGACCCCTGCCATCTGCGGTCCTCAGGAGAACTGTGACCCTCAGCTGGTGACTTTATGCGACTCCAGCAGGGTTAGCACAAATCTCCTGAAGGTCGGCCTCCTGTGAGCCAACGTCTTGTGAGTAAATCATTTTTAACAGCAGCGTGGCACCGTATAAAGTTTATGTAGGATGGACATAAATTTGGGTCTGGAAAGAGCACAGTTTCCTGTGGTGACAGGCAGCGAGGCTGGCGTGCTTTAACACCTGCTTGCTCCTTTATTAGACTGCAAATTATATCAGCTGGAGGCCTTCGGAGTCGAACAGAACGCAAAATGAGGGTCTGGGGGTGGGGGTGGGGGTGGGGGGACACTGGTAAAGGATGTCTGAGCCCAAATCTGGAAAAGCTTTCCATATTGTGAGGTTTGCTTGATGTAGGAAGTCTATTACCCTGAGGGCAGTCCCTCTAACCCCAGACAGACACCTTTGTGGATGTTTAGATGAACTCCAGAGAAACCAAAGAATCAGAAAGATGGGGGTGGGTGGCAACAGTTTTATTCTCTGGCACATGGTTAGCTGGTTCTACTTGAGGATTCTGGTTAAGGACAAAGGATCTCCAGAAACACTCGCTGAACCAAACACTTGTGGGGCTTTTTACATGAAATCTCTATCCGTGCCCCAGCGCTGCATCAGGATCCACCTTTTCAGCCTTGTCTTTGATTTAACAGGGTTGCACAGGTTGACATTCGGGAACACAAGGGACACTGGAGTCTACAGAATTGGGAGTTTTTCACACACCTAAGCCCCAAACCACATTAGCCCTGACAGTCTTGCTTATGGCAACAGCTCAGCTGCCCACGTGTTATAAATCACTGCTCTCCAAAAGAGAGGTGGGTGTTGGAGGAAGGGAGTGCCATCTTCAAAAAATGTCAAGTGGCATGGCTGGGTTAGCCCTGGGGCATCCCCAAGTGCCAGGTCATTAGAGGCAGCTGTACAGGTCTGGAGCAGGATAGGGGTTATAGAGGAAGCCGAATGCCCCTGGCAGCGGTGACCTCTGCCCTGGGGGAGCCTGGCTCACAAAGGCAGCCGTAGCTCCTTAAACCTCAGTGAAGGTGAGGTGGAGAAGAGTGCAGACGAGGTGCTTCAAGGAATGATTCATGACCCAGGAAAGCTCCCACAGAAGCTGAGCCCACGCTGATAAAGCGGCACAGTGCAGCGGTTAGGAGGGTACACGCTGGCCCTGGCAGGCAGGCTGCATTCCTGGCTTCCCCCGCTTCTTAGCTGTGTGACCCCAGGCAAGTCACTTAGCCACTTTGTTTGCTGGTTCCCTCAACTGTGATGTGGGGATAACAGGCTTCACTTGGCACATCAGGGCTAATTTAGGAGCAACAGTCATCCAGGTACCCACAGGGGAAGAGAAGGAGGCCAAGGTGCCTCTCCTCTCCCGACCTTATGCTTCACAAGACTACAGACACTCTGTTGGCAGATACGGAGGGCCAGACACATGACAATCAACACAGAATTCACGCTTCCCCTATTGCTCCCTTTTATTCGGGCAGCGTTGGGTGGCGGAAAGACCTGGGGTTTCATCTCAGCCCTGCCACAGGAGTCAGAGTCCATATGCCCAAACTTCCTGGCTTCCATTTGTTTCTAGAGGCTTCCAGCAGCTGAATGGGCCTTGAAGTTAATCTGGTCCATATTTATAACATCAACAATAACAGTAACAGCTGCTACTATGAGCACGTATTGAAAACTTTCTCTTTCATACACTGTACTTAATGCTTTATGTGAAGTAGCTCAGGATTGTTGAAGCAGTTACTACTTTTATTCTCATTTTACAGATGGGAAAACTGAGGGAGAAAGTTAGAGAATATATTTTATATACATTAGCTCATTATCAAATTAATAGACATGAGGTATTATCTCTATTTCCCTGGTAACTCAGATGGTAAAGAATCTGCCTGAAATGCAGGAGAGCTGGGTTTGATCCCTGAGTCTGATCCCTGGGTCGGGAAGATCTTCTGGAAGAGGAAATGGCAGCCCACTCCAGTATTCTTGGCTGGAGAATTCCATGGACAGAAGAGTCTGGTGGGCTATAGTCCATGGGGTCTCAAAGAATTGGACATGACCAAGTAACTAACACTTTCACAGATAAGAAACTGAGGCTTAGAGAATTTAAATAGTCCTCTTGTCCTGGTGGATCAGAGGTTAAAGCGTCTGCCTGCAATGCAGGAGACCTGGGTTTGATCCCTGGGTCAGGAAGATCCCCTGGGGAAGGAAATGGCAACCCACTCCAGTACTCTTGCATGGAGAATCCCATGGATGGAGGAGCCTGGTGGGCTACAGTCCGCAGGGTTGCAAAGAGTTGGACACGACTGAGCAACTGCACTTCACTTTCACTTGCCCTGGAAAGACAGAGTAGACTTAAATTTAAGTCCTCATAAAGTCTCTTTCAATCCGAGCTGCTGCTGCTAAGTCACTTCAGTCGTGTCCAACTCTGTGCCACCCCAGAGACGGCAGCCCACCAGGCTCCCCCGTCCCTGGGATTCTCCAGGCAAGAACACTGGAGTGGGTTGCCATTTCCTTTTCCAGTGCGTGAAAGTGAAAAGTCAAAGTGAAGACGCTCAGTTGTATCCAACTCTTACTCAATTCTTTCGTTCTTTTTGGCCGCGCCCTTCAGTGTGTGGCTCCTAGTTACCAGGGATCAAACCTGTGCCCCTGCCACAGGAGTGCTGGAGTCTTAACCACCCGACCACCAGGGAAGTCTCTCAATTATCTATTTTTTATCAGGAACAATTTACGCTTAATTATGCGGGCTAGTCTTAAGCGGGTGAAAGTGAAAGTGAAGTCACTCAGTCGTGTCTGACTCTTTGTGACCCCATGGACTGTAGCCTACCAGGCTTCTCCGTCCATGGGATTTTCCAGGCAAGAGTATTGGAGTGGGGTGCCATTTCCTTCTCCAGGGGATCTTCTCGACCCAGGGATGGAACCCGGGTGTCCCACATTGTAGGCAGATGCTTTTATCGTCTGAGCCACTGGATTTTATGTATACACCAGTGGAACCGCCAACCTTATCAAGATTTAGAATATTTCCTTCATTCCAGGAGGAAGTGGGCCTCATTCCTTGTGCCTTCTCCCAGTTAACACCCTCCTGACCCCAACATAGTTCTAGGTTAACTTCTACCACCATTGATGAGTTCTATCTGCTTAAACTTCATATAAATGGACGCATATAAAATGCACTCATTTATGCACGGTTTCTTTCACTTGACATAATAAGTTTGAGATTTCACTCATATTTGGGCATGTATTAATAGTTTGTTCTTTTTTATTGCTATGTAGTATATTCATTTGCATGAATTTATCCAGTTTTATCGATCCATTCTTCTGCTGATGATCATTTCAATTGTTTCCAGTTTTTGGCTATTACAAAGTTGCTATGAATATTCATATCCAAGTAGGCATATGCACTAATTTCTCATGGATGTAGACCTGGAGTGAAATTGCTGGGACACAGGGTAGTAGGCACACACAACTTCACTGTCAATTTTCCAAAGTGGTGGAACAAATTTATATTCCCACCAGCAATAAATGACCTTTCAGTTGCTCCACATCCTCACCCAGCATTGATATTGTCAGTCCTTTTGCTGTTAACCATTCCGTACTATCCCACTGGGACTTTAATTTGCATTTCCTTGATGAGTAATGTTGTAAAGTACCTTTCCCAATGCTTATTCGTCATCTGGATATCCTCATTTATGAAGGGTCTGTTCAAAACTTTTGCGCAGTTATAAATGAACTGTTTGTATTTTTCTTACAGACCTATAGTTCTTATACATTCTGGTTTGAGGACTTGTAAAGAATTATGTATTGCAGATATCTTCTCCAAGGCTATGACTTGCTTATTCACTTGCTTAATGGTGTTTTTGATGAACATGAGTTCTTATGTTTAAAAAGGTCCAATGTATTATTTTCTTATTTTATAATTTTTTTTTAAAAAGGTCCAACATGCATACACCTTGAAAATATTATGCTAAATGAAAAAGGCCAGTCACAAATGACTGCATATTATATGATACTATTTAAATGAAATGTACAGAATGGGGAAATCTATAAAGATAGAAAATAGGCAGTGGTTGCCTAGCGCTGAGGGGATGGGAAGGAAATGAGTGAGTGATGGTTAAGGGGCTTGGGGTTTTGTTTGGGGTAATGAAAATGTTCCAAAATTGGTAGTGGTGATGATCACACAACTCTGTGAATCTACAAAAAGCCATTAAATTGTATGAATCAGATGCACGAGACATATAAATGAGTGACTCAAAGTATATCTCAATAAAGCTGCTTAAAGATTTTGAAAGTTATTTTGTCCATAATCTATTGTTATAGGCTGAATTGTGTCCCTAGTGGAAGCAGTGGCAGATTTTATTTTCTTAGTCTCCAAAATTACTGTGGATGGTGACTGCAGCCATGAAATCCAAAGACGCTTGCTCCTTGGAAGAAACAGCTCTGACAAACTTAGCATATTAAAAAGCAGAGACATCACTTTGCTGACAAAGATCCATAGAGTCAAAGTTATGGTTTTTCCAGTAGTCATGTGCAGATGTGAAAGCTGGACCATAAAGAAGGCTGAGGGCAGAAGAATTGTGTATGATGTTTCTGAATTGTGGTGCTGGAGAAGACTCTTGAGAGTCCCTTTGACTGCAAGATCAAACCAGTCAATCCTAAGGGAAAGAAATCCTGAATATTCATTGGAAGGATTATTGCTGAAGCTGAAGCTGCAATATTTTGGCCACATGATGTGAAAAGCCACCTCATTGGAAAAGACTCTGATGCTGGGAAAGATTGAAAGCAAAAGGAGAAGCAAGCAGCAGAGGATAAGATGGTTAGACAGCATCACCAACTCAATGGACATGAATTTTAGCAAACTTTGGGAGATAGTGGAGGAGAGGAAATCCTGGTGTGCTACAGTCCATGAGGTCGCAGAGTTGAACAGGACCTAGTGACTGAACAACAACAAGATTTGTATTATCCCCAGTACTTCAGCATGTGACTGCATTTAGAGATAAGACCTTTGAGAGGTGAATAAGTTAAAATGAGCCCATAATCCAATCTGACTGAAAAAGATGAAGACAGGGAGACGTTAGGGATGCCTGCACACAGAGCTTGACCTGAAGCCTGGATCCAAGTCCTCCAGTGGGTAACTTGGAACTCTGAGCCTTCAGTCCAGCTAAACCTCCCTGGGCTGTGGTCCAACTATAGATCACACTGAGAAAAAAGCCCCCAAACTTGTTATTTTAAGCCACTGGGTTTGGGAATAACTTCTGTTAAGTGTAGTGTTATTGCAGCCATGGTTAGTTGATATAACCACTATGTCCTCAAAGCGTGGTCCTTAGACACCTGCATCCAAATCATCTGGGCACTTGTTTAAAAAATGAAGATTCCAGGAAAATGATAACTTACTTGTATATACACTGATTAAATGGTTTGATGGGACAATTCAGCAGTATATATTAAACTTAAGAATGTATTAAAATGAATATCGAAGCAATTCCACTTCTAGATAGTTCTCCCAGAGAAATCCTTGCTGATGTCCACCAAAAACGGTGCCAAGACGTAGGTTGTTTGTAACAGTGAAAATCTGGAAATAACTATCCATCAGTGGGAGAATGGTTAAATGAATGATGCTGTTTTCATTCTATGGAATCCTGTTGAATACCATTTGTTAAAAAGAAGAAAGTAAATCTCAATGTGTAGACATGGAGAGTTCTCTGAGACGGATTACTCGGTGGAAAGTCAAGGAGCAGCATGTGTTTCACTCATGTAAAGAAAAAGTCCTGCCCGTGTAAATGTGTTCCAAGACGATTGCAAAGACACAGACAAAGATGGTAAGCGATATAACCTGTGGAAGGTATGGCGTTGGAAAGGGGTGGGCAGGTGTGGGGGGGGGCATGGATTGCTTTGTGGGAATGCTTATTGTGCTCAGTTGCTTAGTCATGTCTGACTATGCGACCCCATGGACTGTAGCCCACCAGGCTCCTCTATCCATGGGATTTCCCAGGCAAGGGTACTGGAGTGGGTTGCCATCTCTTTCGCCAGAATGCTTATTGGTTTTACCCTAAGAGCAGCTGTTACCTGTATCACACGAATTACTTGTGCCATCAAAATGAAAATCGTCATGTATTAAAAGAAAATGGACATTTTTGCATCTTGCCCCAAGAGCAGAAGAGTCTAGGGATTTGCATTTAATGGAAATTTCAGACCGTGTTCTCTTAGCTGTCTGAGTCAGCAACTACCTTGCAAGGAAGCAGCCAGCCAGGGTAAGAGCTGCTCACTGAACTAGGCAGGGCCAAAGACAAACTGTAGGATGTCCCCTGTGAGCCGGAGGTGGAAGACAACTTTACCCAAGGGTTTCTCAGTTTTTAGGAGGTCAGGTGGGGCACGAAGCTCTGGAGTCTTTCACAGCTTCTGGAGAAAGTTCCTGTCAGTTACTAGCATTTCCTATACACGGTGTTCTCCATCTCACCTCTGGGGGAGCATACTTGAGTCTCTGAAGGGTGGAGGGGGTACTTGAGGGTTATCAAAAGAGGGCATAAGGAGTGAGGGGGCATCTGTCACCATGGCCAGCCCAGGGCCAGGACCCAGCAGGCCACTCCACACTTAGATTCTCTTATTACGATAAAGCACATGGGAGTTTCAATGCATTCCTTTGGTTTCATCTATAAAATCAGGGGTTTGCTTTGCAAACCTGTCCCTTGTGCCATGTAAGTCAGTGACCTTCCGGGATGCTCTAGCTAGAGGTCAGATTCATCAAATCCAATAGAACAGCACCTCTTTGAAGCGCTGGGGTTGAGGTCCAGGCAGAGGCCCTGTTCCGCAGCCCCAGATCAGGTAGGAGATGAGATGTGAGCCGCATCTCACCTGGTGGGACGGGAGTCGGGTTGTCCTGCTCCCCAAATCCCAGTCCAATCTCTCAGCAGCCCCCACAAGACTGGCCGCAGATCACTGTCCCTGTTGTGGCAGGGGCCTGCTTTCTCAGGGGTTGAGTCGGGCCAAGTCTGCCTGGCCTGACTGGCTTCTGCAAAAGCTGAAGGCCCATGCCCGAGACCGCCCTGCTGCCCCATCTGGAGCAGGGCGCCCCCCACTGAGTCCTGAGGGCTCCCATCACTAACCCTTTTGGTGGCCCTCCTCCCAGCAGTGTGTCCTTCCCTTCCTGGACTCAGGGGCAGGGGCTTGCCTCACCCCATGACCCAGAACCCTCCAACCCAACCCCTGGTCCAGAGGGAACCTGGGCAGCCAGGCTGAGAGTGTGGCAGGGAGGGCAAGCCCAGGGATAAGCCCTGGGCAGAGGGACCCGGAGGAGTGGCCAGGCCACAGCAGCCGTCAGGATGCTGGTGAACAGATTCTTGAATATTTGTAAAACTCAGCCAGCATCTCAAGTGCTGTCTGCATGAACAGCTGCTTTCTATTCTCAACACAGACCTGCAGGATCTTGAACCCGAGTGGACATGTGTCCACACGCAACAGACACGCCCTTTCCTGACCTGCTGGGAGCCGGGTGTGCCTGAAACTCTAAGGGCAGGGCTCTGCAGGTTCCCCGTCAACGATGGAGGCTTCTTCCAAGTCAGGCCTTCCGGATTGACTAGCTAGTTTCAGCAGGAGACACGGGCACTTTAATGTCAGATGAGAACATCCATTTACCATAAAGAGGCGACAAACTTTCCACCAGGCTAAAAGTTTCAGCAAGTTTTATATTCCAGCACCAAATCCAGTGTTATGGTTCCAATCAGTTCAGGAAATAAAATGTCTACAATTTATTTGGGTCTGTATGACTCAGAACTCCTGGCCAAAAATGCACCCTTTGATCTTTATCCCTTTAATCTGAAGCATTCTCTAAATGCATTTCCATTTTAATGAACAATGCCTTATATTGGCATAATAGTCTTTATGGAAGAAACTCGGATCGTATTTGAGGTTTTCTAACCCTTGGAATAAATTCACTGTTGTATCTGAGTGTTTAGCACGGGCTAACTTCCTACTGGCAGCGAGCACAGAGACGAGGAGGAGCGCTCGGGGAGGGCGCAGGAGACCCTGGGGAGACCAGAGCCCAACGTGGGGAGCTCTTGGGAGGAGCTACCATTATGACTGAGGGATCAGAGAGGAAGGAGGAGATGTTTGAGCGAGGCCTCCAAGGATGGATGGGTGGTTAAGAAGAGAAGAGAGGGCAAAGGAACATTCCAGGCAAGAGGGAAAGGCTGGCGCAGCACAGAGTGTGCTTGAGGAGTTGCGGGCAGTGCAGCGCAGACAGGATCCAGGGCAGGGGTGATGGTGGAGGCAGGAGAGATGAGGCAAACAGTGGAGCAGGACTGCAGGGGCCTACACTCCCTGGAAATAGCTCAAGGGACAAATGGTGTCTGCGGGGGCTTGAGGAATCTCAGAGAAATGGTGTATTTCTCTGGAAGTAGTGTTAGATCTGCAGATGGAGGAGCTGAGCAGCAGCTGTTCCCAGCCACTCACTCTTTGGTGGCCACTGGTCTCTAGCCACTGCTTCGCTCTGCTCTCCATGGGGCCATCTCTGATCCTGACTCAACCTAACCTGTAGGCCCAGCATCCATCACCAGAGCCTCTTGATTCTTGGACACAGTTCCATTAGCTAGTGGCCAGTCAACAGACTGGTTCCCCTGTCAGGCGTCTGTCCCCAGTATCATCAGCTGTTTTGGTAATCAGGAGGGTTACATGGTAAAAACTTGACTTTCAGTAGAAAATGCAATGCGAGGGGTGGGGAGGAGTTTAAAGAGGCGTGTGCTGGGCAGCCCCTCCAAACTAGTGTCTCCTTCCACTAGTGGGGGCCAGTGGAAGCCATCATATTTTCTAACGAGGAGAATAACACAATGTCAGCTGAGATTTTAGGGTAGTTTTCCACCACATACAGGACAGACCAAAGATGAAGGGGAGGTGCCCACGTGGATCCGACACCTTCCACAGACCAAGCCCTAGGCTCGACGCTGCATGTATATGCCCTGACTTCAGTTTCACAAGAGCCCATTTCACTTGTGAGAGACGGAAGCTAAGAGGCTTAGAGATGTGATGTAGCTAAAGCCACACAGTTAATAGTGGAAGAGTTGTGATTTGACCCTGAAATCAGGCCAGACTTGAAATCATGCTTCCCCACCCCACTACGCTGAAAACTGGCCAGAACAGCCTCTCACAGGCGTCCGTGGGGGCCTCAGCCACCCGAGTCTACACGAGCCCACCCACTCCTGCCTACTCTTAGCTCCTCCTCCTGGAATTATCATCTCCATTAAAGCTTTACCAACTACCCAGTCACCCTGACCCCTGCCTCTCCCCACGCTTTCCGATTTTAACAGTATGTTCCAAAGGCTGTTGTGAGAATTAAGTAAGGTGGTTCACATGGAGTGCTCAGAGTTGAGCTTGGCGTGTGTGTCTGCAGAACTGACAGAGTGATTGATTGGATGTGGGTACACCAGGAGCCTGACTTGGAGTTTTATTTATTTAATGCAGGAGTTGGCAAACTTTTTCTGTGAAAGGCTAGGTGGTAAATATTTTCAGCTCTGTGGGTCATACAGTCTCTGTTGCAACTGTTCAACTTTGCCATTGTAGCGAAACACCGGCCAGAGCCAAGACAGAAGTGAATGGGTGTGGCTGTGTGCTAAGAAAACTTTTCCACAAAAATGGGCAGGGGCTGACTTGGCCTGAGGATTGTAGTTCTCTGCTTCCCGGTCTGTGTCTTGACTCCTTCCATGAGGGTAGTGCCAATGCTTGTTCAGCTCACAGATTCTTCTCCAGGGTCTAGCACAGTGCCTGGCAGTGGAGTTGTTGTTCAGTCACTCAGTTGTACCTGACTCTTTGGGACCCCAAGGACTGCAGCATGTCAGGCTTCCCTGTCCTTCACCATCTCCCGGAGTTTGCTCACACTCGTGTACTTTGAGCTGATGATGCCACCCAACCATTTCACCCTCTGCCTTCCCCTTCTCCTATTGCCTTCAGTCTTTCCCAGCTTCATGGTCTTTTCCAAAGAGTTGGCTCTTCGCATCAGGTGGCCAAAGTATTGGAGCTTCAGCTTCAGCATCAGAACTTCCAGTGAATATTCAGGGTTGATTTCCTTTAGAACTGACTGGCTTGATCTTTTAGGATTGATTGGTTTGATCTCCCTGCTGTCAAAGGGACTCTCAAGAATCTTCTCTAGCACCACAGTACAAAAGCATCAATTCTTCAGCGCTCAGCCTCCTTAGGGTTCAACTCTCACATCTGTACGTGACTACTGGAAAAACCATAGCTTTGACTATATGGAACTTTGTTGGCAAAGTGATGCCTCTACTTTTTAATGTGCTGTCTAGGTGGAGTAGGTATGCCATAAATATCTGTCAAAGGAGTGAGTACATGAGAGAAAGCAAGCAAGGACGATGGTGGCTGAGAAGGGATCAGCATGCAGGATTCATAAACTGAAGGATTAATATAGGAAATAGGAACCAGACTAGGGTTTTTAAGCAAAAAGATGGAATTACAAACTTGGCGGATGGCTGGAAGGGAAGCCTCTATGCTGGATTTCTAGGAACGATCCCCAGCCTGTGGCAGAGCTGACCTGCCGGGAGTGGTGGCACCACTGCCACCTTTCTCACTTTCAGGAAGGCAGGACTCAGGGGCTGCCGCTGGCACTGCTGACCCCAAGAACACGGAAGCTGCAATACCCCAGCATTTGGTCAGACAGCCGGGAACATCTGCCTGCATGCTGGGACATGCAGGGGCCACTGCCACCTCCTCAACTGACTGACACCATGAAGCTGAGATTGGATGCCGGTGGCCCCACGGCCTTGCTTTCCAACAGAAAACACACAGAGCCTGTAGGAACTAGGCTTCTGTCTCACGTTTGCCTTCCAAACTCTGTGCTAGGATGGCCTGACTGACACTCACGACCCTCATGGTAAGAGAGTCTGGGAAATGTAGTTTTTTTTTTCTTCTTTTTTTAGCTTCCTTTACTCCATGCACCTACAGGCATCATAGGAAGATGTAGCAGTGGACCCACATCACACTCCACCTGTGCATTCTGGCGATCTATCGCTGCAAAACAAACCACTCCAAGCGTTAGTGGCTTAAAACCAGCCATTTATTTTTTTCAGAAATTGGAAATTTGGGCAAGGTTTGGTGGGGGCAAGATCCCCTGGAAAAGGACATGGCAATCTTCTTCAGTATCTTTGCCAGGAGAATTCCACGGACAGGGAAGCCTGGCGTGCTACAGTCCATGGGGTCGCTAAGAGTCAGACACAACTGAGCGACTAACACTTTCACTTTCACTTTACTTTTGGTAGGGGCAGCTTGTCTCTGCTTCATGAGGAGTCAGTTGGGATGGTTCAACTGGTGGTTTAGCATGAGCTCCATGGTGTGAGCAAGCCCCCACAGCCACCTGGGAGCCCAAGTGGAGAGGAACCAAAGCCCTTGGCAAGAGCCCCAGCCAAACTCCCTGATGCTGCAGGAGCCAGCATCAACTCAGCGGCTGTGTGTACACCATTGGGAAGGCAGGTCCTCCAGCCACACAGGGATGCCCTAGTTGATGCCATGTGGAGCAGGGATGTCCCTGACGAATGGTGTCCAAATTGCAGACTAGTGAGCAAAATAAATGACTGTTTCTATTTCTGCCACTAAGTTTTGGGGTAGTTTGTTTTGTGGCAAAAGATCACTAGAACACGCAGGTTGTACTGAATGTGAAGGAGGGAGGGGAACAGCAGATGGAGCGATCAACAGGAATGAAGCAGCCGATGCCAGGGAGAGGAAAGGCTGACCTAAACATAGGCCAAGCTCACTTTCCTCCTTTACCCTCAACACTGAGACTTACCAGCTTTCTAAGGGATGCTTCCTGAAAATCAAGCCAAGGTGGTTTGGGCTGTATATACCCAGCCAGTAGGCCAAATCTCAGGCTGAATAAGAACCCTTTATTCTTATGAGTATTGCTACCTGGGGGCTCTTGGTCTCTTCCAGAGATTGCCTCTCAGCAATTTTTGATCATGGCCAAGTGATTTAGATTTTGAAATTGCCAAATGTCATAAAAAGGCAAGACTGACCCAGTGTGTTCTTATTTATACAACCAGCTTCCAGGATAGCTCAGGGGGTTTCCAAGTACAGGGTTGTCATATACAGTTGCGCCAGTTGTATACTGCACAACTCTAGGGGGCACCATTCACATTCTAGTCATGAGATCTTGGCATATTTATTACAATAGTTTTCTGGCAGATGGCAGCAAAGTGTCTTGAGGTAGGGTAGCTTTTTCTAATTTGCAAAAAGGCAATTTATAGCTAGTGGCAAGAGGCATAGGGACAAAACTAGGGTCTAATAAATCTTTGGCCAGTGGCAAGAGTTACTAGGAGAAAAGGAGGAAGTGGGGAGGAGTCTTAGGATTGAGGGAGGCCCCTTTGCTCAACCAAAATGAGCACCCAAGAGATAAAAAGTATTGAGATTTGTGGGGTTCAAGATCCAACTTCTTGGGGTCAGCAAGGCTTTAATAGGATTTGGCCAACAAAAGGAGTCTTCATGAGAAGCACAGATAATCAGCTATACACTTGTCCTAAAAAGTTGACATTTAACGGCTGAATATAATAAGTAAATAATGACCCTTTGTAGAGAGATGGGGATGAAGAGAATGAGTGAATATCTAAATAAAAATTCTATGGTTCTGGTGGGGGTGGGGAGCGGGGGCAGGTGGGGGAAGGAAAATGGACAGTGATTGCCATGGGAAAGCACTGTTTAAGTGGAGCTTTAATTCTGGTCCACCACAGGAATTCCACCCCCCCTTTGACCACTCTGGTTCAGGAACAAGTATCATAACTCATAGCAATAGCACAGCTTCTGAATGTCAAGGTAGATGACATGATGCCTTTCTATTCCAGATATTATAGATTGCAAAATCTTTACAATTGGAACAGCGTTCTCCATTTTGCACCTGATTCCAAAAGAGAGTCCCAGCCAAGCACAGCTTTTTGTTTTATCTCCGCATCTTCCAAGGTCTCCTTTGGCTGAGCGTGTTGCTTTTGTTCCTGGCTTGCTGTTTTAAGTACAGCTTTGCTGCGTTTCCATTTTCCCTAGTATCCAGAAACAAGTACTTATTTGAATTAGAGCAGAAAAATATTGAATAGAATGAAGCATTGCTTTCCCCCTCTCAAACATGCTGAGGTCATGGTTTAGTGACAGTGGTGACAGTGATGGATGCCTTGCACTTTCACTTAGAGACCTTCAGGAAGGGATAAACAAATATTTTCTGAAATGCACAGGTGAGGGGGGAGGTGAAGTGGTTCACATAGGATTGTGCTGCTTATGGTCTGATTCCTTTCCCCCTTCTCAGTTATCTCAAAAACTATGCTTTGGTGAACAGGACTGGAGTCGTCCATATTTTAAATCAAACTAAAGTCCACTGAAGTAGGAAAATTATGCATTTTACGTAAATGATGTGGGCAAATTATTATTCAATTTTTAACAGGGTTTTTCCGTCACTTTGCTGTGCACAATGTAACATGGTTAATTTACCATATAGCATTGTTATTCATTCCCTAATTCTCTAGGCAACTGCTGCCTTTTGCTTACCATTTCCTCGTTGCTCTCTGGGAATTGACAGACCTCCCGGCTCCATTTAGGGTGGTTTGGTTCCAGGGCGATCTCTAGGGGCTTCCTTCTCTCTTGTCATCTTCCAGCGCTTACCCCTTGGGAGGAGCCTGAAAATGAAAGGAGTCACATATCTGGATTTAGTTTCTGAGTGGCTTTAAATGAATCCTTCAGTAAACACACACACACACACACACACACACACACACACAGAGACACGATAAAATCTCTTGCTGCTTAGTAATATTTCCCCACAGTATTACATGTATGCCTTCTGTTAAAAACACTATCTGAATAATACCCATTTCATTCCCTCTTACTTCCAATTAGCTGCTCATTGATTATTACATAGCAAGCACTTGATAATTAACTAAAGGAAAAAAATTTCAAAACAAAACAACCGGAATGCCTTGCATCTGCTAATATATACCTGCTTTCATGAATTTACATATTACCTGATGATTCAAACAAAATAGCCTCTTAAATGGGAGGGGAGGAATGAATGACAACAGGGTCACCAATGGAAGAAAACTCCCTACTAATTATTCTTAGGAGAGGAAGTGTACAAGTCCTGCAATTCTCTTATTCTCATACTCTATATAATTCAGATCACATTCCAGCTGCTGGACTGCTGGAGTCAAAAACCTTATTCTGTCCTTTTACGGTATTATCTCACATCTGGGTAGTTAACAGCACAATAATCAGAATAACTGATGCTCCCTATATACCTTCTAATGTCTGTGTTTGGGGAGGGGGAGGAAGGAGAACGAGATTTAGATTTTCTTTGCTTGGTTTTTGTTTCTCTTCATTTAGATGCATTTGTTGAACACCTTCTATATTCAAAGCACATTCTCTCTGGCCCCTAACTGAAGCTGGGGATTAGAAGAAAATACAACTGAAGGCAAAAAATGGTGAGCCTACCATTATGCATTACATAATCCACCTCTGCTTGTCCTTTAGGCACCCACTCCTCCAGGAAGCCTCCCTTGAATTCCCCATTCTGGGCCATTTGGCACTCCTTTGCTGCCCCTTGTGTTTCTTCCCAACAGAGAGCTTATTGCAACTATCTTTTATGGACCTCCATCTCACTGGAGAAGGTAATGGCAACCCACTCCAATATTCTTGCCTGGGAAATCCTATGGATGGAGGAGTCTGGCAGGCTACAGTTCATGGGGCTGCAAAGAGTTGGACACAACTGAGCAACTAGACTGGGAGTACTAATTGTCTCCTTAGCTTTCTAGTGGTAAGCACAGGGTCTAACCCACAGTATGTACTCAAAAAATGTCTGCAGAAGAAATGAATGGTTAAGTCCTTACACATAACCAAAGTCATCTCTTTGGTGGTCATCCCATTGCCTTGAATAGCCTCAGCAAAGGGCTCCTTTCATCCCAGTTCTGGTTTCTTCCTCTTTGTCCAATGTCTCCATCTTGTCTTCCCCAATTTGCTGCCATCTTGGACCAGCAGGCTGACCTGATCAGACCTTCACTTCTAGGCAGTTCTGGATGATTTTCCTCTTCCTATGATCAAACCCTCCCATCTTCTGTCCCATTCTCAGTCAGGGGGCTGTTCTTTGCTGAGTGAAAAATGGGAATCAAATATAGAGAATCTATATTAGTGGTGGTTAAGATTACCTCTCCCAACTACAATATTTCCATGTTAGCAGTAGTATCTTGTGGACAAGATCTTCATCCTGTGATTCTCAAGAAGGGTACAGGGACTCCCTGGGTCATGCCAGAGTTTTGCCAGGCATACCACAAGCCATAGACTTGTTAACAATGCACAATCTGAAGGATGGGAAAAGAATTTTGTAAGAAGACAAAAAATGGGTGTCTTAGGAAAATATCAATTTTTTCATAAAATGCACAAACATTAGAATGAGATTTTGAAGGCCCCAGGTCCCAAGGGGTACAGGTTTATTCCCATTGGTGTGTGGATGAGTTCTGGGGGAAGAGTCAGGAAACACTAATGGTATTCACTTCAAGCTACAGACTGGGTCTTCAAGTCACAAGCACACATTCACGATGGCAATGCTAGTGCCTTGGGCAGCTCACAGCAAATCCCAGGGTGCCTAGCAGGCCCTAAGGTAACTATGTTATTCATCGATGTACCTTTCGCCCCACAGGATGGCATCGTCCATCTAGCCATCCACCCACTCAGCCAACATCTACCATCAGCTCATCACTGCCCTTGGTGCAGGAGTACAGTGATGAACAAGTTAGGCAGTTTCTGTCCTCAAGGAGCTCATAATCTGGCAGGGAAAATGCATTAAGAGAAGAGTCACATTATTAAATACATTATTAAAGAGAAGTATTCTGGAAAGGAGCATAGTATTCTGGCTGCTGGGGGAGCAGTCATTTTTTACTGATCACACTCTCCATAGAATCATCCCTGTCACACTGGAAAGCCACTTATTTTTATTTCTAGTCCCCAGAATTAATTTAAAAAATAAGGTATATCTCCATCACCACCCATGGGATTCTGAATATTTTGTATGTTTGGAAAGAAAGAGGTATGCTTTAGGAATTTATTGTGAAAAATTTCTGAGAATCTAGGTATATATAAACTGTGAAGCTTCATTTGATATCGCAAAGATAATTTTTCATTGTTTTCTTCTCTGGAGTTGCAATCTATTTTTGAGGAATGAAATAAACATACTATTGGTATCTGCCTTAGTAAATTTATACCCTTTAGAGTGAGAATTTGCTTGAACCTCCTTTCTCCTCGCTCCCCCTTGCTTCCCCCCAATTACTTCCTCCCTCCCTCCCTTCCCGCTTATTCTCTCCCTCCTTTCCAGCAAATATTTTCTCCCTCCTTTCCAGCAAATATTTTAATCACCAAACTGAATTCCAATCATAATATATAGTGATAAGAAAGCCAACAAAACTTATCTAAACCTATTAAAATACCTTTCAGAACCGAAGTGACCGAACGCCATTTTATACCAATGCAACTTGTTAGGAAATTCCCATTTGGTCAAGTGAGGTCTCTTGTCCAGAGCTGTGACAAAATAGCAGATGACATACCTCATGCTGTGGGCTTCAGTCCGTCCTCCTCTGAATCCTGCAGAAAACCTTACCTTCTTCCAGCACTCATGAAAGAACCATGCCATTTAATACGGTATACATTCTTAAAGTCCCATAGGACATTTCAGGTAAGATTTTGCAGCTGAGTGCTACTAGAAAAATCCTCTGGTGCCAGGATTTAGCCACAGGAGGATTCCCGTCTTTCTCAAGGCAGGTAAGTACCCTCTTGTGCTTGTCGGGGAATCTTCCATTGTGTGGCTGTGTTGGAGGGATTATGAACACCTTTAACTCTTCTTGTGGAAGTGCCTTGATCCTCATATACCTGTCTTTGCCATGAACGAGGCAGAGCCAAATGCATCGTGGCTTCAGTCTACACCTGAATGCTCTACCACAGGGGAGACCCAGCCTCTACTGGTCCTCCCTCAGGTCCTTCTGGCAACAAAGCAGACTCAGAGGAGAGAGTGAGGCATGAGCATGGCTGAACAGAAATCACTCTGTCTCATTTACGGCATCTGAGCTTTGTCAAGTCGTCTTCTCCGGCAGGCTTACAATTTGATTTTTAGGAAGTAAAAACAGCTAGATTATTAGGAAGCTTCCCTATGTGGCCCAGCAATGCCAGATGCCAGCTTTCCTCAGGGGAACAGAGCAAGTCCTTACTCACTGCCAGGTTATGAAAGGCAAAACAAACATTTCACCATCACTTGCCACTAAGGCACCTTGCAAGATACAAGAGAACTTTTTGGGTCAGTGGGTTCAGGAGGTTAGGAGGTGTGGGGATTCCCTGGAAGTGACGTCTCACTTGTCTGGACTAGTCTGCATCAGGGAGATCTCTTGACAACTCATAAGCTGCTTGGAAGAAAACACCTGAAACGTCTCTGATTTCTTCATATTCATAGCTACTTTTACCTTTATTCTGCAACCCTACTCTGTTTCAGAACAGTTCCAGCAAGACGCATTTCATAAGTGTGTCCTCGAGTTAGCCAAAGTCTTGAGTTTTTGCTTCATGTAAGAGAACTCACAATTAACTCAATGGATGATTTAAAGGCTATACTTTGAAGAGACTATTTCCCTTTAAAAATCTGTCTAAAACAGGCTGTTGTGACTTTTTCAGATATTTTTTGAATGACTGAGTCAGAAACATATACAAAAATCCCCCAGAGAGTACCTGAAAATTATCCAACCTATTGGGATGTAAAGATGAAAAACACAGTTACATCTTTAAACACATCTAGAACAGTATTTAAAAAACTGCCCAGTACTGTGACAATAATTGTATGTAACAACAAAATTTTATTAAATTTTATCAATTTAGCAATTGTATTAATACCAAACCAATGCCATAAAAACTTGGTTAGTCAGAAAAATCCCTGCTTCACTTAAAAAATGTTGGAAACTTTCTAAACATATAAAGGCTATATCAGCAAGAAGGCTGTCCTCTTTGTATAATTCCACATGACATCAGTGATCTTAGAATCCCAGGATCTCAGATGTAGGAACCTATAGCAAATCTCATCCAACTCCCTCATTTCTACAGATAGGACCTGAAAGGGAGTGACTTCAGGTGGCTGTTGAACGAAAGCAGCTGAATGAGGGCAGAGCCAGGCCTGGCCTGCTGGCCCCATCCACCCACTGCCCCGTCTGCCACACCAGGCTGTTTCCCTGCTTAGCAACTTCATTACAGAGGTGGAGGGGCACTGGGAAACATGCACCAATGCCAGGACAAGAAAGATTCTTCTCCTACAATGGGGACACAGAAAATTCCAGTTAAGAGAAAATGTCTGATAAATTAAAATGTTACTGTCATGTCTACTCCTGCCTTAATGATCCTCTGAATTAACTAGACAATGGTCTAGTCTTTCTGGGTGAAGAAAACCTCGCTCCAGCTGTTTTGAATGTTTCTGTCATTTGCACAATGGTTAAATGTTTCTGTCATCATTGCACAATGGTTAAATCTCCAGGTGAGTCCTTACCACTTGGTGTGGAACACATATGTCATTCCTAGAGTACCTTCCATGATTTAAACAAATAAAAAAAAATTCAAATGTAAAAAGCTCTCTTTTTAATTACTAAATTAAGAAAGTTAAACAATTTAAAAATGTAAACTCACAAAGAAATAATGAAAAAGGAATTAAGACTTCAGAGTTGCTACTCAGTATTAAAAACTCAAATAGAAATAGGGCTTTTGATTTGTTGTTGTTAAGCATTTGTAATTCAAGGTTGGCACAAACAGCAACTAAAAACGTTAATACTTTTTTTTTTGTGCATCCTCATGAAATGTAAAGTAGTGCATAGTTATTTCACTGGAGGACTCCTGGACATAGAGAAAGTCATTTCATTAGCAGTACAGAACATTCAAGCACTTATTTTACAATGGGAAATGTACAACCCCTCCCTCACCTTCCCGTAAGGTTTAGTTGTATGAGAAAATTTAGCATGTTGCCATGACTACAATGCTATGGATTTTAGACCATTTAAATGTGGTTACAAGGTTTATTAAATAAAAAACGTTGGAAACATTTCAGCATTCGTGTTTTTATACAAGAAGTTTGTGTGGTATCCATCCTCTAGTTTCCCTGGTGGTACTGGCCACTTGCTTGCTTTAAAGAGGCTCACTTTTAAGTTTCAAGAACAAATCATAGTAAGTTGAAGCAAATACTGGAAAAAGAAATTGTGAATTCAGCTTGGGCCCTGATAAGAGTCAAAGTAACAGCCATCTACAGGCACAGTCATGAACCAAAAAAGTACAGTCCAAAAACAAACAAACAAACATGTTTTGCAAAAGCCAAAAAGTGAGGCCACTGGTTTTCAGAACACCACCAGTGCTTTTATGTTGATTTTCCAGTCAGATCCTCATTCTGGGTCCTGAAGCTTTGTGGCCAAGGTTGGCCACGGTCTCCATGTTAGCACCCACATGGTGTATGCACAGGGATATATAGATTATATATATTCATATCTATAAAAAAAAGAAAAAAAAAAACCAAACACCTGTCCTGATTGGATTTTGTTAAAACATGAAAAAAAATTTTATTGTTTTAGACAAAGAGGCCACTTTTGGAAAATAATACTTTTTTTTTTAGTTGAATCAGGTGAAGACAGAGTTAAAATCACATAGGATTTGCATTTTAAAAAAAGGAAAGCACTAGGATCGTTGGCACTGGAGTAACTATTTACACTGAACAGAGGTTTGGCCTTTTACATAACATCGATACAATGCATTTCCAAAGTCTGAGAAATAACAAGGTTCTGTCTCGAATGCTTCACAGAGGAGGTTCGGATTTGGGGACAAGTGTCATGAATGAGGGCCATGAAGTTCGTCAGCTTCAGAGTCACATGCAATCTGATCCTGGACGGTTCTGGCTGCTCTGCTCGGAGCAGCTGGCTATGGAATTGAAAGCTAATGGGGAGGGGGCGGGGAAGCCTCTGGGACCAGGCCTCTCTCTGCAGACCCAGGTCTTACAGGTTTTCCCCGGGTTGATACTGAGGCTCTGTTGCGGTGAAGTAGTCTTCCAGGAAGCCCTGCAGGTACTCGAAAGTGGGCCGCTCTTCGGGGTCCTTTTTCCAGCAGTGTATCATGAGCTCGTGGAGGGAGATGGGGCAGTCCTGTGGACAGGGCATCCTGTAGCCGCGCTCCACCTGCTCCAGCACCTCCCGGTTGTTCATGCCTGCAAAGACAAGGGCCATGAGAGAGGGCCGCCCCTATGTCTTCTCTTTCTTCTCCTTGGAGCCTACAGGTGGTTAAAACATGTTGAGTGCGCCCACCTCACCCAGAGGTGAACCCTGTCTTCAATGGGCTATCTCACCACTCAGAAATAAAAAAGGACTCCCCTACTGACACATGTGAAGCCCTGGAGGGTAAATCTCAAAAGCATTAGAAGCGAAAGAAGCCAGACACAAAAGGACACATACTGCATGATTTCATTTATATGAAATTCTAGAAAAGGCAAAAACTATAGTGATAGAAAGCAGATCAGTGGTTGCCAGGGGTGACGGGGAGGGCAATCCTGCAAAGAGGCCGCAGGGAACACAAGGGTGATGGAAACGTTCTGTATCAGCAAACCCTCCCTGTAAAGGCCAGGCAGTAAAGATTTTAGGTTGCATACTATCTCTGCCGCATATCCTCCATTTTATTTATTTTTCTACAACTCTGAAAATAGAAAACAAAGACAGGGCAGGAGCCAGATCTGGCCTAGAAGCTGTAGGCTGCCAATCCATGTTCTATATCCTGAGTGTGGAGGTGTGACTGTTTATGTTTGTCAAAACTCACGGACTTCTTAAAACTGTAGAATTCTATTGTATGTAAATTATACATCAATTACACTGACAAAAACATGAATGATAAAAACAAATCCAGGGAATGAAAACTAAACTGTCCTTTGTTCACAGGACCTATAAGCTCTGTTGATGTACTTCATAAACTGGCTGTCCTCGTGCCTGGACAAACTCTCAGTGTTCAGCCATTCGAGATCCGCCATCACGCCATCAGTCTGGGCACCGTCCAGCCCAGTGACCCCCAGGTGCCCTGGGTTAAGATGACTCTGACAGGGAGGCAGGGCACTGTTTACTGATGACTTCGGACAGGCCATCAATCACGGAGACCTCTGTGACCCTCTGGGGGAGCTGCCCGATACAGAGGCTTCGGGATGCCTGGAGCTCACAGGAGATGTTCTGGGAGACTGCCAGCCCTCTGGAGAGTGCAGCCTTCCTGCACACTGGCCTTCTCAACAGAACAGGAAATACCACATAAGGGGTGGATAGGGGGGCTGAATGCCCTGACCCCTTTCTCAATCACTGCCAGGCTCTCTTCTCTGGTTTGATTCCCTTTTCTGCCGTATCGTGTTCTGCCATCGCCTGCCAAGCTCTTGTATGTTTTGGCTGCTCCTTGGCCCTGAGCCTATAATCTGGAATCCTCTCCAGCTTCTGACCCAGTTAATTTATAAAAGCAAAAACCCGAGTTTCAGCCATTCAGAAACCCAGAATTCTTCCCCTGGCTCTCAGAGCTCCGATCAGCAGGACATAGTGTGTGCATGTAGCAGCTTCTGGAGGAGACGGCAACCCGCTGAGTAGAACCACCCAGCCAGAGCAGCCGGGCCAGGTCACAACCCTGTCCCCCTGTCCCCCAGAATCGCGCAGATTCTGGGATCTGTTGCCAGTTCTCTTTGTTGTTGTTTTTGGAGCTGGACTGATTCCAGCTCCCATGACTGTCAACCACAGCCCTGTCAGTCACATGCTTATCCAAACCCTTTCAGGATGCTTTCTTATTCTCTGCCATTGTAATTCCTTGAGGTGATAAAATCTGTGTATTATTCCTGCTGTGTTGAAGTAGGCCTTCAATTTAATTATTCTAACATAACTCTGCTCACATTTTGGCAGTGACCCTTATTTTAGTGAGAGAGGCTCGGTAGTTGAATCTGGGTCCCCTTCCTCCACGCCATGCCTGACTTCACAGGGGCTCTCTTCAGTTGGATGACTGGTCAGCTCTGTAGTTAATTACCTTACATCCTCTTCCAACCACTGAAAAACTCATTTTGATAAATCAGGTGGGGCAGGGGGGTCGGTTGGAAGCAAGGGGAGATGCTGAGGTTGCCACTGGAGGGTCCCGCAGTGCTCTGGACAAACGGACAAGGACCAGCATTTCCTCATCCACAACCCCCAATCCAACAAGCTCTGCAAAGCACAAGTTCTGGGAACTTCCCTGGCAGCAAACTGATCTGAACTCACCTTATTTGGCCATAAAACCTGACCTGGTGTGAGGTGCTCGACTGTTTTTCTTCATTTATACATACTGCTGAAGAATTAAGGATGTGTCTGAACACAAAGTGCAGCCCAAGACCCTCCTAAGGTGTTGTACAAATTATGGTCTAAGCACTATATGGACTTTCGAGAAAGAAAACCAAGTCTGACTGTGAAGCCTGTCCAGTTTTGGCTGTGAAGCTCTGGCAGGAGTGGACAGCAGCCACTACATTCCAGGAGCTCAGAAAGGCTAGGAAGAGAGCATGAGGCCGTACCAGGACTGGCCTCCTCCAAGGTGTGTGCTTTGTATTTCAGTACAGCCCTTGGTTTCATAACATCTCAGAAGACACATGCCTGAACCTGCAGAAGTCCCCCTTGTCCCTGGCCCTGCCAGGAGTCTGTGAGAACTGGAGGAGAGACAGGTGGGCGGTCTGAGCCTCAGAAGGTCTGACAGGCCCTGCTGGAGGTGGTTACACCCCCCGCCCAAACCCAAATGCCTCCTCCTAATGCTTCATTCTGGCACTGGGATCATCCAAAACCACACCACAGAGCTTAGCTAATCATTCTCCTATTGCTCTGCAGCCCTTATGTCATTACAGAATTCATGTCATTAAAAAACAAACTACTCAAATGGAAAGATTTCATGTATTTTTTTTTTTTTAAGTCTTGATCCAGTCTCCACCAATGGAAAGTTTAATTGGCCACTTGGGTCAAGCCTGTTTTTCCAGTGCTCTGCCTGAGTCAGGGACACAGCTCGACCCTCAACGTGTAGCATCTAGGGAGGCAGCCTGCTCCCCAGGGCAGCTGGGACCCCGGACAGAGCTGGGCCTTGGCCCTCGTGGTATAGGGCACCAGCTGGCCTCGCCGGCAGCTCCTGGCCATGCCCCCCATCTCCTTTCTGCCTGCGTCTCTTCTTGCTTCTCCTCCCCCTACCTCATGCCACTCCCCAGGTTCTCCCAGCATGAAGAGCATACAAAACCAATTCGACGCACCAGGCTAACAAGAAACATACCAGCATCAGTTTTGCCAGAAAAGCAGGACATAAGACAATGCACTTGGCTGACAATGACAGTCTGAATGGGACTGGCTCTTTTCCAAGCATCCACAGGCCAGAAGTGGACCCAGCTCCTTCACGACGGTCCCTGGCAATGGGAAGCGCACAACCGAGAGATGCTCGCTCAGCAAGCCTTGGGTCACTTTTCACTTCACAAACAAGAGCCCAAGCAAGTGGGCTGTGTTCATATTTTTTCAAAAAAGAGTATTCTCGGCTATAAGAACTTTGAAAAGTCATATTTAAGAATTGCTTTTTAGTAAAAATGGATTTTCCTCTTCATACTACTATTTCATGAGCTCTTTTTGAAAGTGAAAAGTGAAAGTGTTAGTCACTTTAGTCGTGTCCGACTGTTTGCGACCCCATGGTCTGCAGCCTGCCAGGCTCCTCTGTCCTTGGAATTCTCCAGGCAAGAATACTGGAGTGGGTAGCCAGTCCCTTCTCCAGGGGATCTTCCCGACCAAGGGATCAAACCCAGGTATCCTGGATTACAGGCAGATTCTTTACCATCTGAGCCATCAGGGAAGGTGGGGGCCAGGGACTGGGAAGGGAAAACACACAACACTGAGTTTAGGGAGGCCAGCGGAGTCCTGAGGGACATGGGGAAAGGGAAGAATCTTTGTATCTTACTTCCAGTTGAGGAAGTGGTGGGAGGGTGGGTGGGGTGGGGGTGGGAGTGGGGAGGAGGCTGCCTGGGAATTTTCTGCCTATTTTTTTCCTTCTTAGGGAGAAACTGAAGAGGCAGAAACTTTAAAACATGGTTGTATGTTTTAGGAAAACTTTGTCACCAACAGTTCTTAGTGGAAGCTACAATAGAGAGTGTTTTTCAACAGGAGGACACTCTATGCCAGCCTGTGGCATCTAACCATGTTATGGTAACAAAGCTCCCCAGGGCATGTTGCCTGGTTCCCAACCTCCACGTCAGAGAAGGGGCACAGGGCTTGGTGACCAGGGACCAGACACACGGGCTGGTTTCACTCCAGCCTGTCCTCCTCTGCCCCCACCTCAGTGGTTCCTTCCCTTTCTGCTCTCCTTGGGGTCAGTCAGGACAATGGACCATTTCCACAGGTCACTCTCACAGGGCACCTAACCCAATGGGACTCAGTTCACAGAACACCTGTGGAGTCTGCTGTGCTGGGGTTTACTTTCAGATACCTCTTCCTGCACCTTCCATGGGGGCCTCTTGTCACCTTGCACTTCAGGCTCTCAAACACGGTCACTGGTAGCCTCATTTCCAGTGGGTCTGCCCCAAACCCTGCAGCTGAGATTCTCTGGCCAAGTGGACTGAATTCACTTCCTGCCATTATGACCGTAGTATCCTTCCAAATCGTGCTGCTGGCTTCCTCTCGGTTCCTGAATTAAGGTCAAGTTTCCGGCTCTCACTTTCCAATCCTTACTATGTATGGCTGCCAACAGTGTCTGCTTTCACGTGTGCGGATTTTCCGTCCCTTCTCTCCTTTTTCTCCTCCCTCCTTTTATTTTACACTTTCCTATGCCTCTTCCTTGAGCTAGATATTAACTCGGGGGTGTTTTTTTTTTGATCTCCAGGGAAGATCCCCTGGAGAAGTAAAAGTCTACACTCCAGTATTCTGGCCTGGAGAATTCCATGGACTGCATGACTGAGCGACTTTCACAGTTAAGAAAACCATTTTCACTGTGGAGCCACTTTACTCTTTCAACTCTGTGTCTCAGCAGGTGATTGACTTCCCCTGCCTCAGTTTCTCTGTTTGTCAATGGAATATCTCCATATTCACTGTGCTTTCAGCTCTCTGAAGTGTCTTCTATGAACGGAGGGTATTGGGCTTGACAGCTCACCATTTCAGTTTCCTAATATGGATCTTCCAGGGGCTGTGGCTATACAAGTGGGGATTTTTGCTGTTTACCATCCAGGTTTGTATCTGGATTGGACTAGGGGTTGCGAGAGCCTGGATTTTTGTGCCATGTGAATAATTAGGCCCTTTGACAATGGGAATGACGCTCAGGTTCTCAGATATGCAGCTTACTTCTGCAAACCGAGCTTTCTGTTGAAAGGAAATTAGACGCTATTGTGCATCAGGCTTTTTGTCAGAGGCTCCCCCTGGCTTCTCTACACAAACCCTGTAAAAAACCCTTCTGTTTACTTGTCTGCTGAGCGGTGCTGGGAGTGCAGGGAGGGCGGAAGGAAGGAGGGTGCCGTTAATGGCGCTTGCTCAGCACGAGCGCGTGCTATCAGATGCCCGTGTGCTCTAGTTATCTTACTGGGCTACAACTGAAGCTGAACTTCAAGTTCGGTTTTGGTTATGAGATCAAAGTACAGACTCTGGGCAGATAGATGTTGCTCAAAGAGGAGAGCTGAAAATAAAGGAGTGACCTTGAGGCAGCACAGTGATGACTCTTGTTTCTCTTTCTGCAACTTAACCAGATAAGCGTAGGACACCTGTTTTTATGAAGCCCACTCTATTAATAAACACAGAAATGACAGCTACTCAGGTGCCATAACGCGCAAAAGTTAAAGTGGATAATACAGTATCATGAACAGCTCCTTTGTCCCAGTACCAGTGAAAAAGTGACAGAGAAGGTGAGGGTGCCCACTCGGCAGGCCATGGAAATGCACAGGGGTACAGAAGAGCAGCAGCGGGGAGGACGGGGCAGCAGGGAGCCCCTCCCTGTCTGCTCGCTCCTCCACCAGCCACGTGGGCCAAGAGAAACCTTGTCGGGGGAGGTAACAAGACTCTTGGGCATTCCAGGCAGGACTCCTCTGGAGGGAACAACAGGAACCAAAAGAGAAAAGCCTGAGGACCGTGGATGGCAGGAGACTAAGCACCCTTGGCTGAGATTTGAAGTTTCATCCCAATTCCCTTTCTCCTGGATGGAGAGTCCTGACCTCTTCCTCCCCCAGGAGAAACCTGCCCCTGGTATCAGGCTGGGCCCAGTGGGGTAAGGGTGATAATGATGGGCTGCTGAACACAAAGGAATTTAGGCCTACAGCTCAGGCTCTGTCAGAAGGCATCTGAGTGGGGCAGAAGGACGATGAAGCTCAAGACTTGCAATTCTTCAAGGAAAGTGCTATACATTCACTAATTTATCTTCCTCTTCAAGTCATTATCAAATGACTAGATGCATTCACGAAAGTCAGGCAGCTGTCAGTTGTTAAAAGAGTTGAAAGCACTGCAAATGCATGAATAAATGTGATATGCTTAAGAGACTGTTCCTGCTTTGCCAGATCCTGCCAAATTCCCAAAGCAGGTGTTCAGTGGAGAGCCAGGGCCCAGAACAGCCAGGACATTCCGCCTAGAATGGTGCTGGGACATGGTGTTTGAACTGACCACGGGGTCAATTTCCCAGAACAACTTTGAGGACAGAGGCTACTCTGCGGCTGGGAAAAACACGCCTTATTTATGTTTGGAGATGATGAAATAGAGTTGAAAGGTTTTGCAGGCTATGGGCAAAGACTTATTTTAAAAGTCTCTTGGGCTAATCATTTTTTTCCCTCTACCCACCCATCCATCCATCCAGCCCTCTATTCCTCCACCCATTCTTCTGTCCAATTGCTTAAGACTTACTGAGAGTCTACTAAAGGAGCCCCCTTCTCAGGGTTCAGAGCTACTAGGAAACAGAAACACACAGACAAGGGCTTCACCAGAGAGGAACCAAGTGGCATGGGAGTGAGCAGGAGGAGTGACCCAGCAAGAGGCATGGAGAAGGCGACACAAAGGAGGGGACTTTGGGGTTGGGGTTGGACGGATTCTGAGGCAGAGAGTGGAGCTGAGAAGACAGACTTGCATGTTTGAGAGAAGTCTCTTGGTGACGAGGGTCAGGAGCAGCACAAGAGAAATCGCGTCTGATGATGTCACCTGGTTGAAGCCCCTCAGTCAGTCCTCATCTTGCTGAGTGCAAATGCCCTATCCATGGCCTCAGAAGGCCCCTGCTGATCTGTCTGGGGCCTCTGGGCCCGCCTGCTCCACCCACCCTGCTTCTTCCTGGTTCCCTCTGAAGGGGGGCTCCACCCCCAGTTAACCTGAGCCTTCTTCCTCAGATGTCACCTTCCTGATGACGTCCTCCCCTGCCACCCTCTCTGCCCTTCCCCATTTTATTCTCCTCCCTACCCGTTACCACCAGCCAATGAGGAATGTATTTTGCTTATTTGTCCTTGCTGATTGTCTGTCTCCTCTGAGGAGTGAAAAGTTTGGGAGGACAGCTTTTGTTTATTGGTTCACTGCAACATTCCTGGGGACCTGAATAGTACCTGGCATAGAGCAGGTACTCAATAAATATATGTCGAATGATTGAAGGAAAGAGTTAAGAAGGACTACACCAGACGAAGGCTTCTGGAGTTTATCTGGAAGGCAAGGGGAAGCCATGGACTTTTGAACTAGCAGAGGTAGGATAAGCGGATCTGTTTCTAGGATAACTCTGATGGTGACAATGATAGATGGTGGGGGTGGTGGGGGGGGACAGGAAGCAGGAAGTTCCATGAAGGGGGTTCCTGCAGCAGGGGGATGACAGCCTGCCGTGGGGCAGTGGCAGTGGAAACAAAGAAGAAAAGAAGGATTTGGAGGAGAAAAAATAGGTTAAAATGCATTGCTCAGATTTTATGCATCAATCCTAGAAAACCGTTTTAAGTACTTTCAATTCTCATATGTAACAATTCATCGGCACAAAATCAAGTATAATCTTGATGCAAAGAATGGTTCTGAGCCTTGGCTTATAGTAAAGCAAGCTGTACAGCTAGGCTGAGGAGGCACTCAGGTCAGGTGATGGGAATCTGGAAAACAGAGCTATTCTTCACAGCATCTTTGCTACCCATCTTGGAAGCAACCTTCTTTGTCTGGTAGGGTGATGGGACTCCTCTCCACTACCTCCCTGTTAATCTCAGAATCACATTTCAGTATTTTTAATTTGGCTTCCAGGCTCTCACTCAATTTGAGAGTCTCCTCCTTTCCTTCCTTTCAAATCATCCATTTTGTAAAACTTGCTAACTGACCAACCAACCCAATGTTTTATTTTTGCCTTCTTCCTTGAGCCCTTCATTCAGTTACACCTTCCAAATACTATTCCAAGTTCCTTCTCTGATTCTTTTTCTGGACCTCCTTTCACACTGGGCAAAACTGCCTGGAAAGCTTTCATAAAATCCATTTAGAAGTCACTTTCATCTCTCCCTTGACCCTCATCCTTACCACCAGCCAAAGTACCTTTCCTGTGCGTAAAGATGACAGAAGGCCATTCTCAGGTATGAAAGAAAAATGTATCATTGCCTACTGCTCTTGAAAAATACACTCTAGCCAACTGAGAAATAACTGCTGAGAGGTTAGGATGGGAATCACAGTGGACAGGTCTGGGGGTCTGACCTGGGTGCTACTCCCAGCCACAAGGACTCTGGTCAGTGGAGACGCAACCCCTCGGCACACACTGCCAACCTGGCCGCTCCAAGAGACAGTGAGGGGACTTCCCTGGTGGTCCAGTGGCCAAGACTCTGAGCTCCCAATGCAGAGGACCTGGGGTTCGATTCCTGGTCAGGGAACTAGATCCCACATGCCACAACTAAGACCCAGTTCAGTCAAATAAATAAATACTTAATAAATAAAATATTAAAAAAAAAAAAAAGAGAGACAGTGAGAATGAGGACAGGAAGGGTCTTCCTTCTCCGGTGCCACTGGACGAGGCTGAAAGAAACTGTGTGTTCCTTAGGAATTGTTCTCCTTCGTTAAGGTAATCACCCTGTAATTGGAATCCTTCTGTAAAAGCCTCTCCCTCAAGAAGAGTGTACTGTGAGATTCAAGGCACAATTCAATATGATTACAGTTACACTGAGAACAAAAACAAGCAGCATCCATGGCGAGCAATAGGTTTGGGAACAACCTTCTGGGGCTCCTGTCACTCCCTGCTGACACAGCTCCAGGGCCTGGCTACAGACAGGCCAGGCCTTCCTGTGGCTGCACCAGGCCCTCTTTACGGGGTCTGGCCAGGCAGCCTCACAGCCTTCTCCACAGGCTCATATCCTAGGGGCCTCCACCTAGGCCTTGGCGCCTTCCCACACGTCCATCCTTGTCTGGGATCACTGTTCCTTAATGTGGAGCGGTAAGCCTATGTACCTTCTCCATAAAGCTTCCCAGACACGGCCCCTTTGCTCAGCCACCCTCTCAGAATCCGGACAGCTATCAAAGTCCCCAGCACATCAGAGTTGCTCCGAGTGTATAACTAGGCATGATAAAGTGGACTGGATTCTCTTGTCAAACTCCTTGGCCATCCTCACAGGATTCTGAGTGAAAAGTCCTCCGGACCTGCTGTGTGCAGACACCTGAATCTGGGGCCCTTGCCCCATTATCAGGATTAAGACTGGGGGCCCACAGTGAGTGAGTTCAAGTATTGCATCCCCCAAAGATGATTTCCTCTAATTATACAGAAGTAATAAAAAAGGGCTGCTTTCTATTTCATCCATCTGACTGTAAGCTCTATGAGTGCAGGGACTGAATTTATTTCTCCGCTCACTGTTCTATCCCCCAGGAACTAAAACAGTGTCCTCCTTCAGGCCTGTTCTCATCAATGTTTGCTGAGTATGAATGTCTTATTCACAGTACTTGCTTCCCAGGTAGTGCAAAACCACGCCAGGCACAATCACACTGACCGATGCTAAGCTGAATGAATGAAAATCCTGCCTCAGTTGTAAAAGGAGACTGCTTTCTTTATGTCTAAACCAAACTGGACAAAAGACTCTCCTTCAGAAATGCACACCTGCCTTCCTCATCCCAGGCCCCCGCCCCCACCCCTTTGTCTCAGCTCCTGTGTGTGACCCCGAGAAACAAAAAGCAGCTTTGTCTTCTTGGAAGTAAAGGTTTCACAGAAATGCAAGACATTAACCTTCCCCCCGCCCCAACAACACATCGGGTGGCTAAACCTGGGGGGCTCAGGAAGAAATTCATTCAAAATTCAGACAATGAAAAAAGAGGCGCCTTCACATCTTCAAAATCCCGAGCACTGAAAAAATCTTCCCCCTTGAGAAGCGATTCAGAAATGCCTGTGCTGGGTTCCAGGCCCCTCCAGGGCAGCCCTTTCTTCTGGTTGGCTACTCCCAGAGCGGCTGCCCACTTGAGCACACAGAGAGCAGCAGCCGCTGCGGCAGCATCAATAAAACTGACTTCCGCCCACATCTCTAACCACCCAGTGCTGGCGTTTCAGAGACAGAGAATTTGTCAAATTTTGCCTCTGTGCCAACCCGGTTCTGTTAGAGGAGTCTTGAGGCTTACGACCAACCCAGAAAGAGATCTTCTTTACTTCTCTGCATTCTCCGAAGATGACCAGAAACAATCATAAAAAAGGAACAAAGGGATTACAAATTAATCTGCCCTCACCAGCTCCTCTGACTGCAAAGATATTACAAACCCAGGATTTGCAAGAGCTCTCAATTCCTCAGTAATCTCCGCTATCATTTCTATCACTGTGTTTATTATTATTATTATTATTTAATTTTTAAAAGCTCCTCTCTTAGGCAGGGCATGATGGGGAGCTATGTTCTTTCTTCACTCAACAATAACAGAAAAAATATGTCCTTAACAATTCAGAAAGCAGATCGTCCCTGTGCTATAACCATTAAAGCGTGGAGGTGAAAGGGCACAAGTGTCCTTTACATCAGTATCTGTCGAAATTAATGAATTTAAGCCTGAATCACCTAAACCCGTGGTTTCTTTGGAGAGCATGACTCTGATAATCCAGAAAAATTCCAGGGCTTAAGAATCTCCAATTTCTTTATACTATACTTGCTTTGGGGCTTCCCCGGTGGCTCAGATGGTAAAGAATCTGCCTACAATGCAGGGGACCTGGATTCAATCCCTGGGTTGGGAAGATCCCCTGGAGAAGGAAATGGCAACCCACTCTTGGAGAATTCCATGGACGGTAGAGTCCAGAGGGTTGCAAAGAGTTGGACAGGACTGGATGACTAACACTTTCACTTTCAGGAGGTGCCAGTGGGACGGAACCTGCTTGCCAGTGCAGGAGAGATAACAGACAGGGGTTTGATCCTTGGGTCAGGAAGAGCCCCTGGAGGAGTGCACAGCAAACCCACTCCAGTATTCTTGCCTGGAGAATCCCATGGACAGAGAAGCCTGGCAGGTTACAGTCCATGGGGTCACAAAAAGTTGGACCCGACTGAAGCAATTTAGCACGTATGCATACTTGCTTTTGCAGAGCATATTTCAATCATTCAGAAATGTGCAGTGAAGGTGTTCCCTGGTGGCCTAGTGATTAGGATTCCAGGCTCTTACTTTGGGGGGTGTGGGTATCAGGTTCAATCCCTAGTCCAGGAACTGAGATCCTCCTATAAGCTTTACAGAGCAGTCAACCCTCTCTCCCCCTAAAACAACCCCCCAACCCCCAAGAAACCCAAGACACGTGTAGTGAATGGCTGCTGCATGGCGTTTCCTCGTGCCTCTGCTCTCTCCAGCCACCTGGAGTAGGGGCTGCAGAGAGGGCAGGTACTGGCATCTTCTCACCAGGTTCATGCCATGGGTCAGTGCTATGGCGTAACCAAAAAGCAGTGGGGGCTTTTCTCCTTTTCCTTCCTAGAAGGGTCTACAAAGTCCATCTGTACGGTTCTGCTGGTGACATTTCTATCTTGGGAGCCAGCGACACACACTCCTCCTGAGAGGGGAGAGGAGAGAACCTATGGGCTGAGGTGGACTGGAGCGTTCACCAGCAGCTAACTGCATTAATCCTGGCACACAATTCATGATGGTTGCTTGTCTATACACCATGGGGGCTCCCACTTCTGCTTTTCCCTGGCTAAATACCTGTCCATGTTCTTCAAATTCCCACGCTTGGCAGAAAGCTGAAAATGGGTCTGAGAAGGCAACCAGGAAGAGGACTCCCCAAATAGCGCTGGGAGAACATCCACTCATGCCCATTTCTGCTGTGTCTGGCTCTTACCTGGGTACGGAACTCTTCCTTTGGTGACCAGCTCTGTGAGTAAGATTCCAAAAGACCACACGTCAGACTTGATTGTGAACCTTCCATACAGGGCTGCTTCGGGGGCTGTCCACTTAATGGGGAACTTGGCGCCTGCAGGAAGAACACTTGGTTACTCCTCAGGCATAGATCATGGCTCTGGGCGCGGGGCTGGGAAAGAACAGCAGGTGGAAATGTGTTCATGGGATCAGGTTGAGAGAGGACACGGAGGAGGGGAAATTGGACCCGGGCTAGGACTGAGCAGCTATGGCGTCTGTTCCTGCCTCTGCAACCCTAAGCAAGTCCCATCTGGGCTTCAGAGCCCCTTCACGTCCTGGCTTTTGAACTTGATTCTACAAACTGATTGAATGTCATGGGTTTGGTCTGGAGGTAGGGCTAACTTATGATTTAGGAAACTTTTATATTTTTTTCTTTCACTTTCAAATAATGTTGTAAATCATGTTACCCTCAAGAATCCTTCAGCATAAAAGACCATAGTCTCCTCTTACTGAGGTACATAAAAACCAGATCAAACCACCACGCATCTCCCAAGGGTGGAGACAACTTGCCGTAGCCCATGCATTATGTGGGACTTCCCCGGTGGCGCTAGTTGTAAAGAACCCTACCAATGCAGGAGATGCAAGAGGCGCAGCTTCCATCCCTGGCTCGAGAAGATCCCCTGGAGGAGGAAATGGCAACCCACTCTAGTATTCTTGTCTGGAGAATCCCAAGGACAGAGGAACCTGGCGGGCTATAGTCCGTGGGGCCACAAAGAGTGTAAGGCGACTGAGCAACTGAAAACACAACGCATGTATTATGTGGAGATGGGCTGTATTTCCCCAGTGCCTCCACATCCACAGCAGAGAAATGATTTTGCCTCAAGCTACTTCCCCACTACAGGGCTTCCCAGGTGGCTCAGTGGTAAAGAATTTGCTTGCAATGCAGGAGAAGCAGGTTCAATCCCTGGGTTGGGAAGACCCCCCTGGGGAGAGAAGGAAATGGCAGCCCACTCCAGTATTCTTGCCTGGGAAAATCCCACTGGACAGAGGAGCCTGGAGGGGCTACAGTCCATGGGTCGCAAAAGAATCACACACGACTTAGCAAAACAGCAACTTCCCCACTACACTCTCCTTTTTCCTTCCATCCTTTCCCCTAATAGTAGCCACCTTTAATTCTGGGGAATGTTTTTCTTCTGCACTGTACCATCCCTTGCTTACCTCCCTGTCTTTCTCCTATGAGCCAGATAGGGTAATATCTAAAATTTTTACAGAGTGGTTTTATCTCAATGACTATCTTATGTGTCTGATTTCTCAAGACCAAGAAGCGAATTTTGTGCCAAATCTTTTCTTGCCAAAAGTCTCCTGTTAAAAGAATCCTTTCTCCAATCAAAAAGGAAGGGTGGGGTCCACCCTGCTCCTTACAAAGCTAGATGTGTATACGGGGAATTAAAATTGATTCAGCAGCCTGTGCTCTCACACATTAGGCTCAGCAATTATAAAGCGGTTTCAGATATTTCATTGAACAGACTAAAAGGGAAACACAAGGAATTTTTATTACTGATGTAAACACAATTATATATTTAAAGCATGTTAATTTTACTTAGGAATGCCTAAAAAAATCACACAAAGGTTGACAAAATCAGAAATTTTCATAGTATCTTCTAGGAAAAGCCATTATGTGTAAAACTGGCAAATGATTAAAATCTTTGAATTAGCATGGTTTTAATAACCAGAGGTATGATAAATTACAGCAATTAGATTTTTTGTTTTAAATACAGTACATGATAACATCTTCAGCAAATCTACCCTGGCATTTTCGGGCAATATAATTTTCCTCTCCATCTCTTCTATGCCTGTGTGAAATGAAATTTAAAAAAAAATCCTACTATTTCATTCTGTGGCATCTCACATTAACACTGGAGCAGAGAAATGATTCTCTAGTTTTTCTTCCCTTTTATGCATCGAGTTATTTTTAATTAGCTATGTTTCTCAAGCATAATTACTTGTATCTTTGCTTAAGTGCTGCATGATTCCACACAAGGTCTGGTATTCTCTGAACAGTCATTCTGTTTTTAAAGTTTCTTTCAAAGCATTCTTCTCACACTTCCTATCCTCCAGCATTCTGTTCACGCAGCTTTGGACTCCGAGCCTCTGGGATTAATGTGATAGATTCTCTTCAGTGTCGAGAGCTGACTTTGCCCTGGACCAAACCTCAGCTGGAGTTCTCTTATTTCAGAGAATTAAAGGTATATTAAATTCATTCCTATTTAAACCAGCTCTCGAGCCAAATGGCTTGGAAATCTATGTCCGTCTCTGAAGCAAATAGAACATTTTTCTCCACTGTGCAGACACAAATCCTGTAAATAAAATGACGAGCAAAAGCAGCCTTTCTTTGCTTCTTGGAATCATTCCATGTTGCTCAAGATGTGAGTGTTGCTGAAAGTAAACTAGTTAAAATTGGGATAGAGTCATTTTGGATTTTCTGAGAGATTTCATAATTTCAGATTTTTTTAAAAAGCAAATGTCAATATATCAGCCAGTTGCGGTAATCTGCTTTATTGTTTTCTCATTATATCATCTACAACAAGAATTATATAAACCTTCAGAAGAGAAGCTGAAACAAAGCCTGTAATGGATCTCTGATAAGAAACCTTTTGTAGGTATGTGCTCTGACTTACTAGTAAGAGCTTACTTACATACATTTATTTTTCATACTCTTTCTAAGATAAGCAACGTATTTACATATAATATGTGTTGGAGGGGAAAAAATGAAGAATGCCTTTGTCTTTGTTTTGGTCTCAAAATAGCAGCTGCTCTTGACTTCTCTAAAGATAACTCTCAGTTTCAAGGAAGACAGAAGGTTAAATTAAAGCAGAGATAAACTGTTAGTGATCAAGTGAGGTTTCAGTGGAAAAGAATGCATCAACGCTCGCTCTTCTGCTCATCGTGTTACTTCAATTTCTCCTCATTTTGGGCTCTTGGCTCCTCAGGGCACAGACACGGCTCCACAGCAGGGAGAGTTCATGCCGGGCTTGGGCAGGGGTCTTTGAAAATGGCCCTGAGGTTGCACACTGCAAACCCCATCTATGAGAATGGGGTCCCTAAGGTTGCCGTGGATACAACCCTGCTGGGGTTGGATGGGGTTGCTCCTCCGGTAAAGTTAGGAAAGCTCCGAAGCCTGGAAGGAAGGACCTCCTGGGTCTAAACACTACCTTTTCCTTCAAAATAGAGTTCTGCCCTCTCAGATTTTTTTCATAGGTATCATGGCAGGCATAAAGCCAAGACCAAAATTCTAATTGGATGGATTTGTAGGAAAAAGGGGACAATGTCAGGAGACCTATGCCAAAACGAGTGTGGCGCTGCCATGTAATTACCTGATTCACTCTTCCTGGAATTCCCCTTTGGGACCAGGATTAGACACCAAGATAATGTCCTCTCCTCTGCACCTCGCTGGAGGAAATCAAGGTATGACGATCTGTGTCAGTAATACCATGGGCTGTGGGGGGCCCAGAAACTCTCAGTGTACTTGTTCAATGTTTGTGCTGTGTGCCTAGTTGCTCAGTTGTGTCCAACTCTTTGAGACCCCATGGACTGCAGCCTACCAGGCTGGCAAGAATAGTAGACTGGGTAGCCATTCCCTCCTCCAGGGGATCTTCCCAATGCAGGGATTGAACCTGCGTCTCCTGCCATGGCAGGTGGGTTTTTACCACTAGTGCCACCTGGAGAGCCCAGCATGGCGTCTACTTAGAGAAGGAGCTTCACTGATCTTCACAGAGTCATCTCTGGCCTCTGCTGCCTTATCACCATCCACACTGAGTTGACTTCACACCGGTGAAGGTGTCTGTCCCTCTTCATCTCCACTACCTGCACTCCAGTCCCCACTGGCTCCCCGCCACTGGCCTCCCCCCAAAATTCCTTCCAGTTGCCTCCCTCCACAATCTGGCCCCTCCTCCCCACTCCCCAGCCTCCTGAGACCCTGGGCCTCCCCTCCTCTGCTCCCCCTGGTCCCCTCTGACTGTCCTTCCTGCTGCAGGGCCTTGGGTCAGGCTGCTTTCTTAGCTGCAAGTCCCACCCCACTCCTGCCCATGGCTAACTCCCACCCCTCCTTTGCTCTCCGCCGGAGTGTTTCTGGTTGGGGTGCCGTGGCCTGAGCACAAAGACTGGGGCAGGTTCCCTAGCTCTGTGCTGCCAGGGTGTCTGGTTCATTGTGGCTGTTACTACTCAAGTGCAGTGAACATGTGAGTTGTCAGAAAGTGCATTTCTCTCCATGGACAGAGACTGTCCTTGGGGGCTGGTACATGTCTCTGTGGACGGCCACGGCGTGTGCAGTACTGAGCCCAGCGCCAGCTCTACAGAAGGCACTGGTTAAGGAGGTGCTTAATGAATGAGTGACTGGACACTGATTAACCTGTTCAGCCTTCCCTTCCTGGTGGAACAACCGTGGCTCCTTAAAAGGCTTATAATCAGTTCCCCCTTCTCTGGCGAGTCCTCGCCTTGTCCTCAGTGACCAGTGTCACTGTCTGCCACCATCTGGATGCCCTTTGAAGGGTTTAACAACTGTCGACTACAGAAGAAAAGCATCTGTCACACGCTAAGGAAACAAAAACACCTGGAAAACCCAGCTTTTTAGTCCCAAATGAAGTGTGTTCAGAAACTTTTGGGTCAGAGTAAAGCTGTCTGAGATGGCAGGAATCCTGGATTTGGCTCTCTGATGGGCCTAGGGCTACAGCTGGGAGGTTAGACCCACAGAGAGGCAAGGCAGCCAGAGGCCTTGGAGCAATCACAGCAAAAGAAAGTAAAAAATCAGTTTTTCAATAGACTGGAATGGAAGCAGGTGACTGGATAGCAATCATTCAACCTCACTAGTCTTCAGAATATGGTTAATAACCATCCATGCTTTAAGTAAGAGAAAGGAGAGAGCTGTGGATTTATTCAGTTATCAAAGTTTATCTGCAAGACAACCAAAGACCGAACCCTTGCCGGCCTAGTTTTGTTCTCTCTCTTCTGGAGTCTCCCACGTACCTGGCACGGTCTGTAGTGCTGGGGAGACCATAGTGAATGCAATCTCCTACTCTCAGGGGGCTTGTGGGTTAGCTTGGGAAGGACATAAAATAAACTAGTGACCTTTATATGTCAGACAGAGACAAGGGCCATAAAGAAGAATAAGATGGGCCATAAGGACAGACGCCGTGGGGTGCTGCAGGCTACACTAAGGACTCTGGATTCCATCTAATGTGGTGGGGACCCACTGGGGGCCGTGAGCAGGCCCCCATCCTCTGCTTGTCTTTAAAACACGTAAGTCACACATCATTACCTAGAGAACGATCTAAGATGAGCCAGAACGTGAAAAGCGCTTTGACTTTTCAAAACTCTTGAAAAGCATCATGACATTTCAAGGCCCATGGCTGGCCATTAGCAATCAGCAATCAGGCTGGTGACATGTCTCTGTCACTTCTGCCATCACGTTTGCTCACCTTGTGGCTCTAGGCACATTTGTGCTGTTTTAGGCAATGGCACCCCACTCCAGTACTCTTGCCTGGAAAATCCCATGGATGGAGGAGCCTGGTAGGCTGCATTCCATGGGGTCGCGAAGAGTAGGACACGACTGAGCGACTTCACTTTCACTTTTCACTTTCATGCATCGGAGAAGGAAATGGCAACCCACTCCAGTATTCTTGCCTGGAGAATCCCAGGGACGGGGGAGTGGGATGCCGTCTATGGGGTCGCACAGAGTTGGACACGACTGAAGCAACTTAGCAGCAGCAATATACTTTTCACCTCTGAGTAATACGAATCATCTCAGGACCAAAGGAGTAGAACTTGGCATACTCCAACACTTGGTAAAGCTCAAACATTCTTATGAGAAATGAGCAATCTTTTCTGAGTTTATTCTTCCCTGATGCTCTTCCTTTCTTTCTAGGCATTTCTCTTGTCTCTGCTGTAGGTTCCTCCTTAGTTTCCCTCTCTCTAAGTGTCTCACAGGTCTCAGGGCTATAGACCCTTCTCTCTGCTCATTCCCTGGGGAAACACGCCTCTCTCAGGATTAACCCTGCCCAGCATTTCTGTGTGAACAGTGGGGGGAAACACTGGGGAAACTCTGTCTCTCATCTGAAGCCTTGGTTCCCGATTTGCAAATGTTTAAGGGACAGAGCCTCTAGTATGTCCCAACTTTATCTCAAATTTACTATGAATCTAAATTTATTTTTCATTAAATCATTTTACTATGAATAAGACACTTTGTTATAAAAGAAGTTCTTGTAGGTAGAAAATTTTCCTAGATGGCTGACAAAGTTGATTCGTACTTTAATATTCTAGGAAGCAAACGGAGGCTCTTTTTTTCTAGTATCCCTTTTCTGGGAATCAGACTCCCCTCTGCCAGGCTTCAAGGTGAAAAAACTTGAAAGCTGGCTGGGACTTCTCCTTCTCCTTAAACCCACTATCTAACCCAACACTAAGCCTCTTGCTTCCCTCTCTGACAAGCCTCTCAAACTTTCCCTTTCCTGTTTAGGTTCTCTGCCAAAACTCAATTTAGGCCCTCATCCCTCTGTTTAGACCTCGAGCCATGGTGCCCAGCCTTTTCAGCTCATAGTTTTTCCAATTAAAAGTTTTAAGCCTCAGCTTCATAATGTCCACACCAGCCTCCCCCAGAACCACACAGTGGGCTTCCTACTGCATTAAGTCAAAATCTCCCACCCAGTTCTCTAGGACCCACATATCTATTCAACTTTGGTTCTTTCTGCCCCAAACCCATCGTTAAATCTAGTCTAGTTTGCTTTCCTGTAACCTGTACCCTGCACTTGGCATGATCATGAACTTGCCTCTTCTATATTAACATATTCTAAATGTTGTCTCTCATTCTACCTGCTTAGCTAAAGCTTGCTCAGCTCAAGCCCCACCTGCTTCATCAAGTCACCTGTGACTACTCCAGTCTTCACTGAGCTCACCCATGCTCCTGGAGCCAGTGTGATAAACAAGTTTAATAAAGCTTGACGTTAGATGCTCCCACGACAGCTAAGCATATACTGAGTGCTTGGTGAGTGGCAAGCATCACGCTAAGTGCTTTACCCACATGAGGCAGATGCCGATTACAGTCCTGTTCTACAGACAAGAAAACTGAGCAGAGGTAAAACGATACGCCAGAGGACGCACATAAATGGAGGAACTGGGATTTGAACCAAGGGAGTCTGGCTCCAGAGCCCAAACACTCAACCCCCACTGCTACATCCTGTTCCCAGTGTGTCTCTCTCCTAGTTATTCTGCCTCTCCTTAAACAGAATGGAGATCATTTGAGGCTGGAGCCCTTGTTTTATGCTGCTCTTCCTTCACAGTACCTTGCCTAAGGCTGGTTAAACAGCAACTGCTCAATAAATGCTTTAATTGGTTAAAGGGTCAACCTAGCAATTTCTCCAACACTCTGATGGCCACAGAGATTCTCTTCCTTTATTTAATCAAACCAAACAAAAAACAGTGACACAATACAGCTGCAGAACGAATAATTATTTTCACCCTTAGAGTTACAAGAATAAGAGCCTCCTCACTGCACTCCAGGACAGTCTGACCGAAGGCTCTTGGTTTTTAAGTGAAAACAGCATGACCAGCTAAATTTCATTAGGTCAGGAGGGCTCATCCCAACCTCCCAGGCCCCGATCAGTGAATGAAGGTCCTTTTGGGCTAGGCAATCTGCTTTCTTCCATCTTAAAAAGAAACAGTTCTTACTTGATTCAGTTACAGTACTTTATGCATCTTGGTGCATTGAGGCCCTCGGTGGTGGCATTTCGGAGGCTCAGCTGAAGGCCGCAGGGACTTTCGCTTTCCAGTGTGCCCCCTGCACTAAGGGTGTGAAAGTCGGCCAGAAAACAGGGAGCAAATATTTTTTGTGACAATGCAAAGAGGCCCAACTGTGGCCTGGGCTGGAGTGGTCATTTCTGGAAGGCCATTTCTGGTCATTTCTTGAGACCATTTCTGGTCTCAAGGCAGTCATTAGGGAAAGGGGCCCCAGAGCTAGGCAGACCTGGGTGTGCACACTGGTTTTGCTGGGTGACTATTTAAAAGCCTGCTAAGTATCAGTCTCCTTGTCTGTGAACTGGGATTTCACAAGGCTGTGATGCTGCTGCTGCTGCTGTGATGAGAATCACAAATAATGCAAAGAGCTCAGCACAGCATCTGGCACCTCACAATATTTAAATAAATGCTAGCTAGTATCTTCCTTGGATCTTAATGCAAAGGTACTGAGTTGCATCAGGCCAGCCAAAGCTCTCCAAATTTCCTGAGCGGGAAAGAGGATGAAAAAAAGCCCATATACTCAGCAGTCAATCATTGAGAACTCACTCAGCCTCCAGGAGTCCCCAGCACAGGCAGAGGCACTCCTGGGAAACCAAGCAGGAGCCACCTCCTGCCCCAGGACATTCCAGGCAGCTGGGGACAGAGCTCACTGAGAAACCCAACAGAGCTAATTGCGGCTCTGGCTTCAGGCAGAAGAGGGCTCAGGAGCAAGGGAAAGAGGACACACATAGGGCAGCCACATGGGATGCTGCGATGGGACCCTCTATTCTTCCTGGAGCTCCAGGCTGGGACCAGGACAGGCCTGGGTGGGCCCCAGCTCATATTACCAGCTCTTACTGGAGACCTGGACTCTCAAGCCTTTTTTTTTCCTAATGGTGACCAGGCCAATTCCATCCCCTCTGGCTGAAAACTTGGGCCTAAGTGGAGAAGGCAAAGCCAGTGGCGAATAAAAGCAGCCAAACCCTCCCTCCAGAGAACACAAATGGTGCCCTAAAAGCATCTGTAAGGAAGAAAGGCATTTGTATCAACAACAGACACAGTTTTTCTGAACCAAAGATCCATCCAGAACCCTCTTTAGTTATAAAGCAGCAAACTCTGCAAGCTATTATATCCAATATTAAATAATGTGAAGTACTTCAACTTTAAAGTTACCCTGGAGAATAACAGAAAGCATGATCTATGCCAATAACAGGAAGCTGATTACATGGTTGGTGGGGCATGGGGCGGGGCAGGGGGTGCTGGTAACAAGGTGGGACCTGGACAGGATATCCTGTGAAAGAGGTAAAATCAAAGCTGATCTAACCTGGAACTTTGTGGTTATTCAAACAAAATGATGATGTCAAACCCAATAAAACATGCCCAAGCAAAATTTAGAATTTTCACACCAGGCCATAGGAATGACTTCGAAATTTCCCAAACGTGCCTGGAGTAATACAGCTATTATTCCTGGTGACACATTCTGTTGTAATCTCTACTTTAGGTTCATAAGGTTTTTAGCACCATGTGTAAAAAAACATAAAGGAAAAGTAAATGGAACAATGGGCTGAGATGCTATTCTATTTGAAATGCATAACGGTCAGTGGGGCGTTAGAGAAGGAAGGAGGTGGGGAGAAGGGAGGAGTGCCATCCTCCCCAGGTTGTGGGTGGAGGAAGACCAAGTTTGGGGGAGGAAGACAAGAACTCAGGACCAGAGGCAGGGCCTGAACATGCTGTAAACATGATGGCTGCTTAGCCAGGCACTGAACCAAAGTCTGGTGTGGCTGAATCCAGGAAGGAATAGTCACGCTGAAAGGCATGAACAAAGTCCCAAGGGGAGCCCCAGGCCAAGGACCAGACAAGAAGGAGTAGAACATCCATCAGCATGTATTAACAGCCTAATCAGGACAATCAGAGGACACGGGGAGCAAGCCCAGCACCTGGGAGGATGGTGGATGAGGCTGGAGGCAAGGAACCGGTCCTGGTATCTTGCAGCTGGGGAGGGATGGGAAGGCAAGTGAACTGTGGAAGGGCGGGAGTGCCTTACATGGAGGAGAACAGAAAGGAGGCAGTGACATTTCTTCTACAAACCTATGGGGGAGCCAGAAGGGGAAGGAAGGACGCTTGCCTTCTCCCATCACCTTCCTCCCAAGGTTGACCAATGACAACTCAGGAGAACTCTCACTGGCAACACAAAAGCAAAGAATGAAATTAACCAGCATCTCCAGAAATCATGCTGTCTGGTTCCCGTGCTCTCAGGGAGGAGCTCTAAGATTCATCAGCAAGACTTTGTCTGGGACTTCCCTGCTGGTCCAGGGGTTAAGACTGTGCTCCCACTGCAGGGGGCACAGGTTCAATCCCTGGTTGGGGAACTAAGATCCTGCATGCCACCAGCACGGCCAAAAAACAAACAAAGAAAAGACTTGCCTGAAGTGCTGAATGTGTGTGCATGTATGTGTGTGTGCATATGTATGTGCGTGTGTGTGTGTGGGGGGGGAGGTGGTTGGGACTTCTGGAAGTGATTATTTTGGGTGGAACTGAAGAAAGGAGGGCCCCTGCTTGCTGTTCTAGAACACCAGAATGCTGACTAACTCCAAGGATACTTCCAGCATTCCAAGAACTACAAGGAAGGCAAAGGCAGAACTAAATCTCTGACGCACACTCTGGGTACGATGGAGACTGTATCTGTGGCCTTTTCTCTAGAACAAAAGGCAAGAGAGCTGCATGTAGTGCTCTGGAAGCAACTGTATGCTGCCGTTCAGGGTGGTGAGAATTCAGACTGAAGTCAAAACACATGTCTGAAATTGAGCTCAACACAGACGTCATCTGGTCACCCCTAGCAGGGGCAGTGGGCCTGGGTCAGTCCGACATCATGTCACAAAGCCTGCTAGGCGGCAAGGGACGCGGGTTGGAGATACTGCTCAGAAACAGCTGGTGGTCATACCAAGGGTCTGGCTGGGAGTCAGGAAGAAACGGAAGGAAGAGAGGATGTAGAGCAGACGATAACCACTTTGGGGTGCTTTCCCATACCACTCCCCCAGCCCCCGCCCGTGCCTCTGGGGAGACCAGCCCCGTGCTGCTGTGTACCCTCCTCCAAAACACTGGACAGCTTTCACATGCACTGACTGCCCCTGATTATCAGGATGATGCAAACGCAGGAGATCCTCTGTCAGCAAAGCAAGACAAGGAAGCCAAGTGACATTCTTGATGTTTGATGGCAGTCTGTAGTGCCTATTTACACACTTTAAAATCACAGAGGGTGACCATCTGCTTCCTTCTTGATGATTACTAAGGAACGTGGGTGCACAAACCAAGGACTTGCTCTGACCATTCAGAAACAACTGCCAAATTGCTCTGCTCAAGACAGCACAAAGGAGGGGAAGAGAGAGAGAGAGAGAGAGACCGACCCATATGGAATACAAAACGTGACCGCCCAGTGCAGAGAAGAGGAAAGATATTCAGACACGCTGAGCTCTCGGTGACCGGTGACCGGGGCATACAGCAGGCCCATCAGTCCCCCTCCCTTCTGCCCCCCAGGTGCAGAGTCAGGGAGCAGCCAGGCTAGGGGATGGAAGGAATGAATCCGTGTCCTCCCAGCAAACAGTTTTAATTTTAAAAGAGACAGTGGAGGAGGCAGGGTTGAGTTTTCCTTTCCTTTTAGTCTTTGGCTTGCCCCGCGTCCCTTTTCAGAGGAAAACACGATCTGCCCCACCCATCAGCCTCTCTCGGGCAGCCTGACCACTCCCCGCAGCGCAGAACCTGACCCCGGAGCTCCGCGGTGGGTGCGCAGATAAACAAAGCGCCCCTCTCGGAAAAGCCGGTGGAAGCCCGGCCGCCGGGGGCGGAATACAAATGAAGGCTCTCTCTGCCTGTGACGGAAGTGCACCAAACTCGGAATTTGGGAGGCTTGATTGGAACCAGGCTGGGCTCCGGCACGCAGCTCTCTCAGCAACAGCAGGAAGGAGGGCTGGGAGGGCCTGGCCGAGGGCAGGGAGTTCTGCGGGGAGAACCTTGGGCTCTCAGCAGGACCCCCCGCCCCCCACCCCCGGGACCAGCGACCCTGACCGAGCCCAGCGGCACGGTCAGTTCAAACAAATAAGCTTCCTGCTCCGTGCTTAAAACAATAGCTGAGCTGGAAAGGGTTTGCTTTTTGTCAAAGGATGATTTGCTTCTCTAGCACGGGAAGAATTAGATTAAATTCAATAATTAAAAGGGTTTCGTCCCCCTCCTCCTCCCCTGACATTTGCTGTTCAGGTCACAGCACACTGTGTGGGAATGGCAATGCCGTTGTTGACAGAGAACAAGAAACGCATGTGCCGCCGGGAGCAGGGAGGGCATCTCGCGGCGAGATCAGCCTTGATCTGCCTCCGGATTACAGGGGCCTCAGAAGAGGCTGATTAATAATTCTGCAGGAGCCCTTGAGCTGGAAAGCTGGCGTTCTGAGTCTGATAATCCCCAGTCGTGGCAGTACAAAGGAAGGACAGGAATTGAATTCACAGTTCTGAATGGTGAAATACAAAATCTGAAAGAAGCAGGGATCTGCTTCTTCCTGACTGTGTTTGTCAACCTAGCTGCCTGCTTGTTTGTGTTAAATGGCTACTGTGCTTTTTGAATCCAAAATCTGATTATATTTAATTAGTACAGGCATCTGGGATTTCTAATACACAAAGAGTTATTAAAGTAACAAATCTTTCTAAAATATGTTCTCCATGAAAGAATGTGTTAATTTATGCAGCAACAATTTTTTAACATGAAATAATTAACATGAAAACTGCAACAATTATGAATTCTTTGCAGTCTAATTTATATGGGAATTTTCCTCCAGATAATAATCTATTCAGCCTAAACCCTCATTTGAATAGACGTATTTTTATTCTATTTAATACATAAACCTAAACCTACAGCAGGTTTTATACAAAGTCCTAAATGCCCCTGTTCCCATACATTCCAAAGGTCTAAAGATTAAACAGGGCTTTGACATTTGCTTTCTCAGCAATGATCCTGTCATTAACTTAGACCTTGAAAAACCCCAGAAAACCCGCAAACCCCAAATAAACCTAAAACACAGAGCAACTCTAAGTTCCCATCTTTGTGATGATTCAAATCAGGAGAAGAAAGGGTTAAATAGGCAGGTCCTTTTTGCGGGAGACCCTGACGGAGGGGGTAGGGAGAGAGGGAGAGAGAGAGAGAGAGAGAGAGAGAGAGAGAGAGAAAGGGAGGGAGGGAGAGAGAGAGAGAGACTGGGCTGGGCGGGGAAAGGAGAAAGGGAGAAAGAATGCTATTAATACCCCAGTGGATCAACAGTAGTGATGTTACTATTGCTACTACTAGTAACTAAAATTATACAACTGTCAGCTCAGCATCTGCTTTGCGCTAAGTGTTTTCTGTATGTTCTCAGGGAAGCCATACAACAATTCTCTGATATAGATAACTATTATCATCCCTGTTTTTAGAGGAGGAAATAAAGGCTCAGAGAGGTTAAGTAACTCATCCAAGGCCTCACAACTCATCAGCAGTGATGCTAATACTCACATCAGGATAACTTGATTTCATGGGTCACACGCTAAACCAATCCAGTCCCTGCCATCTCTGGAACGCATATTTGCACATGCATGTGGGTGTGCACGCGCACACACACACGCACAACCTCAGTGACACTGCTGAGAATGTCCATCAGATGTTCAGACTTAACAAGATCAAAAATAATGGAGGTAGGGACAGTTCTCAACAGAGAAGGCAAATCTGGGAAAAAACAAAACTCTGCTGGAGAGGCTGGTGCGTAGACCACCAACTCTCAGCTGTGTGCAGAGGGGCCCTTGGGCATGCAGATAAACCAAATGGCACCTGCCCGGACCAATGGAATTGGCTGTAAAAAAATGAAATATATTATTTTTCTTACAAGAATAATTATTCTTTACTGTTCCTTATTAGCTTTTTCCTTAAAAAGAATTTTTAGTTAAGTAAATAAAGACCTCTTTCAAGGCAAATGTATTATCCACACAAAAAGTTCAGGTTACAAGAATGGTTTATATTTCATAACCCTCCAACAGCTTTTATAGAGAGCCCATTTAATTCTCACACTAATTATGTGAGGTAATTATTTTTATTATCTCCATTTTACGGATGCTAAAAAATGAGGCTCAGAAAGGTTAACTGATTTGCCTGGGGACACACCAACCTTGTAAGAAATAGCTAGTTCAAACTCGGGCTTCCTGACTGCCAGCCACAGCTTCCACAGCCTCACCATGCTGCCTTAGTGGCCTAAAGAGAAGTAAAACCCTACACAACACAGGGACTATGTATTCTATCTTTAAAGATAAGGCCACAAAACCTGCTGGGCAGTACAGGTCTGTCCTAAGACCAATTCCACTACTAGAACTATACCCAGAAGAGAGGAGGACATGAGCACCACCACAGCAGCTACTTTCATAAAGTCTCCCATTTAGAAATACCAGGAGAATGGATACGTGGACCTATCTGTAAATGGACTACGACTCAGCAAAGAAAAGGAAGGACCTACTGTTTTATGCAGCAACATGGATGAATCTCACAATGACGCAGAAGAAACCAGACACAAAAGACTGGTACTGAATGATTTGTTTATATGAAGATCAGTCACAGGGAAAAGGAATCTCTGGCGGCAGAAGTAAAACAGGGTCTACTTTTGGGAGTGCTGACTGTCTAGAAGGGGATGAGGAGGTCTTTAGGGGGCTGGCAGTGTTTGTTATCCTCATCTGTGGGTAATTTCAAGGGCATCCCCATATGTAAAAATTCCCTGAGTTGTATACTTCAGACCTATTCATTTTATTGTACATATATTATGACTCAATAAAAAAAATGTGTCCACAAAAGCAAATCATTCTGATACGTAAGCTATGTCTATCTGAGCTTGTTAGGTTTAAATCAGTATTCGTCAGCACCGAGCTTCCTAAAAGCTCAGGAAGAAACTTTTTTTCAAGAATTCTCGCATGGTCTGTCTGTGTGGGACCTCTGGGGAACTGGTGGCAGGAGGGGCTGTGATCAGACCTCAAGGGAGGGTGCAGGCAGCATGGGGGTGAGAGGCCATGGTTGGCTGAGGGGTGGTGATGTGGGGAGGAGTCCTCAGAGGTGAGGACCCGTGGCCATGGGACCGGGTGAGGGCACCCCCACTGACCTCTCTGGGCTTGGACATCAAACTCGGCCACAACTACCTTAAGCTCAACAAATCCCAAACCAAACCAAACTCACCCTTGTTCTTGGAAAAGAAAACCTTCCTGACTCACTCACGCATGTTGCTGGCAACTGCATCGTCATGACCACTCATATCTGACCACAGGGAATTAGCTCTGATCCTTCTCTCCCTTTCCCGGATGGTGGCTGGGCCTTTCCACGTGTCTCTGGCCAATCTGGAATTTGTTTATTCCTCAAGAACTTAGTCTTGTCCAGGACAGAATAACAAGAGTCCTTTTTGTTTACCAGTTGCTACATGCCAGGTACTGTGCTAAACAATTTACATGTGCTGTTTCACTTAATCTTTGCAAAAACAAAAGCACAAAACAGGGAAAATATGTTTCCACTTTACAGACAAGCAAGCAAAGGTGTGGAAAAGTTAGGTAATGTGCCCAAGGCCCCAGAGCTGGTGGGCAATGGGGTGGGTTTCAGATCTCATCTGACTCCATGCTGGCAGCTTGCCCCGGTTTAGTCTTTGGCTTCTTTCGCTCAGGAGCTCCTATCAAAGCCCCTTCACTTTGAAGGGCACTCAAATAATGACGGTTGCCATTACCTGGAGATCCAGATTGGACAGAAGACCTAACTGCTGTCACTGGGGGACATGCAGAGGTAAGAAAATGAACGATACCAAATGATTGCTAGTTGCCTCCAGAATGCTACTGGCAGAGGACCACCATCACCAACTCTGGGCCTGGTCTTGACCTTCTCCCTGATACGGGGCTGCCGCTTACAATCCAGTGGGGCAGGGAGGGGAAGACAAAGGAACTCAGGAGCAGCTGTTTAACCCAGGTCCCAAATCCCATTCTGCAGGTGCCTGGGGAAATGCCAGCTCATCCACCAGATAGGAGGAGGGAGAGACATTTCAGCGAGCCCTTAGATGGGAACCTCACCACTGTGTTGAGAAACAACAGTTACCCACAGTCTGAAAATACCTGTGATCGGCACACACTTCTCAACACTGCCCACACTTCCATAAACAAGATGCGGCCTGGCTGAGGCCTGTGGGGAACATAAAACCGGGCTTATAAATATTTTCAGGCACACGGAGCAGCTGTCTGGAAGCACTGACTAATTCCCTGCAGAAACTTCAGCATGAAGCATGCATGCCATCTGCAGAGCATGCCAGTGGATACACACTGGGCCCTTCCTGCCTCGTAAAGCGGCCTGGGCACAGGGCAGACCCCTGGAGGTGTTCTGTAAACAGCTGGGCTGACCTGGAGCTAGCAGATGAAGGTCTTCCAACTCCCCTCATATGCACTTTAGAAGCTGCCTCTTAAAAGTGCTTCTATAAAATAAAGGGGAAAAGGAGCTTATGACTAATCCTCTCAATTTTTAAATTTTTCTCTTCTTTCAATCACTGTCCTGATGAGAGGCAGTCAGCATAGCATAAAAGGGTAGATGCAACAGGACCAGCCATGCCTGAATCCAAATGCTGACTCTGCCCCTTGACTAGCTGTGTGGCTTTGTCTGTTACTCAGCCTCTCTGAGCCTGTATCTATCTTTCCCACTCCACTCCTCACATTTGCCCGCTTGGACCTGGCACTGGGTAGGTTTCCTATAAACACCCCTGCTCCTTCTTTGTCCTCTGTTGCAATATTTCTTTTATTCTCCTGGCCAATCCCAGGGCCCCAGTCTTTGTTTTTTCCTCCCCAGTTTAATTCTCTAGTCCATAGGGTTGCAAAGAGTTGGACATGACTGAAGCAACTTAGCACACAGAAGATACTTGTAAAAGGGAAGAGAGAAGAAAAAAGAATTGGAAGAGGGAAGGGTGGAATATTCTATTTGGAAATTAAGGGTGTGAAGCTGGCCCTCTGAAGGGCATCAGGACAACATCTGGGAAGGTGATGGAGCTGGAGAGGACACCACCAGAAAGACAATCAGGAGGAAGGCAGGACAGGAGGGCTGGGGTTCAGGGCAGCCGCACAGCCCTGCTCCACAGCAGCAGCACACTTTGAGGGGACTGCAGCGAGGGCTCCTGACGTGCCTTCCCCCAGATGCCAATCACCCAGGGGCACAGCCTGGGCATCTCACCCCATGAACTAAACACCCAGCCCTGTCAACAGCACCCCTGCCAGCACGCTTGGGCTTCAGGCCCTGCCAACGTTCTCATTTATTGATGACTCAAGTGTGCTAATGACAAATTCCAGACAGTCCAGAGCCTGGGGGAATGGGAGAAACAAATCCTGAACTGCTCCCTCCAGCCCCAAAACACTCACACACAGAAGCATGCTGACGCGACTCACTCCTTCCTAAACCAAAGACTCATGTCTCTCAACCTTCACCTGCTCGCCTCTCCTTCTGGGTCTGTGAGCTGGGATCTGACAGGTTTGCCTCGGGGTAAACTCTCTCATTTAGGGCCAGGTCTCAGACCCGGGGGCACTTCAGACCCTCTCAGCTCATCCTGACTAAAATCGTGCCCAGAGTCCTCTCTGGACTGCAGCGCCAATCAAAGCTGCCCACGTGCCTTTGATTAGTGATACGGCATACCATCTGGCCCTGCACTGTGTGTGTGTGCGTGTAAGTGTGTGCATATGCACATGTGCATGTGTGTGATGAATGGGCATGCTCAACGTGTCGGCCTTTGGCTCCAAGACAAGAACTGCCACATGTTGGGGAAATTCAAATAGCCGAGCTGTCTGACCGACATGTAATTTAGCCGACAGTATCTGTAGTGGCCGACAGTATCTGTAGTGGCAGGGTCTTAGTTTAGCATTTTTTCCCCTCATCGCTTGAGACTGCCAAGAAGGATAAAAGGAGGGAAAAACTGGCAAGAAATGAAAGAATTAGAAAAGAAGGCGAGAAAGAAGAAGTGCAGAGCTAACTATTACAACCTCTAGTAGATAACACCGCCCTGTAACCTATTCCAGTCATTGCTCAGCCTTGCTCAGAATGACTGGGTTTTGGTTAAGAACAACAATGAAGCTGACCCCTCTTCCTTCAGACATGTTATGTTCACCATGAAGAGCCTATGTTCCATTGCAAACTGTACACTTAATTCCACACATTTACCCTTTGACCACTGTGTAAAGTTCTGGAAGAAAGGAAGTAACCCTGGGAATTCCTTCTCTCCTATCTAGTACCCTAGAAGAACCTGAAAATTTGTCCCACTGGAGTGGCTGTTGGTTTGAGATGTATTTTATCTGGAGGCTGATTTCTATAAATCTTCTGAAAGGGTGGAATGGAGGGGGATGATTCAAGGAAGTAGAGCTTTTCGAGTGACTCTTGTTCTCTCCTGTTGGCCCTCTAGATCCCCTCTCTACCTGTCTTCTCCCTTCTCGGGGCCCATCTGGACTGTCAGTGGCTCCTTTGACTGCTGGCTCTAGTTGGGCTTGGCAGGAGACCTGTAGAAGGGCTGAAGAGTGAGCCTGGGTGTGACTCCCCCAGAGGCCTGTCTCAGCCAGTGGTGGTCTCCACGCACAGCTGCTCGCTCTTAGTTCTGGAGCTGTTACAAGCTCTGGGAGGCCGCATCACGCCCTGCTGGTTTTCTTAAACCCTGCCTGCGCTGTCGCAAATAACTCCTTTATTAAATTCTCCAGTGAGAGTGCCTTCTGTTTTGGCTGAGACTCTGACGGAATGATGAGCGGCTTCCTCACCCTCTCCTCGAAAGGCAGAGGGTCAACTGAACCCACTACGGTCTCCCATCTGCAGTGCGGTCAGATTCCTGCCAGATCAAGAAGGAAAAACCCAGCTGAAGAATGACATTCTGAATATTTTCTGGAGGAAAGGAGGGAAGGGATGTGCAAGATCACGAGCCTTCCTCATTCAAGCGCCCACCTTGTCTTGCCGTGTACTCATTGTCCTCGATCAACCTGGCCAATCCGAAGTCAGCGATCTTGCAAATTAGTCCATTCCCCACGAGAATGTTTGCTGACCGCAGGTCTCTGTGGATGTAGTTCATGCGCTCGATGTACGCCATTCCCGCGGCAACCTGCGTAGACCGGGGAAATGCACATTACACGTGACTCCACGGTACTCACTCGCTGGTAAACCTAAGGCAGGAATCGAGGGCCTACCTGTGCTGCCATATCCACAAGGTTTGGTAATTTCAGAGCTCTTCCTTCTCCATCTTTTAAGAAATCGAGTAAACTTCCTATGAAGAAAACATAAAGTCATTTTGATTTCCTTTGAAAGGTCAAAATTCCCAATGAAGGGCTGTATTTGGTTTTCTTATTAGAAGGAATGAGGTAATCAGAGGAAATGAGGCTATCAGTGAAAACAAGGTTCACACATAAAAACTGGGCAGAAAAAAAACTGTGCACTGGAGGCTGCAGTTTTACCTTTTAAAGGAGGGGGGTTCATGTTTGGGAACACATGTAAGAATTAAAGATTTTAAAATTTAAAAAATAAAAAACTAAAAAAAAAAACCACAACATCAAAAAAAAAAAAAAAACAGTAAATAGTAGTGACTCCAATTCTAAGGACAACAAAAATGGGATGAAGCTAGAAGAAACAGGACTTCATAAGAAGCAGCCTTAAATGAGATTAAAGGCTGCACCACTTCAGTCTCACTCCCGACAGTCCCGCTCAAGAGTGATGTGGAGAAAACAGCTCCCAGATGAGTGGTTCCCAATACGTGGTCCCGGACCAGCAAGAACGGCAACCTCTGGGGAATCAGTTGGAAACACAAACTCTCAGAACCCATCCCACATCTACAGAATCAGATGCTTGGGAGTTTTGGCCCAGAAACTTTTATTTTGAGAAGCCCATTAGATCAGTGGTTCCCAGTCTTTTTGGTACCAGGGACAAGCTTCTTTAAAGACAATTTTTCCACGGACTTGGGGGTGGCAGATGCTTTAGGGATGATTCAAGCACATTCCATTTATTGTGTATTTTATTTCTATTATTATTACATCAGTTCCACCTCAGATCATCAGACATTAGCTCTCAAAGGTTGGGGACCCCTGTATTAGGTGATTCCGACATATAGCAAAGTGTACAATCAGTGGCTCAGCTTATTGACAGATTTTTAAATCAAGAAAAGGGTATCTGAGGAATACAGGGTTGGGGTAGGTGGCTCCTCACATTAGATCATGGCCAATCAGGCCTTGAAAGATACCTGAAACCAAAGGCTGGAGCTTCAGAGCCAGTGTGATGACTCCGCCTGAGGAGCTCAGAATGAACACTGGGGCCGAAGCAATCATGGGCAGAGGCTGGAGGTTCATGTGATCACTGGTATTTTTTTTTCATGCTTTAATCACAAAGTTATTTACCAAATAAACAAATACAAAGGACAAACAATCTGCCAGGGAATAATTCCAAATATATTTTAATAGAAAGTACGTGGAAAGGGAAAAATTGTACTGGTGTCATCTGATGTACAATGCTTTGCCTTTTAAGGCTGTTTCTTGTTTGGTTCATCTATTTTTCCAAAACAAAGTGATCTGTGGTCTTATCCCCAACAATATTGCTTTGATTAGAAAGACAAAGAGAGAGAGAAAAAGAATGAGAATATAATGTGCTCTTTAAAAGTATGTCTTTCTACATCAGATGTTTAAGAAGAGAGCCGAAGAAAAAAAAAAGGTGTTGAAAAGATGGAGGCTAAACTTAACCCAGAGCTCAGTGTCTGATGTTAATTGTTCAGCCTTGCAAAAATATCTAATTTAAAAAAAATTTGTAAGAAAGTAATTTATTATTAAGATGGTTAAGCTGTGTATGCCACAAAACCTTTCGTAACACAATTTCTTACTTTTATGCTTTTGTACACAAAAAGGCATTTTCAAACAAAATTTTACTGCAAAACAAGTTTTGAACCGATGTGATTAAAAAAACCTCACCCTTGATGAGGGTTTCCAACACGGTCAAGGTTGTGGTATCTTGAGTGGGGGACTCAAGACAGACAAAGGTGGTGGGAATGAGGCAGGAGAGATGAATACCTGAAAACTGTATAGCCTCATATCTTTGTTTGAAAAAAAAATTAACTTTTAACATAAGCTGTGCCATTCCAGATAACAGCAAACTTTTATAGCCCTCTGTATCAATGGCAACCCACTCCAGTATTCTTGCCTGGAAAAGCCCATGGGGTTGCAAAGAGTCAGACACGACGACACATGTATGCACTGATCACTCCGATACTAAAAATGAATTACTTCAGTTATGGAGAGGAGCTGGAAATCCTGACATGTGCAAAGCATGCAAAGGAATCTGGGTGTCAAACTCAAGGTCACTGTCTGTTCGTACAACGTTTTCCCCAGTGAGTACATAGTTTGTGCTTCCTGACAAAGAATGCTTGACTCATGGAGGAAGGAGGGAAAAAGCAGGCAGGGAGCTCCATTCCCCTCCCGGAGACAAGCTTGCAGGTCCCTGCGAGGGGGAGCCCGAGAGGCCCAGTCCAACCTTTATTCATGTACTCGGTGACGATGTAGATGGGCTCTTCGGACACCACGGCGTATAGCTGGACCAGTTTGTCGTGCTTCAACTTCTTCATGATCTGCGCCTCCTCAAGGAATGATTCAGGGGACATTGTGCCTGGTTTAAGAGTCTTTATGGCTACTTTTGTGTTTCCATTCCAGGTACCTGCAGACACCCCATAATAGTAAGTCAAACCAAAGATCCTCTTTGGATGGGAAAAAAACCTTTTTAATGAGTAGTTATTTGTATAAAGTTAGATTTTAAGTTTAAAGAAAACTTTAAATAGAGTTGTTGTTGTTGAACAAAGACAATCAAATGCAAGGACTCTGTCAAGTATTTTCAACAGGAAAAAATGTGTTTACTTATAGGCTATGTCATGGTTTACAAGTCTTTAAAAATTTTTCGTATTTTGATATATATCACTTTCCTTTTCTGGTTCAGCCACGTGATCACAAATTTGTATCAAAAGCTCTGGATACTTCATTTTTTTCCTTCTAGTAGTTTTTGAGATATGATTGATATACGCCACTGTATCAGTTTAAGTTGTAAAGCATAATGATTTAATTTACATACATCATGGAGTGACTATTACAGTTAAGTTTAGTGAAATCCATCATCTCAGATAGATACAAACTTAAATACAAATAAATTTTTTTCTTGTGATGAGAATTCTTGGGATTTATCCCCTAAACAATTTTCATAGATAATATACAGGATGTTAATTATATTTACTTAGCATGTAGTATATCAGATCACTGGTACTTTCTGGATACTTCTTTATAAGGATGAATGTCTAGGGGTTAGAACAGGACTGGCCTTCAGCGGCCATCCAATAGCCGTCCCTTAGACGGGAGGATGAGCATGGAAGAAAGGACATTAAGTCCTATTTTCTGGGGTGTGCCATTTAAAAATATATGACACCACACTAAGGAAGTTTGGAAATTACCTCTAGACTTTCAGTTGTCAGCCAGGGATGAGCTACTTGACTGAGTCCTTGAGAAGCTGAGCTAAACGTGCTGAGAAGTACTGGCAAGAAGCTTTTGGTCTACTTGCCAATACTTCAACCACGAAAAGAAAATTCCTCAAGCTTACTGATGGTCAGCCACAGGAACAATGATTTCTATTAGACTGGAAAAATTAAACAGCAGCTAAGAGGGAAAAGAAATATTTAAAACTTCACATGTGTAAAATAATCTAGGAGTTTCAGAGGCGAGCCTGGTTTATGATCCTCATCATTTACCTCATCTGTAAAATATAGAAATGGAACTGGATTATCTTCCCAGTCTCTTTTAGCACCAAAATTTAAAAAAACCCACTCAATCCTATGTGTATCCATTATTAGTCCTATGACTTTGAATTAAAACTATAAGGTAAACTGAAAAATCTAGTAAGTTAGATTATATCATTTTCTATTTGGAAAAGAAGGCTGGTTTAAATTAACTTTACACTTAATATAATTAATCCTAGAACTAAAAGATTCTATAAATTGGAACAAGTCTTGTCACCCTGTTAAAAACATGGTTCATATAATCACAACATGCAACCCATCAAAATGTAAATTATCAAAGGATAAGTGCCTTAAAAAAGAGTTCCTTGAAATCTTATGGAAAACTGACCACTAAACATAAATGGGAAATCTGACAACTAGCAAGTGGTCTGTGTGAGTGTTTTAGCATCCCTGAAATTTTAACAGTGAGATCATCCTTTCTAATATCACCTGGTTACCTAGATAACCTTCCATCCTGATCCTGAACTACGTCAACATGATGTTTCACATTCAGGGGAAAACATAACAGCATGTGTGACGATTTAAAACTGGTAACTATAATGTTTGAAAATAAATTTTTGTACAGAGTTTAATTTTTCCTGATTTCATGAATGACTGTATTGAAATCCTTAGGACTCACAAATCTAATTATAAATTGGGTGGATAAGGGAGTGTAAGGCCATATAAATACAACACGAGAGTTAGAGTCCAGATAGAGACAGACACGATAAGTCGACTCGGAAAGCGATTCTATTAATAATGATAATACTTACTATAATGGCATATAAATACTCATCCACATGTATATCTGAGGGGGGGTGTCTCTCTCTCCCTCTCCCTATATGTAGTACTTACTAGTTGTCAAGTCCCATTCTAAGTGCTTTAACTGCATTAAACCTTTTAATGCAGATCACACCTAAGTACCTACACCCACACAAATCAACAGGTACCAACCTATGCTTTTGCTTTTAAGTAATGTTGCTTTCAATTGCATCTAGGAAAGTAAGAAGCGGGATTCCATAAGCAGCAGCATAGCCTTATTGACAGATGTTTCTGGGTGTTTTAAAGCAGTGGGGAAGGCCAGAGAAGTTGGTCTGGCCAAAGAGAACCAAATTAAGAGACAAGAACGCGTGTCTACTGAGTACCTGCCGTTTGCCGTGGAGATATACTATGCCATATCACCCTCAAGGTAATCCTATGAAGTAGGTATTATTTCAGTTTTACAGATGAGGTAACTGAGGTTCAAAGAGATGAAACAAGCCCCATGCCCATGGTTAATCAGCTGGAAAAGATTCAAATCCAGGCTACTGAGGAAAAAAGCCCATGGTCTTTTCCTACATTAGCCCATCTGTAGAATCTTACCTTCCCACGTCTTAGGAAGAGGAAACATCATTCTTACTGTACTGGTTTTCTGTTCTGTGTGCCTTAATTAACCACATGAAGCAGGATGGAAGGGAATAACCTGAATGGCCTGTAGCCATCTAGCCATCCAGGTCAAGCATCTTGGTCCCACCAGCTGTGTGTGTGTGTGTTTGCTTAAAATCGCCTTTTAGCTGGCTTTGAGATGCAGCCAAAACGAAACGTGCCCTCTGCCTTACCAAGCCACACTTCAGCGAAACACCCCTGACCCAGCTTCTTCTCCAGATTCAGGGAATCACGTGCAACTTCCCAAGCATCTTTAGACAATCCAGAAGTTTGTGGGGTACAACTCGATGCAATCACAGTTAAGTTAAAACACAAACCATCAGCTTTCTCTACAGGAAAGGGAATTAATAAAGAAAACACAGTCCTTATAATCCATAATCATGCATGCACTAGAAAAGATGGGAGGTGACGGGCCCTTTAGGGCGACACTGTTCATTCTGCCAACATTTGCAGTTGGAAATGAAGGCATTTGGTGCAAGCTAGAATATTCCTTGTACCATTTCCTGGTTTATGAATTGAGGCTCATATAATAGTATCATTTGAGCCATCTGCCAATCTTAACCAGAATTCTGAAATCAAAATCCAAATTATTTGTAATTCATACTCTCTTCCTGGCCAAAAAGTCTTTATTTTCACCTTCCATCTTTGATGTTTGGGACTTCCCCAAACGAGAAAGCTAGTAATAGAGTAATTGAGGCTTGGCATACCCATCCATACTTCCCCAAACTGCCCATTTCCCAGTCTCTTGATCAACTGCAGGGATTCTCGAGGGATTTCCCAGACATCTTTGGTTTTGACAGACAGATCGGTAAGCCGTGGCATCCCTTTGTGACAGGGAACTACTAGGCGGCAGCAGAGGCCTGCGGCTCTCTCTGATGGAGCGAGGACAGCGGCGGGAGAGGAAGAGAAAAGCAAACACGTGAAACAACACTTACAGGGGCACAAACCCAGCCAGCGCACAGTGTTACTCAGAACAGTGCTGTGTCAGCAGAGAACTACACACGTGTTGGAAGATTAGACACCACACACTGAAATGTGCTCGCTGGAGGCAGAACAGAAGACGTTTTGGATTTCAATGACTGCGTACACCCAGGTCTAGTATAGTCTATACACAGATACAGGTTCAGGCTGCTTTGGTGTCTGTGCTTACGAAATAAGAAAAATGTTTTCAGCCCAGCGTGCTAATAACATGTCTTCTGAAACTCTGCAGATAACCTCGACTGATTTCAAAAGGTACATTTGAACCACAGAACGTCAGCACAACTGTCTTTTGCTGCTGTCTCATATCAAGGGCGTGGGGACTCTCTTTGCTATGAATATACTTAAAATTGTAGCTTCGGTACAGGCTTCTCATACAGAACGTCAGACTATTATAAACTAGTAAGGCTGGAGATTACACCTGGCGAGGGAAAAAAGAGGTCCTATTTCTCTAGTGATTTCTCTGACAACTTGAACTGACTCTATTCTGCCAGTCAGCTACTCTTGCTTCTTTGAAATCTTCCATTAAAAAAAAAATCTTTATAACAGTCTCCGATGTATAATTTAGGAGTCTGGCTTGAAAGGAGAAAGAATGGGAACTAAAATTTGCAGAAACTCAAGGATGTGAGAGAACTCTATTTCCTATGAAAAAGAGGAAGGAAAAAAGTCATTATCACTTATAGGTTATTTGGAGGATTTTCCCCTTTTCTTCTCTCTCTCTTTAAAGTCTTTTAGACTGCAGCAGTGCTAAGGGGAAACTGTCTAAATGCCAAGCTAAACATCGGTCAGGTGAGAACGCTGACAATGGACAGGGACTCAGGCAGTGACGAAAGCTGCAGAGAGCCTGGCCTGAGCTGGCCACGCCCCAACGGAGGCCCCTCTGCTCCAGGGACACAGAATGCAGTGCTGCCGCCTTTGCTCCGGGAACCAGCTGCAAGTTCCTTTTTATTCCTTTCTTTTTGACAGAATCAGGTTCTCAGACATTTAGGCAGGAAATTATTTATGTGTCAATATTTCAAAGGCATTTGATTGTGTGAGGGAGAGAAAGAGGCAAGGGGAGAAGCCAATATAAAAACAAATCTGTCTCGAGATGGATTTTTTTTTTTTTGAGATTAAAAAGTGTCTATTGCTCCTCACATCCCTTCTCTCCTTCCAGCTTTATGATGTTATTAAGGTGCCCTTTCCAACACAATATTTTCAAACGATCCAAGCCCTGGGGATCCAGCTGACGTCTGGCTGTAATGAAATATATTTAGGCATTTGAGAGATCCTTACCACATGCGGGTATTTTGAGCACGTCCTTTAATCTCAGGGAGATATTTTGCTTCATTTCTCCTAAGTATTTCATTAGAATCCACACCAATGAAAGTGACCCCCTCCCCTAATCAACAAGCTTGGCAAGTGTTGTTAATGTTTTTTCATTTGCTTTTTAGTGCCCAGGATCAATAGACAGATATTTCTTAGTGCCATTTTCAAGAAACTGCCTTTTTTGGTGCTAAACAATTATACACACATATTTTTAAATGAATGAGCATAGGGCAATAGTGGAAGTCAAGCCATGTAGTATTTTGGAGTCTTGTCATTATCCTAAAGAATAACAAAAAATGTACATATGGGTCACATAAAAACTATTGGGTTATAGACCTCTATCTGGACATGCATATGTCTATCCACTGGTGTGTATATATTGATATAGTGGGGCTGACTTGCTAATCTAGGAAAGAAAGCAATCATTTTAACAACTGCATGTACAATCACCCTCTTTAATAAAATGTACAAATCACACACCTAAACACCTAATAATTATATGTTTCTAGGAACAACAGACTGATGGTGATGTCTGGGTGTTAGGACAGAGATTGATCTACTACTTAAAAGTTTAATTTAATACAATAGCTGTAACATCTCTAGGAGCTGTGGGTCATATACATCTAAGTCTAGTTAGTGAACGGAAGCATTGGTGGGCAAGTAGAAATGAGAAATGGATGGCGAAAGTCATCTAGTGTATGCGTGCGCAGCCCTTCCTGCTGAGAGGGAAGTGATGGTAGGAACACCCCCCACCCCTCTAGAAGGCCCCATGGATGGAGTTTCCCCAGAGACAGCACCTTCTTCCTTTCACAGCTTCCAAACTATATATACTGCAGGGGAGCAGGAAGCGATAACTTCCAAGGATTTAAAGACGAAGACGAAAAAACAAACAGCTTTTAGAATTTAACCTATTGCTTTCTAGTTGGGGAACGAGAATGGTCTGTATTTTGACAAACATATGGAACTAACAATAACTGCGAAGGTAAAAATAGTGAGAACCTATTCGGCCAAGCCTCATCTTGAGAGCCTAGCAAGGAAGACTATTTTCCTAGTGCCTTTCGATATATTTGCTGTACCACTTTCCCTTTTCCCACTCTTTCTTCACTCCCTCCCTCCAGCATCCAAATGGTTAGTAGCCAGTTAGAATTCACCTTACCTGAGTAATGTTGTACAAGCTGCTGAAGGGTTTCAAATTGGGCCCGGGTGGTAATATAGTATCCACCGTTGTCAAGTTTGCGAATTTTATAATGTTTGACATGGTCTCCTTTCATATCATCCCAGTCACGGATAGAAAGTGAATAGGCACCTGGGAGACGTGCAAAGCATCAGCAGCTCCAATCATTTTGAATGCCAATTTCTTTTTGGGGGACTCATTTACTTAGAGTATTCTGATTGATAATTATTAAGAGGAGACATACACACCACACACACACATCCATTCAGCAACATAGGAAGAAAATAATTTTTTCCTGCTAATGTCAGAAGACATTAGTAATAAAATGATTCTACCGTTGAGAATGAAAGCTCCCTGGATTTTTTTTTTTCTATGAGAAGTCTATTCAGTATACTTGTACTGGTGAACTCGGCGTAGACCCAGCTCCCCCAGGGCAAGATAAAGGAAGCACAGATGCTCACGGCCGAGACTGCTGTCCTAGTCTGGGTTATCCACGGAGCATCACCAAGTCAGGGGTGGTGTGTACTGAAAGAAATCTAAGGGCTGTTTCTCTAGAACGGAGCTTCCAATTCTTGCTTCACAACACTTTTCACAGGAGCAGATAACCAGTAGTCTGGTTGTTCAAGCTAGAAGGCCACTGCTGTTTCCTTGGCCTAGCTCCTCTAATGAGTTGTTAAATAATGAGAAGCAAATGGAGGAAGAGAAGTCCTCGATTGTGGGAAAAAAAGAAATGAAAAAACAAAACAAAACAAAACAACCTGTGTGATGGGCGCCTGAGGAACTAAGAGTTTCAGAATATCCTAATTCTAAAGGACTTCTGAACGCCCTGTGATCCTGTGTGCCTGGAGGGGAGAAGCAGCCCAGCCCCTGTTTCGGGAGGAAGGCCTTGGTTTCCAGCCTCTGTAGTCCTTTCCGAACTGTCTGCAGTTCTAGAGCCTGGAGGGGAAACTGAAAATAGGACTCTGCTAGCGAGGCAGAGAGGATATGTGCCATTTAAAAATCCTTGTACATTAGAGATAAGCCTTTCATCCCCTCTGACTAATCCACAGATTTGAATGACAAGCCAACGCCTTCAACTCGTTATCTTACCTTTGGTGGTTTCACTCTCACGGATAAGAAAGGTACCCCGTGGGTTTCCAAAGGACAAAAGCTGTCGCTCAGCATCTTTCCGGCCGAGTTTTCCAAAGTACCACCTGTAAGCGAGATCAAGGGAAGGAGACATTGTCTACCGATCATTTGCCGAAGTGGAACAGTGCCCGTGCTTCCTCGTCACCTCCAAGTCCCTCCTTAGCCTCCCCCGTGTGTTTTTCCTAGCTTCATCTAGCTCCCTTTCAATCTATTCCTGATTCCATCCCTAATCCACCCCTTTCACGCCTGAAAAACAATCAGATTTGAATTGCAGGTTATTTTCCTTCCTTCCAGAGATGATGGGAAACCGGTGGGTTTGTGTTGCAAGTATCGCCTGCATGAACAAAAAGGAAAAACCCCAGACCTTGTTTTGAAATGGCAGCTGCAGGACACCCTGCCCATGAGCTTCTACAAGACCCTGGATTTTTGAGCATTATTACAACCCTTGGCAAATAACAAAATACAGTCTTAGTGTACATAAAGATCATTAATCAAGCATTAAAAAAAAAAGCCCATTGGAATGGCTAAACAGTATTTTCAGTAGCTTCCTACCTATAGGAACTCTGAAAGAAAGAGGTCAAGACTATCCCTAATTTGAGACGACTGCTGTCCCTGGATGCCTGTGACTCTTGTCTTCCTGCTCAGCAGCAGGAAGGACCTGGTAAGAGGCATCTGCTGAGTGGTGGTGCTGCGACCTGCCACACGTGACCTCTGGCACAGCGGCAGGCCCACGTTACTGTGCACAGTCAACCAGCTCAGCCTTAAAAACGGCTCGGCGTCACAGACGTGTTCCTCCTCTCCCTGTAATATCACTCCCGTGCCACTTCAGGAAGCGTTGCATCAAGTCGCCTCCTGGCCTGCCTTCTTCATCTTGCACCTCCCCCCATACTCTCCAGCCGTAAGCCCAGCCTGACAATTGGGTAATGTTTCCGCACTAGATGCTGGGTGAGCAGCAGGTGCTTCTAGAGCCCCCAGGGAGAACTTGGTGGCACTCCATTGGAATCTGTGCACAGGGACAATTTTTAGAATGTTTGACTGTGAAAGGATCCAGTTTCTAAAATGAAGTTTCAATTCATTATACATGAACACAGCTATTATGTGTTCACTGTCAAGTTCTTTTGTGAATGAGCGAGCTTCCCTGAAGATAAGAAAAGACACACTGCATGCCAGCTCCTTTGTGACTTTTAAAGGCACAAGACTGCAACAATCCTAACCTTGTGCTAGGGGCTATAAAAGGAACTACACCAATGATTTGTGGGAAATGATTTTCCAGATTTGTATCAATAACCCAATTAAAATGCAGTGTAAACATGAACAATGGTGAAAAGGGAACCATTAGAACAATAGAGTGTACTAAGGCAATCGTATTTTAAGATAATGGTAATAAACCGCACATGTGAAACCATGGGTATTATTTTTTAAATGTTATTTTCTTCTTTAAAGAACTGTTACAAACATAACTTAAACGTATATTGGGTAGGTTCCCAGTTCAGTCAAAGTAATGGTATATTTTGGTGGCATCTTTTATTCTGAAAGAACACAGAGATGTTTGCAAACCTGCCCTAAAATAATGATTCAGGGCAGATTCCTTTATTCACTGATGATGAAACACACTCACTCACAGAGCAAAAAGGAGCTCAGAGTCACTGAGTCTTCGACAGTGGAAAACAGAACAGATCTTCCTAGAGGAGATACAGGGGAATTAAAGACAAGCAAGACATCCCACAGGGGAGTCTAGCTGTCCCTGCAGTGCTGACATAAGCGCCAGGCATGTTAAACATCAGAGCCAAAGCGTGGACTCCGGGGCCGACTCTTCTCAGCAACCTTGCTGGAAAGTCAGAACTGCCTCCGGCAGCAGAGGCGGGTCCCCTAGGTATCGGGGCAGTGTGGTGGGCGGTGGGGCAAGGCCCGGCTCCCGCGTTCGGGAGATCCTGATCCACCTCCCTCGCCCTCAGTTCAGAGGGGAGGGCCGCCACACGAGCCATCCTCACAGCTCTCAGCTTTGGAAATGCCCATGAATCCCCCACAGGCCAGGGGGAGGAACTAGGGTCACTCCTTCTGGGATATTCCCTCAGCCCATTGACCATCTTCTGAAACCGCTATCAGTGAACCCCTTGCACTAACTGCTAGTCACGATTTGCTAAGAAAGAAGCCACCTGAGACTCCATGTCAAAGCAAAGGGCCATTTGAAGCGCATGACCACGGGGCTTGCTGAGTGGCAGGACACACTGCACGTGAGTTATTCCTACCTGGGGTGTGAACGGTATGCCTTCCCAGCACCCCTTTAACACCCGTGTACGCTGAGGAGAAAAATCTCCAATTGATCTTGAACAATTACTTACACCTCCCTTTCTCTCTGTCTCCATCCCTCCTTTCTTCCTTCCCCTCCCCTCTTTTCTTCAGCAGACTGCAGGCTTAGATCCTGGAGTGGCCAGTAATGCAGGCTCTAGAATTTCATCACGTTCTTACGGTTATTTCTATATATGGCAAGTAATACTGGGTTTTCATTTGAGGTGCTACTATAAAGTTTCTTCTCGAAATAAATGTTTTTAAAACGTGAGCAGGCTTTAAGAAAAACATTAAGTTAATCAGGGTACAAGCATTACGCAATGGGGCAAAAACCACGGCATAGGGCCCGAAGGTCACAGCACCGCCACATCCGCTCCCCGCTTAATGGCTCCAGGGAACTGCTTCTTCCTCTTGCACAAGGTTAATGAATTTATCAGGGCAACTAACTTGGAAAAGCAAGTAGTTAAGAGAAAACAGCAAAACGTACTCTTCTGCCTGGATGGAGTCAACTGGAGCCACATAATTGCTGGGAATGTAACCCGTCTCTCCAGTTGTCAAGGAGCGCGCTTCCCACCAATCTCCTTCCCTGGAGGAAAAAAAAAAGAGAAAAGGAAGTGAATATGTCCACGAGTTCAGTGTTCTGCAGTCACAGACTCGGTGTAGTGGGAGCACATGACCACCTTCTAGTCATTCTACTACCTGATTTTTCCAAACAACTCCCACACAGCTTTCTGCGAGGATCAAATGCGTGCAATCCACATTAGCTGGGAGAGGAGTCCGGCTTTGTCTGTCACCTCTCGCTTTGTTTATGAATTCAGAATGTATGACCCTTCACGAGGGAGCACTGATGGGGAAGAGGGCATTTGGCTTGGTGCATGCTAAGTTATATCAGTTGTGTCCGACTCTTTGCAACCCTATGGACTGTAGCCTACCAGGCTCCATGGGACTCTCCAGGCAAGAATGCTGGAGTGGGTTGCCATTTCCTACTCCAGGGGATCTATGTCTCCTGCGCTGGCAGGCAGGGTTTTTTTTTTTTTTTTTGCCACTAGCACCGCCCAGGAAGTCCCTTTGGCTTGGTAAGTGTCTCCAACTTGGAGGGGAAGGGAACTCAATCACTGCCTACTTAAGGAAAACACTGTACCAACAACAAAATCGTAATTATGTGAAGTGAGGGATGTGTTAACCAACCTTCTTGTAGTAAACATTTCACAATATACATCTGTCAACCCATCACATTGCACACCTTAAACTTATACAATGTCATATTTCCAATTATATCTCAATGAAGCTGGGAGAAAATACAGGATGCACTGATTGTGCTAATTTGGCTAACAGTCTCTACTTCATCCCCAGCATCCTGGTACCTCTATGCAGGCCACTGGCTTTAACGTTATTTTGTCAGCTAGTAAATGATTTGAAAGAAAGAAAGGAAAAAGGGAGAAGGGGACAGACAGACAGCAGGCAGACACTGTAGTTGCATGTGTGTGTCTGTGTGTTTAGTCGCTCAGTGATGTCTGACTCTTTGTGACCCTATGGGCTGTAGCCCGCCAGGCTCCTCTGTCCATGGGATTCTCCAGGCAAGAGTACTGGAGTGGCTTGCCATTTTCTACTTCAGGGGATCTTCCTGACCCAGGGCTCGAACCTGTATCTCTTGAGTCTCCTGAATTGGCAGGTGAATTCTTTACCAGTGTATCACCTGGGAAGCCCTTCATAGTTATATATGATTTCAGAAAGGCGGCCTGTCAGGAGGCCCAATAAAGGATGCAGGCCCTCTGAATATCTGCCTTGTTTGCTTTCAAGAAAATGGGTAGAAGAATAAAGCTTACAGTGGGTTATAATTTGCTCATACATTTTCACTCTGAGGTTATTTCATCAGGTATTGACAGCACTGGCCCGAGTCTGGGGGGCAGGGGAGGAAGGGTGGGTGCAGCTGTGTGGGCGCAAGTGCAGGGGGAGGAAAAGACCTCGCTAAGAGGCTGAGAGTCTTAGTCTCAGCACTTCAGCCCGGTGTCTCAGCCACAGCATGGCCTCATCTGTCGGGCGCTCCGTGCTGTGGGCAGACGGACGGAAAGGGGGACGTGAAACATGACTCAGCTTGAGGCAAATGAATAGATGGAAAGGTCAGAGTTCATACGATCAGACTCACACAGCTGCACGTGACAGAGAGCACGGGCGGAGCAGAGTGTGCGCCTCCGCCTCCATCAACAAAGGTCAGTGTGTATGTGGGGCTGTAGCTCTGACACGGACGGTGTCACAGAGGCCTCCACGAGACTGTGGTCAAGAGCAGGAGGAGCAAGGGAGGACCCAACTGCCCCTGAGCAGATGGAGGCCTCCCAGACTTTTGATCACCAGATGCCTAGCACCTTCTCTCTTGCCTTTTTTGGTCCTTGGAGGAAGCAAGGGCAATTCCAGGCTGTTTTTTTTGTTTGTTTGAAATAACTTTTTCACTGACCTGTGTGTCAAAGCCCTCCGACAGGGAAGAGAAATGTTGGCTCCGGACCCTGGTCAGGATCCTCCCCAGATGGATGCAATTAGGTGGAGGACGACCAGCCTCCATGTTAAACGCAAGCCTCACTCTGTGACCCAACCTCTAAAGCCTGACCCTGAGCAAGGTGATGATGAGCAGCCACTCCAGACAGGATTTCACACGACAGACAGACGGTGACAAGCCCATCGGTGCTACAGGTGCAGCTGTGGGAAGTGTCAGGTGGCACAAGCCACACAGAAAGGCTCACAAGCAAACAGGGTGCTGGCAAAGCCTTTAAAAAACTGATGTTCGAATTAGTGTTTCAGTCTTTCATTACTCTATTAAATTTAAACAAGCAATCAAAAGAGGGAGATAGTTGCACCCAGAAATTCCTTTATTAATAATTTTAAATTTAGTTCAAGGAGTAACTTATGCATCCCAAAGACTACAGGTACACCTGTGAACCCGTGAACCCCTGTGAACCCACCACCCAACTTAAGAACCAGACTGGTGCTGGCTGTGTGGAATCTACCCTACGCAGCTCCCTGAGCTTGTCCCTCTGCCTTTCAGGTTCAAATTATGACATTACAAATGTTAACATTGTAACAGTTTGTATTGGTTTCATTTCTACATCTGTCAAGGGAAATGCCTGCAGTTGTAAGGACATCCTCTAAGAACATATGTGGAAGTTTATTTTTTTCTTTGCACACTGCACGTGTTTAAGGACTGCTTTGGAGCCATTATCATTTTAATGCGGTGACATTTACCGCTCTGAACTTCCACTAGATGGAGACATTTCATTATAGAAAATAACAGTACATATCACTTCCAGGCTTTCTTCTCTTTCTCTGTGCTTCCCACCACACACACACCTGGGATATCTCCCAAACAGTAAGGAAAATATTAAGTACTTGCAGCAGAGGCTTATTTATTTTTTACTGTAAAATAACCTTCATTGAGTTAGTTCTAATTGATTTGAATTTAGAAAAAAAAAAAGTCGATACTATCAATTTTCAGGTACATGGAAATGTCATCTGGGACAGGAAACCAATATACTTTGCTCCAAGTTGTGACAAGCCCAGCCTTACCCAGGTGATCAAGTTCTTTCCATTTCAAATCGAGCATTAACTATCTCATTTTGGTTTTGGCACCTAAATAGTTTAGCACTGATTACAATCCAACTATCAGATCATTCTAAAGTCATGTATTAGGAATTCACGATTTTCTCTTGAACGACTCTATTAATCTCACAAAGGTTTTCAGTTACTCGAGAAGCTGAGAAAGATAAAATCCTTTTCTCTTTTCGAGGCCATCTAGGGTCACTTTCCCCACCACAGGAGATGACAAGGACACAATGTAGTAACTCACATGTTGTGCCCAGACAGGCTGGTGTAGACTCAAGATAGCAAAAGGACCCTTCTGAGCAGATGAATGAATCACGTTTTAATACACTGGAAGCCCAATTCACTTACAAGTAAATAACATACTCCATACAAATTATTCAGCTTGATTTAGGAAAACAGGATCTTTACTGGGTTACTTTTTCTTTCTTTGAGTTACCATGAGTAATTAGTATTATTAAAATTGCATTTCTTTAAACAGTTCTTACAGTCCAGTTATTTCATTAATTTAAGAATTGGTGAGATTTTTCTTCAACTGTTATCTTGCTCTGATTCAAATACATGATTTAAGCCTTGGCTCTGGTTTAGAATAGAAATTTCCATCACAGCTTCCCCTCTTGCTCTAGTTTAAACACATTAAAAGAGCCTCTTCCCATTCTCCAGAGCTGCTCAGAGGGCTTGTGGTCCCAGGAGCTGGGAGTTTGGAGCCCCGATGGGGCCAGGAAATGACATTTGCACACAGAAGTCAGCCTTGATCTATGGAGCTTTGGCGCATTATTATTATAAATGCTGGATTCTTTCTAAATTTGGTCACCACCCATCTTACTCTCACAGAGCATATCCATAACAGTTTGGTCAAAAGCTTACATGGGCTCTAAACCAGATTTCTTCTTATTACAATGAAAAGAACTTTAAAGGAGTCACTACTGTAGGCCATGGGGGCTTCCCAGGCTGGTCAGTGACAAAGAATCCACCTGCCAATGCAGAAGTGGGTTTGATCCCTGGGTTGGGAAAGATCCCCTGGAGGAGGAAACAGCAACCCACTCCAGTATTCTTGCCTGGAAAATTCCATGGACAGAAGAGCCTGGCGGGCTACAGTCCGTGGGGTTGCAAAGAGTTGGACACAACTATTGACAGCACCCTAGGCCACGAGCACTGTTCCACTCTGTAAAACATTGATTATATTTTAGAATTGCTGTCTCTGGTGGTACAGCAGTAGTCATGAAATGCAAAAATAGGAATAAAACAGGTGAATTCTATATTCAAAAACAGATCAAGTTTAGTAATGTCCTAACACCCTGCACTGAGCACCTACACCGGTCAGGGAGGGGCCTCTCCTCCCCGTGGTGGGAGGCAGTGCCACCAGCTCGGGCCAGGGGCACAGCCACACAAGCACATCACACGGTTTACACTGCACCTTAAAACACGAAAGCCTGCCTGGAGGCCTTCAGATTCTGCCTCGGGACAGGGAAAGGAGTGGGAGGACCCACGCTGGGAGGTGTGGCAGCTGCCCCAGGGAGAACACAGCCCTGTCCCTCCCTGTCTTTCAAGGGATGGGAGCCAGGGCCCCAGGAGAGGCTGGGGAAGGGGAGGGAGATGCACGCCATCTGGTTCTGCACTACTGCTTTGTTCTTCCGTCACCATCTTCCCTTCCCTGTTATTACCCTTGACTTCAGCATATTGTGTTTGTTACAAAAACTTTATTTTCAATGCTCCATAACCTTGAAAAAGGGCATTTAAATGGCACGTAGGATGAGAAATTCCACTGGCAAGAAGGAAGAACATTAAAGGGGAAAAAAATCCTTTGTAATATTGTCTTCTAAGGGAATGGGGTCAGAGCCTCAAATGCCTTCTGTAAACATTAAAGACCACGCATGCAAATCACGAAATATAGATTGAGGTAGATCGGATCTTCCTCGAGTGTTTCTCCAAAATTCCAATCAGAAGCCATTCCAGATCTGACCAAGCTTAACAAAGGAGGAAGTCACAAATTAGATTTTGGCAACGACTGGCTTTCCAAGTGCCCTGCAAACCGGATGTGTAGACCCATGTGCAGTGTGGGGAAAACCTAAGAGAGTCACTTAAGGTACTTCCTATATTTCTGAATTCTTACCTTTTAGAAGTTACAAATGAATTGAAAAGTTCTACCCAATCCTGGCATTTAGGAAATACTGAATAAAATAGGGAGGGGAAGGAGGGTGGTATTTCAGAATTTGAAATTAGCAGCCTCTGACAAGAAGCATTCATCTGAGCATCGAATTAACAACAAGGAATCAGAAATCAGAAGAGATCAAAGCCAAATGCCCCCTCCCCCACTTCCCCTCCAACCTGTATGTAACTCCAATGGTTCAGTTTCCTGACTTGGGCCTTTCCAGCCCCGAACCTGACGCTGCACTCAGTATGCCATCCCCACATCTCACCCTTGGCCCTGCCACCTGCTAGCTCCACCTACCTGGGCTGCTCTCTAACCTGCGCCTCTGGCTCCTCCTATGGCAAAAGATGGCTACGAGATGTGCCTCAGTTGCTGTGAAGGGCAAATGAGAACGCCTGCAGCTTAGCACACGGCTGGCACCTAAGAGCCCTCGACAAATAGCAGCTGTTCACCAGAGAAAAGTTCCCGTGGCTACAGGAGGAGGGCTGGGGGACGGGGTGGGCAGGTAACGTTCTTCTTGATCCCAGTACACGTTACATAGGCGTGTTTGGTTTGTGACAATTCTGCGAAAGGTACACCTTTAAAAAACTGTGGTAAAATACGTATGACATACAAGGTACCACCTGAACTATCTTCCAGTTGAGCGGCGTTATTGTGCAAGCACCACCAGGCACACTTTTGATCTGTGCGCTTGACCCTATGTAACTTAAATAAAAAGTTAAAAAAAAAATCCCATCCACCCCCCTGTTAGTGGTGACAAAAAAAAAGTCCTGTAACTAGAGACACAGTGCCTTCTGATGTCTGGAAGAGTCACCGGCCTAATATGGGAGGAATTCCATTCCTGCCCTTGAAAGGTGGTCCTGAGTTGGGGGCGTTTGAGGGGAGGGGAGGGCTTTACAAGGAGGCAATGTTCAGGGCCTGGGGGAGTTCCTTGCTCCAAGGACTACTCCTCTTTCCTGGGATGTGCAGGGTGAGCAGGGCTGTGGGAGAGCAGAAGTGCCAGGCGTCCGGGCCTTCCACCATCACACAATCCAGTTTGCTCAGCAGGCAGAGGGCAGATTAACTGGACCTTCCTAACGGGCTCTCCGCCCTTATTTTTCCCAGACACTAGGGGGCGCTCATGAGGGAAACTTGAGGAGTAGGGGAGGGAGCCTGACTTAGACACAGGGGACATCATTTCCTTCTGAGCCTGAATTTTTCTTGCGGGCCCTGACCTGTGCACCTTGCCTGAACCTAATAGACATAATATTTAAAAACTGAAGGGAAATCTGACTCGTATTTTACTCTCCCTAAAGTGAAAGTGAAGTCTCTCAGTCGTGTCCAACTCTTTGCGAGTCCGTGAACTGAAGCCCACCAGGCTCCTCCGTCCTTGGGATTCTCCAGGCAAGAGTACTAGAGTGGGTTGCCATTTCCTTCTCCAGGGGAACTTCCCGACCTAGGGATCGAACCCAGGTCTCCCGCATTGCGGGCAGACGCTTTAACCTCTGAGCCACCAGGGACGCCCCTAAAGGAAGTATTAAATGGAGGATTTGAAAAATGAGTGATTCTCGCCCTTGCCATTTCCCCGCTGCCTGCATAGCGGGCTGTTCCTACAGGCCACACTGAAAAGGCACGCACTGTCGTCATTCTCAAGCGGGCCAAATCGGTTCTCCTTCCACCTTACAAAGGTTTTAGTCAACTGCAAATTTTCATTATGGCAAAATGCCTCTACAGGCTTCACCAATTAGAATATTTAGCAGTTTTGAAAATGGAATGTGTTGCCAGCCTTACATGAGGCCAGGGTGACACGTGAAGTCTGAAGAAAATCTCAGGGCAGAGAGAGGGTAATATGGGCAGGCAAGCCCCATGCCAATCATCTGAAACTGTAGATTTGTAGAGGGAGACAGCCTTTAAACCAAAACCATTGACTCTGCTTCTACGCTCCCAAAAAGCTCCCTGGACACACAGCACCACAGAATACCACACTGGTTCATCGACTCTTTCCTCAAGCTAAATTGCTAAGAATTAGTGAATTGATGAGCAAGTGCTCTCTTAGCATTTCAGAGATATGGAAAAAGGTGCAGACTGCTAACACTAGAATCACTTCCCGGCCTGAGAGGCACGCCTGCTTTATTCTCCCGCTCCAAACTTACGAGCTGTTCAATATTTGAAATTTTTCTCCTTTGTGAAAACTCAGATCATCTTCCGTCCGTGCTTCATAGTCATAAAGGGCCACAAACAGGGTCACTCCTGACAAAAAACAAAATCAAAATGGGGGAGATTATTACACCAGGGGAAATTAATTCCAAGAAATTAAATCTTCACTAAAGCCTCATTCCCAAAATTTACATCTAATCGGCACTGATAACATCAGGCAGTGTTGTAATTAACGCGTGAAACCAGAGTTAAGAGCTGAGTTTATGCCTCAGTCTTTGTGAAAGGAAGCATTATTTGAGCTGACTAAAACCCAGGGCTGAAGGACTTCTCTCTGCACACTTGGAATGAGTCTTCAGGAAGAGACATATATTAATATTATATTACGGCCACAACCAAGGGCAACAAGTAGCAACGTTACAGTTCAGATGGGCAGAGCTCTGCGGCACTGACAAGACACCCTTTACCTGACACACATTTACCCCCATGAGGAGCCACATCAGGCCCGGGGAAAGACTGCAGAGAGCTCGCCTTCTCCCAGCAGGCACGGGGTGTGTGTGCTGGGTGCACCTCTGGTTCGTTCCCCCCTGCATCCTCCAGAGACAGACGTCCCTAGACTGCCTAATGATTTCTTTCCTTCAGCCCTCCACTCCAGGTGCCTTCCAGGAAGACTGGAAGGATAAGGCAGTGTACTCAGCCTCCAGGCACCCATGTAAGGCCTGCTCTCAAGGGAATGCTACATTCACCATAAGGATGAACATAAATATTTTTTTCTACTGAAAAGAGTGTGAAGTGTTGGCAGCACAGAAGTAGCTAGTTGCCCAAAGCTCTGGGTCAGGTCCCCTGGATATAACTATACTACCCTGTTGGGTGCAGAGGGAAGAGAGGCCTTGGTAGTGCCAATTCCCCACGTAAAAAGTATAGCGGGCTATTTTATAGGACCTCTGCTCCCAGCTGAACTGAGAACATAAGGATTGATGTATTTTATATATATTTAAAAAACTTTTATAATAAATAAGACAGTTTTGGAACAAGTTATGTCAAATATCTAGTTACCATGGTTCACATACTGGGAGAGGCTTTGGAAGATTAAGGATGCATGAGATATCTTACAAATATTTCAGAAAACATATGTCTGAGAACACACGCCAGATATTTTACAAAGTATTAGCTAAGTCAGCAAATGCACATAGCAGTGAAATACAGCCTAGGGAAAAAAGAAGGAAAAGTTAAAAAAAAAAATGAGACGATCCCTTAAGGATACATAGGATTCAATTTTAAAGTACAAAAGAGATGAAAATACTTGAGGGCCGATAAACTCTGCCATATACAAGACAATGGGAGGATCAGAGAGAGAGAATCAGTGAAGACAAATTGCCAAAAAATAATATAGCCAAATGAGCCCACCAGCTGGGAAGTGCCAGGCAGGATGGAGGTTAATTAGGAAGCTGAAAGGGCAGGTACTCCCCTGGAAACACTCTGAACTAGGGGTCGTGGGGAAGGAGTGCTTTCATAGCTGGAGAACTCAAAACATCCACGCTCATATCCAGTCCTGAACCTTCTGATTCTAAAGATCTGGGATTGGGGGTGGGGGCGGGGCTCAGGTATCTGTATTTTGAAAAAGCTGCCTAGTTATTCCAAGCCAGCCAGCCAAGGTTGAGAGCCACTGGACTCAAGTGACTCAGAAAGTTGTGCCTGGTTAACCCTCACAGGATCCTCACAGAGCAGCAGCTGGGGGACCCCCGCGCCGCTGTTGCCAGTATCTAGATTTGTCCATCAAGCTTTAGTGATTTTAAGAGCCTTTCATCTGGTAGCAGGGAGCTGGAGAGTGATTAAAAACTTAAACGTCAAAGGAGCACAAATGTTCAACTGCTAAAAGATTTAAGAGCAGCTTCATCCTGACCTGTTCCTCCTCTCGTTCGCAAGGTCCCAGTATGAGACGAAGAGTTCACACCCCCGAAGACGGTGAGTCCTTGGCCCCCGGCCCCGTGGAAGTTGTTGTAGTTCGGGATGGAGGTCACGCCGAAGCTGGGGTAGTGCTGAGGAGTGGGGTCTGTACCATAGCGGTACCCGGAGCTCTGGTTCAGACTGCCATCCCTCTCCTCCGTCAGTTTTGTTGCTTCTTTATCCTTACATTGCACACAGCCCATTATCTAAATTCCTGTTGAAAAGAAACAGAAAGAGGCACGTGAACTTGGATGCCCCCTAGTGGCTGGGTTGCTTGACTATAAAGAGGAATCTTCAACAAAATTCGCCATGTGGCATCTCAGGTCTAGAGGGCCACGGAAAGCAGAGGCTGGGGTTGACGGCCGGAAGCAATCTCAGTGCCCTTAACTTGACCATCACATTTATTCCTCATAGGCTCTGGGCGATGGGGTCAACACACAGCATGATGTTCACCATGCAGTATCTTCCCTCATGTGAGGTCTGCACCCTTACAATCCTAATATCAGATGCCTGCCTAAAGACTGTCCTATAATAGAACCTGGTTTTCTCTAATCGCCTTAAAAAATAGTGTATGCTCTCAAAAATGAGTCTGTGCAGTATTAGAATAAAACATTAGAATAAAACCCTCCATCACAGCAAAGGAAATCTGAAGAGAATACAGGCGTGTTGGAAAAGCCAGAATATAGCCCTTAAATAGCTCACTGTACTTCTTCATTCATGGCTACTCATTCACAGACACACATTTGGTAAATTTTAAGCAATAAGATAAGTATCAAAATTAAGAAATAATCACTAGATGAAAAAAATGCAGTTGGCAGAAACTAAGAGGGCTGAGTGTATTCGCAGGATGTCAAGATAGCCTACAGTCAGAAAATCATTTAAACAGGCTAATTAACTTTTAAAATTTCCATTAGCTGTTGACATCTTTCAGAAACACTTAAAAGCTCATTCCCACGTTCTAGAATTAGTGGTGAATTAAAACTTGAGTCACTGTCACCCCATCCTCCTTCCAACTAACCCTATGGTGTCGGTGCTGGTCTCAGGAAAGAGCATCAGCCAAGACCCAGGTGTTCTCGTAAGAGTCCTGAAGCTCGTCCGTCACTGGCTCCTCTTCGTTTATTTCTCAGCCCTGTCTCTCACGCTACCATCCAAACATGCCTGACTTCTCAGTGCTTAAGGTTCTATTCTTCCCACTCACCGTTTGTCCTTGAAACATGGCTTTGAACCCCTTTGTCCTCTCCTCTCTGGTTTTTTTCTTTGATATGGACCATTTTTAAAAAGTCTTTATTTGTTACAAATTGTTTCTGTTTTATGTTTTGTTTTTTTGGCCATGGAGATGTATGGGATCTTAGCTTCCTGACCAGGGATTGAACCCACACTCCCTGCATTGCAAGGTGAAGTCTTAACCCCTGGACCACCAGGGAAGTAAGTCCCTCCCTCTCCCTCTATGATACACAATATAATCTTCATGTCTCAGTTAAGACACCACTTCCTCTGCAAAGCCTTCTCTGATTCCCCGCCATCCCCAGGCTGGGGTGCTGCTCTTCCTCAATGTTCATATGGCATCTCGGTTTCTCTCTTTACAGCATCTATTGTGCCATATGAAAACACAGCCTTCCCACTTGTCTCACTGCCCAGTAGACTGTGAGTTCCAGGAAAGCAGGGTCCTGTCCATTTTTGTCATTGCTATATTGCCAGTGGCTGGCACATAGTGGGTGCTCAATAAAGAGCAATTGAATGAGCAGAAATTCTCTAACCCACTGTTCCTCTTTTATCCTTTCTGCCTCAAAGCCAACCCTTCTTCCAGCAACTTTTATCAGCAGTGTGCCCTGTGTTTTAGAATCTACTGGCATGTGTGAGAAGTGAAGAAGATTAAAAAATGGAAGGTGAGTTGGTTAAATGACCCCACTTTGGACTGCAATACCCTGTAATACCCTGTCCAGCTGTCGGCGGGGAGGTAGAAAATGCAATGGATGTTCCTGCCAAAGTTCTGAAAAGTGGCCCATTTGGGAACAAAGAACCAAATAAGAAACACATGACATCACGTGTAATTACATGTATCCACCGGGGAGAGTACAGCTGGTACAGGACCAGAAGGGACATGAGGCGGTGAGGAGCAAGGAAAGAACTAGTATCTCTCTATATCTTGCAAACCAAAATGGGTAGGCCACATCAGACACAGACTCTGGGGGAGCACTTTTCTGAGCACTGCTTTCATGCCGGCTGGGGTCATGGAAGCAATATCAGACTGTTTAAGGCCCTCTCACATTACATGTTTCAGTAAATACTTATTAAACTGAATGTCAGTTCCTGAGAATGGAAATGTTTGGAAACAAGCCGCCTGCTGCTCGAGCTGAGCTCACCAAATCTGGAACACATTTACGTGTAAATCATTCCAGATTAACTTACAGTGTACTCTGTCCAACATGCTCTCTAACTTATGGTAAATGAATACGATTTTTAACAAGTTTCCAATAGGAAATGCAAAGTATCTCCAAGGCGTGATTGGCTGAAGGATTTTCATCATTTGTTGTTGGTGTTATTTCACAAGATTGGTAAATATCTTGCTCACTTCATATTAGCCCTTTCATGGTGGAATGTTGCCCTGAGCTTCTACAAAGGCCAATAACACACTGCTTGTCCTAGGTGCTTTTCTCAGGGATGCCACTGATCTGCTATAGTTGGAGGATGTGTGACCTGAATCACAGAATCATATCATTTAGGCCAGTGGTTCTCAGCTGTGGGTGACTTTGGGGCCCATGACCAAGGGACATGTCTGGCTGCACAACTTGAGGGCAAGGAGGACTGCTGGAATCCAGTGGTGAGAGACCAAGGGTGCTGCAAAGCCTCCTACGGCGAACAGGACAGCCTCTAACAACAAAGAATTACCTGGCTCCAAATGTGAATGCATGAAGCTTGAGAAATCCTGATTTATGAAGAAGACAGAATTTATAGCTATATCTTTGAAACAGTATAAGAGCTGTTTTCCTTATATGCATGTGGTTAACACTGCAATCCAGAATGCCTTCCTTAGGAGAACAGGTATGCTGGGGCGAAAAACGCAATTTAAAAAACTGACATAAAGTGCTGTTTTTTCTCGAGAAGTTCATTCCTGTGACAGAGTAAATAATCTAAAACCACTGAGAACTCTCACTACAAACTACTCTTTCAATTCCATCAAAACAAAACCCTACATCAGAAACCTATTGAAAACAGAACCTTACATCTAACCAAACTAAGAAAAAAAATCTTTCAGGAATCTACTGGGACCAGTCTCTCAGAACTATCTAAGGTGCTGCCTCCGGGGCCACAGTCTTCATTTTGCCCCAAATAAAATGTAACTCACAAATATCCAAAAAGAAAAAAATCTACTAAAAAAAGTATTACTACTATAATAAATGTTTAACAGCTTTTATATAATTTTATGAAACAAAGGGTTGGCTTTGAGGCAGAAAGGATAAAAGAGGAACAGTGGGTTAGAGAATTTCTGCTCATTCAATTGCTCTTTATTGAGCACCCACTATGTGCCAGCCACTGGCAATATAGCAATGACAAAAATGGAAGGAAACAAATAGTAAGCTCCTTGGAAGCAGCGATTATTCTTCAGTTTTTCTTTCATTATTGCATCCCCAGGGCCCAGAACAGTGCCTGAAACACAGCAGGTACTCAATAAGTTATGTGTTACATGATTAAATGCAGAAACCCGAAACTCATTCAGAATCGTTTTGGAGAAAATTCTCTTTTCTAGAAGGGACAGCTCCCTTACCCCTTCACATGCTTGCAATTTTGCATAAGAAATGTTTCTGCTCGGATCTTGCTTATCCCCTTCACTGCGTTGACAAACATGAAGAAAAGGAAATAAATCAGGAAACGCAGGTTCAAGTCATTCAAAGCTACATTTCAATGAAAATATTTGTATAAGAACTTGTGGCCGTCTTCTTCCCACTTGAGGTGGTCAGACTAACCATTTCCTGATGAAAGGGGTCAGAAGATGCTATGAGTTGTACTGAGTGTGCCTTCAGGCTCCTTGCCATGAAGAAAAGTTCTTAGCATTCAGGTTACAATAAAAACATCCTTATTATGTACAGTTCTGTAGTGTGGCTTTTACGGCCCATGCTGTGCATCCATCGTGAACATATAAAGCACTAATACACTAGCTCAAGACCTGTGTGGCACTGGGAAATGCTGAATAATGCCATTCGAAAGTGGGGCCCCAGGAGTCCTCTGATCAGTAAATCATATGTCATGACCACTGTCCTCCGCACATCACCAGGCCTAGAAAAACTGATGCACAGCGCTTTGACCAGCAGGATCCTGTACCTGTGGTCAGGGTATTCATTAGAGCTGTGAAGACCCCTATTTTCTAATCCTTCTGCAAATAGACGGGCTCTGCTTCTACTATATAAGTAAAACCTGATTTACTTAAAGTTTCCTTAGTCTTGCGGGTGCTCTCACATGTGCCGTAAGAGCATGAAACAATGGGCAGAAATCACTAAAGAAAGAATTATCCCAGGACTTCCACGCCCCCTTCCTATGAGAGTGATGGATATCAACCATCACATGGGTGGCCTCAGAGTCCTTTTTCACATAGCCCTTGAGTGGTTGACGGAAGCTGACACGAAGGATGGAATCTATCCGCTACTCTGGGCACAGGCTACTTTGGTCTAGCACGAGTCTGGTGGAATGTACGTTCCCTCCGCTGATGCCACAGAACCCGGTCTGGTTGGCTAGGTGTACGTTAAACACAGATTTGCCCACATTTCCTCATATGCCAATCAATGAAGCAACACCTGTATGCCCAGGTTATACCACAGCAGGACTTGTAAGATTTCAGGCGTGTGAGCTAAGTACCAGAAAAGGAAAAAAGCCACTGGCGGTCTTCTGCAAAAAGCAAATTATTTTCTCTTGAGACACACAAATAGGATAGCAGGAGGAGGAAGGGGAAACTGACAACAATTTCAACAATGTAAGCACTTTGCCTGAGAAACCAACTGAGGTGGGTGTGGAGAAGAGAAGAGCTCTCAGACGTAAGTGCCAGCAAGGCTCTTGACAGCCCAGACTCTGCAGAGTGACAGGAAGAACACACTGGCCTGGGCGCTGATGTGGCACGATTCCTGGGGCTCTCATTCACCATCTCTTCAGCTGCTCCCTGCTCTACCTGGGTGGGTATCACGAGGAAAGTGAAAGAATGGGAAAGGGAACTAAACTAAGAACCTGGAAACCAAACACCAGTAACTGAGCTGGGGACAGCTGGAAAGGTATGCAAAGCTCAACTGCACACTGACTGCACAGCTGCATCGGCTTCTCTGGGGAAAAGCAAAAACTGGCAGCTTCACAACCAAACGCCCTTTTCTAGTCAACAGTAATAGTGAGGCAAATGGATAAGATGTGGCAGAGTCACGTGAAAAATGGGCTGATTTCAGGACAGAAGACTCACGGCAGGGAACTCTCGATCCTTGCAAGACTGGAAATACCCACAAGAATCAACCTGAGGTATACTTCTGTGTCCTCGATGGGGAAGCTACTCCCCTGAGAGTCTGGGGAAGGCTTTCCTTAGCTTTCCCCACGGAACAGCTGGAAGCAGGACATTCAGAGACAGAGGAGGGCCTCACTGGCAGCAGTGGCAGTTGGGCCACAGTATCTGTCTCTCCAGTGTCTCAGCATTTTCAAATCTTTTACGATACGGCTCTCCTCTCTGTGGGACCCTGGGTCCTGACCCCCTGCGGGCAGTGCAGGCAGGGCTGTCTGATGGGGACAGCCAGGACAGAGGGACCAGGGATGCCTGGGGAGGCTGGAGAGAGATCAGGGCCACACTCAACCCTTTCTGAAGCACAAACACTCCCCGAAGCAGGGAAAAGGTCACAGCTGGGATGGCATTTTAGAGATGTAAATACTTGAGGTCTGAACCACACACAGCACTGGTGCTAGGTCCAGCCAGTGCCTGAAGCCCAGTTATGAAAAATGAACACAAAAGACCATGCCAGTGAGGGAAAATCCTCTTTTTGCTGCCAACTCAAAGGCAGGCGTGAAGTACCTGCCTTGTTGAAAAGGTGTTGCAGAACTCTAAGGTGTGCCCAAGATTCCCACCTCCTGTAGATAAGCCCTGGATAGTCCCTGGGACTTGTGGATGATGGAATCATGGCTCCTGTGTTTAGGTTCTCGTATTTTGCACAGTCGATTTTAACTGAAGAGGGATTATCCTAGATAGACCTGACATCATCATGTGAGCCCTTGTAGGGAACTGGCTTTTTTTTTTTTTTTTTTTGGAGAAGTAGATTCAAAGTGTGAAAAGCATTTCATGGGAGGGATATTTTCCACTGCTAGCTTTGAAGACAGGAGTTATGTGGCCAGGAATATGGGTGGCCTCTAGGAGCTGAGAACAGCCCCCACCTGGCAGATTGCAAAGAAATGGGGACCTCAGTCCTACAACCACAAGGAACTACTGAGTTGGGTCAAGAAGCCTAAAAAACTTGGAAGTGAATTCTTCCCCATTCAAGACTCCAGATGAGAATGCTATTAGCCGATACACTGATTTCAGCCTTGCAAGTGGAGAGAGCAGCCACATTGTGTCTGGACTTGTGACTCAAAACTGTTAGCTGATAAATGGGCGTTGTTTTAAATCAGGAAGTTTGTCATAATTAGTTACAGGGCAACAGAAAACAAATGCTTATTATATTTTGGTGGGATGGGGCATCACAGAGATGAAGGCTCCCAATCTCAGCAGTGATGACCACTATCAAGTGAAGGTGCACAGCAAGCCAGGTGCTGTGCTAGGTACTGGAATGTGTCTTCTCACTAAATTTCCATGACAACCCTAAGATGGAGGATTGCTATTTGCTCTCACCGTACAATGGAGGACCAGAGAGGTTTGGGAATTTGTCCACAGCTCAGGCAGGGGTGGGGATGGGATTTGAAGCCAGACAGGCTGACTTCCTGGCCAGCCCATGGAGCCTCTACATTAGTCTTGCCTCCTGCCCCATGGAATCTAGGTCAGTCCACACAAGGGTGTGGGCACCAGGGTGGGAGGTGTGGAGGGAGAGACCGGTGGAGAAGGTCCCTGACTCCACAGAACCCAACCTCATGTGCATGACTAATGGATGCCCTGATTTCACGGACTGGGCCCCGCTCCTCCAGATCCCCAGGCTACCCCCCGAGACAGCGGGCTCAGCAAGGGTGCTGGTACCAAGCCAGGTATGGTGAGTCACCAGCTTCCTTGATGTGGTTTGGCATCTTAATGAACGTTTGTGCCAATGACATTAGAGCAGCCCTTAGTTTCCTGATACTTCCTAGACATGGCAGGATATTTATAGATACCAGAAAGGAGTCAGCACTGGGTTCCTTAGTGTAAAACAGAGCTGTCCTACTGCACTGAAAACATGATGAGCTTTACATTATGTAAACTTTCTGGAACATGTTGACTGCATAAACTGAGCTATACACATGTAATGCTTCCTCCAAGCACAACAATAACAGATTTCTACCCTAGGGAGCCCTCAGAGCAAGAGACCCCCCACCAAACACAGGGGATAAAATAATACTATGTCTTTGTGGTGAGAAGAAGTGAAAGCAGGAACATCTAAAGGCAGAAGCTGCCACAGGCAACAGCGGCAGAACCAGAGCCTATGGAAAATCAAGTTAAAACTTTGATTCAGAAATAAAAGAGGGGCAGTTGGACTCATCGGATCACTGATGCTCGGCTTTGCAACAATGGCCTTTGGAGGGTGAGGAGGAAGGACCTTGCTCCATACCACAGAGCAAGGGAACTGAATAGAAATCACTCTTAAAATGTCACATTACTTTAAGAAAAAGCCACATTCCTGGCACCTAGAACATCTGCTGGCTTCCTCTTTCTGGCTTGTCCTGTTCAAATGACCCTCAGGCTGCTCAGTTCAGTTCAGTCACTCAGTAGTGTCCGACTCTTTGCAACCCCATGAATCGCAACACGCCAGACCTCCCTGTCCATCACCAATTCCTGGAGTTCACTTAGACTCATGTCCATCGAGTCAGTGATGCCATCCAGCCATCTCATCCTCTGTCATCCCCTTCTCCTCCTGCCCCCAATCCCTCCCAGCATCACAGTCTTTTCCAATGAGTCAACTCTTCTCATGAGGTGGCCAAAGTACTGGAGTTTCAGCTTCAGCATCATTCCTTCCAAAGAAATCCCAGGGCTGATCTCCTTTAGAATGGACTGGTTGGATCTCCTTGCAGTCAAAGGGACTCTCAAGAGTCTTCTCCAACACCACAGTTCAAAAGCATCAATTCTTCAGTGCTCAGTCTTCTTCACAGTCCAACTCTCACATCCATACATGACCACTGGAAAAACTATAGCCTTGACTAGATGGACCTTTGTTGGCAGAGTAATGTCTCTGCTTTTCAATATGCTATCTAGGTTGGTCATAACTTTTCTTCCAAGGAGTAAGCGTCTTTTAATTTCATGGCTGCAGTCACCATCTGCAGTGATTTTGGAGCCCTAGAAAATAAAGTCTGACACTGTTTCCACTGTTTCCCCATCTATTTCCCATGAAGTGATGGGACCAGATGCCGTGATCTTCGTTTTCTGAATGTTGAGCTTGAAGCCAACTTTTTCACTCTCCTCTTTCACTTTCATCAAGAGGCTTTTTAGTTCCTCTTCACTTTCTGCCATAAGGGTGGTGTCATCTCCATATCTGAGGTTATTGATATTTCTCCCGGCAATCTGGATTCCAGCTTGTGCTTCTTCCAGCCCAGCGTTTCTCATGATGTACTCTGAATATAAGTTAAATAAGCAGGGTGACAATATACAGCCTTGACGTACTCCTTTTCCTATTTGGAACCAGTCTGTTGGTCCATGTCCAGTTCTAACTGTTGCTTCCTGACCTGCATATAGGCTTCTCAAGAGGCAGGTCAGGTGGTCTGGTATTCCCATCTCTCAGATTTTTCCACAGTTTATTGTGATCCACACAGTCAGAGGCTTTGGCATAGTCAATAAAGCAGAAATAGATATTTTTCTGGAACTCTCTTTCATCCAGCGGATGTTGGCAATTTGATCTCTGGTTCCTCTGCCTTTTCTAAAACCAGCTTGAACATCTGGAAGTTCACGGTTCATGTATTGCTGAAGCCTGGCTTGGAGAATTTTGAGCATTACTTTACTAGCATGTGAGATGAGTGCAATTGTGCGGTAGTTTGAGCATTCTTTGGCATTGCCTTTTTTTGGGATTGGAATGAAATCTGACCTTTTCCAGTTCTGTGGCCACTGCTGAGTTTTCCAAACTTGCTGGCATATTGAGTGCAGCACTTTCACAGCATCATCTTTCAGGATTTGAAATAGCTCAGCTGGAATGCCATCACCTCCACTAGCTTTGTTTGTAGTGATGCTTTCTAAGGCCAACTTGACTTCACATTCCAGGATGTCTGGCTCTAGGTGAGTGATCACACCATCATGATTATCTTGGTTGTGAAGATCTTTTTTATACAGTTCGTCTGTGTATTCTTGCCACCTCTTCTTAATATCTTCTGTTTCTGTGAGGTCCATACCATTTCTGTCCTTTATTGAGCCCATCTTTGCATGAAATGTTCCCTTGGTATCTCTAATTTTCTTGAAGAGATCTCTAGTCTTTCCCATTCTGTTGTTTTCCTCTATTTCTTTGCATTGATCGCTGAGGAAGGCTTTCTTATCTCTTCTTGCTATTCTTTGGAACTCTGCATTCAGATGCTTATATCTTTCCTTTTCTCCTTTGCTTTTCACTTCTCTTCTTTTCACAGCTATTTGTAAGGCCTCCCCAGACAGCCATTTTGCTTTTTTGCATTTCTTTTCCATGGAGATGGTCTTGATCCCTGTCTCCTGGACAATGTCACAAACCTCAGTTCATAGTTCATCAGGCACTCTATCTATCAGATCTAGGCCCTTAAATCTATTTCTCACTTTCACTGTATAATCATAAGGGATTTGATTTAGGTCATACCTGAATGGTCTAGCGGTTTTCCCTACTTTCTTCAATTTAAGTCTGAATTTGGCAATAAAAAGTTCCTGATCTGAGCCACAGTCAGCTCCCAGTCTTGTTTTTGTTGACTGTATAGAGCTTCTCCATATTTGGCTGCAAAGAATATAATCAATCTGATTTCATTGTTGACCATCTGGTGATGTCCATGTGTAGAGTCTTCTCTTGTGTTGTTGGAAGAGGGTGTTTGCTATGACCAGTGCATTTTCTTGGCAAAACTCTATTAGTCTTTGCCCTGCTTCATTCCGTATTCCAAGGCCAAATTTGTCTGTTACTCCAGGTGTTTCTTGACTTCCTACTTTTGCATTCCAGTCCCCTATAATGAAAAGGACATCTTTTTTGGGTGTTAGTTCTAAAAGGTCTTGTAGGTGTTCATAGAACCATTCAACTTCTTCAGCATTACTGGTTGGGGCATATCCTTGGATTACTGTGATATTGAATGGTTTGCCTTGGAAACGAACAGAGATCATTCTGTCATTTTTGAGACTGCATCCAAGTACTGCATTTCAGACTCTTTTGTTGACCATGATGGCTACTCCATTTCTTCTAAGGGATTCCTGTCCACAGTAGTAGATATACTGGTCATCTGAGTTAAATTCACCCATTCCAGTCCATTTTAGTTCGCTTATTCCTAGAATGTTGACGGTCACTCTTGCCATCTCCTGTTTGACCACTTCCAATTTGCGTTGATTCATGGACCTGACATTCCAGGTTCCTATGCAATATTGCTCTTTACAGCATCGGACCTTGCTTATATCACCAGTCACATCTACAGCTGGGTGTTGTTTTAATTTTGGCTCCATCCCTTCATTCTTTCTGGAGTTATTTCTCCACTGATCTCCAGAAGCATATTGGGCACCTAGTGACCTGGGGAGTTCCTCTTTCAGTGTCCTATCATTTTGCCTTTGCATACTGTTCATGGGGTTCTCAAGGCAAGAATACTGAAGTGGTTTGCCATTCCCTTCTCCAGTGGACCACATTCTGTCAGGCCTCCCCACCATGACCTGCCCGTCTTGGGTGGCCCCACAGGCATGGCTGGGTTTCATTGAGTTAGACAAGGCTGTGGTCCTAGTGTGATTAGATTGGCTAGTTTTCTGTGAGTATGGTTTCAGTGTGTCTGCCCTCTGATGCCCTCTTGCAACACCTACCGTCTTACTTGGGTTTAGCTTATACCCTGGCAGCACATTCTCTTTCCCTCTGTGCAACCTTCCATTCGCTGACGCCCAGGGACCCACAAGCACTTAATAAAAAGAAATGGAAGCATTAGACCCCAATGGTGAGATTTAACACTGCAGTCAACTAACTGCTGGAACCATTCCCAAACCCAAATGGACAAATGAGGTTTTAATAGCAAACCATGGAAAAGCTCCAAAAGGAGTAAAGAACACTTTCTTCTTACATTCACTTCACTTTTGGATGTCAAGGTTAAGACAAGAGTGAATGGTGATAAAAATAAAGGTAGATTTAAACTGTCTATGCCAAACAAAGGGTTCAGAAAGAAATAGGGCACTGATTGTTCTTCAGACCTCCCTCCATCACTTCTCGGACTATGGAAAAATTCCTTGTGGTTAGCACTTTAAAATTTTGTCTTATTTTTATTGAGATATAATTCATATGCCATAAAATCACCCTCTTGAAGTATACAGTTTAGTGGTTTTTAATATATTTGCAAAGGAACCATTACCACTATCTAATCCCAACATTTTCATCACCCCAAAAAGAAACGTGTACCCATTAAGCAATTATTTCCCATCCCGTTCTCAGCCTCGCCCTTGGCAACCACGAATCTACTTTATGTCTCTACGGATTTGCCTCTTCTGCACAATATGTGGCTTTTTCTGACTGGCTACTTGGCATAACATTCATAGATGACTTAGTACTTCATTCCTTTTTATGGCTGAAAGTACTCTATTGTATGGATGTATCACTTGTTTATTGATCATCAGCTGATAGACATGTGGGTTGTTCCCACTTTTGGCTATCATGAATAATGCTGCTGTACACATTCATGAACAAGCTTTTGTGTAGACATGTGCTTTCAATTCTCTAGGGTTAACATATAAGGAATTTATGCAGATAAGAAAACTCTAAGATTAGGTAAATAGGAAAGCATGTGAGCTGGCAATTCAACGAAAGTAAAAAACAACCTTAAAATATATTTCCCTTCAGTGGTAACACAATTTAGATTGGTGAGTTACTTTCACCTCTAAGTTCATGAAATTTTAAGAAGATGTTTGTCTAATAGTGATGACTATTTTCATACACTGTGGACAGAAGACCAGGAGTTAGCATGTAACTTTTTGTAAACCAACAGGGCAATATTATTAAAAAAAAAAAAACCAAAACTTAAAAATGGGTCTTCTCTTTAACCTCTGAATCTGTGCTAGAGAGATGCTTTTTTAAAAAAATGACACATGACGAGATCCTATGAGGTGTTACTTATAATTTAAAACATTTTAAAGTGTGCAAATTATTTAATAGGAAGACAATAGCTAAGTATACATTGCAAGGCCATAATGTAAAGTTAAACAGAAGTTAAAACTTATGTTTAAAGAAAATTATCATTAACATGGAAAAAACGCTCCTGCTATAATAAGAAAGGTCACACGATTGCAAGTAGGTAACAAACGCCTAGAGAAATCTTTGGAAGGAAAGATACCAAGATGCTTGCTGGTTGTGTGCAGGGGATAACATCATGGGCAATATTCTTTTTTCTTGGTTTCTTTGTTTCTCAGATTTTCTATACTGAGAATCCACCATTTAAAAAAATGAGAATAAATCATCTTGACTTGTTAATAAGAAAGGTCCTTTTACTCTCATCAATTACTGACTTAATTTGTGTATAAGTGGATAACAACTATAAAATGATGATGTATGCATTGTGAACTGAAAAATTAAGAGAGGGAGAGACAGTGATCGATTCCCAAGGCTACTAAGAGGCAACCGCTCCTTCCAGAAGTTGTCAAGATAAAAGATACCAAAGGACAGAGAGACTTCTGAGTGTGTTTTCATCACACCTGCGCTAGGAAGTGGGCAGTGAGGGAGCAGAACTGAGAGTGGGTGGCAAATGGACATAGAGCCCCCAGAGAAATCTAATTAGGGGCACAGATTAAGCAAAGCTGTGATACACAGTCAACACAGAGGACCATGGAGACGGCGAGTGGCAGAATCTGGGCTGACAGAACCAGGAGTGGGGTGGCTGGCTGAGTGGGCTCTCGAGAGTCTCTAGGTCCCACGTTCCCAGGTGGCTGGGGAAACCCAGTAAACTCAGGAACTTGAGTCACCCTGGAAACCCAACCCAGGGGCTCTGGTTATGGAGGATCTGTAGGACCTCTCTGTGAGCACAGGCCTGAAGACCCCACATGGGCACAGATCCAAGAGGGTGGAGGATGAAGCAAAGTACTGCTGTTCTTGGGATGCTTGTTACAGGCAAAGGGACTTGCTTGGGGCACCAGACAGAAAAGTTCCGAATTTTGCTCTCACTTGTCCTCTTGTTGCTTTCACCCTTTTCCTGTTGGGATGTTCAGCCTTCTGAGACCTTGACTTTTGAGCCACAAGCCCTGGAATCTGGGGCAATCCAAGCAGCGCATGGAACAATAACCAACAGAGGTTTCTTTGACCTAAAGTTTTTCAGAAACATAAAAGTTCCAACAGAGATATTTCTTCCTAATGTAAATCTTCGGGGTCAAGCCTCTTTCTACTCTCCTTGGCCCTGTTATCAAAAAACAATCACAGGAAAACAAAACTAAAAACAAAAATGTAGGCTTCTATTTGTGAATCAGCAAAGAGAAATAGGAAAGTCAGTGTCACATCTGGGCCATGGTGGCAGACACTGGCGTTCTGGGCTGAACTGGCCGAGGGCCCGAGGGTCAGGCTGTCACCTGGCAGAGCCACAAGAAAACACACTAGCACAAAGCAGCTGCTTGAACAGGCGTCATCAACGTCCCCTCCCTGCCAACCCGAGAATGAAAGCTGAGGGGGTTCACTCTCCAAGGATGGACAAAAACTAGCTCTGCCAATCTTTCCAGGGGCTATAGAGGTTCCTTGCCAGATGATTCTGCAAATGGGGCCTCCTCCTTTCAAAAAACAGTGAATTCTTTTTCTCCTTTAATTCACCAGTTCCAGCCAGGAAGATCCATTCCTTTAAAGAAACAGAATGGACTCTGAACAAGCATATTTCACTTCTTTTTTGCCCTTGAGTGCGTGTCTGTGTTGACCGCAACTTCCCTTTCCACTGATTATGTATCTGGTTTATGAAGTCAGAGCCCGTCAAAACCTCCTTCCCTGAGAATCTGGTGGTGGAGCCGTTTGCACTATGTTTCTGGAACTGAGGCTGAGGGCTTTTCTTTGAAGAAGGACATGAAGCCTGGTCCCTCCTCCCCTGGATCTTTATGTTGGCACTTTCTCAAGTTGCAAGGAATCAGCAACACCAGCAGCCGTAACTTTTCCATCCCTTGCAGCGGTTTAGAATTTCAAAGCTTCTTGGCAGCTGTTTTGGCGTGAATGCTGATAAACTGGCTATCAGAAAACAGACCCCTAATTCCATGGCCTCCACTGGGACAGGGAACAACTGTGAGGGTGGCGATGGGAACAAAGAGAGCATAGAGGCCAGCTGCCTCTGGGCAGCCTCCTCCTGCCATCTCCTCGCCTAAAGGAAACGAGAACAGTCACTGCCTTCCCCTTGAGTTTAATTTTCTCACCCTTAGTGAGCCCAAGGAGCTTGGTTATGTGGCACCTGCTTCAGCGATGCTTTCTCAAGAGCTCACACTCATGAACACAAAGTTGAATGCCAACACAGACACAAGGAAATAAGAGGAGGGAGATAATAAGCAGGAGGAAGAGAACATGGAACCCAAGGAAAGCAATCAGTGATGCTTTCCCCAGGAGCCACTATACTAGGACTTGGGATGACAAACTGGCCATGTTGTGCAGAAGGAACTTGGGTTATGTGGGCTGGACTACTCGTTGATGATCTACTTGGCAGGCGAAATCCAGTCAGATTTATGCTAGCAAATCCAAAAGAGGGAAGACTTAGTTTACATACCACCATACATTTTATGGTAAAAGCAATTCAATATTGACTTTTCACTTGGCATATATATAAGGCAGAATATTTTTTTCCCCCCAGAGTGTTGTCTTGTGGAGTTACTGAATCTGAGATTATCTCCTTAAAGACAGCACAGCTGTTTATCTTGCCTTTTTCCAAGAGCTTGCAGGATTCTGGTATCAGATATGGTTGCCCTGGGCCTGAAGGGTCAGAGGTCCAAATCCACATCACTGAAAATAAAGGAGTAGTGGGTGGATGAAAGCTGGTGAGGGAGAGCTGTCCCACCAAATCCATCCCGCTTCTTCCACAGTAACAGAATTTTGGCTAGGTATGTGGCTCGACAGCTAGAGACCACATTTTCAGACTCTCTTGCAGCCACGGTGTGGCCCTGTCACTTAATTCTGGACAACTGGTTGAGAGTGGGTGTGATATACTCAACTCTTGCATTCCTCAAGAGAGAGTGGGTTGCCCTCCATTCTCTTTCCCACTTCCTGTGGGCTGGAACGTGAATGCGGTGCTGGTAAACCAGCATTAACCAGGCAGAGGATGGCAGCCTACCAGGAAAGAGCAGAGCAGCACAACAGAAGGAACCTGGGCCGGATGGCCTTGTGGAACTCAGCTTTACCACCCAAAGCTCTGATCTCTGACTGTAACACGAGAGGCAGAACACCTATCCTGCGTGAGCCACTCGTTTTCTGGGGGGAGTGAAGTGGGGTCTCTTTGCTATAACAGATAGCCTGTATCCCAGCACAAGGAGGAAGTAAAGCTAACACAGAGGTCAAGGGGGCGGGGCTCTGCTGGCCATGTGATTGCTTTTCCCTCAGACTCTGGAACTAATAAGAGCTTCTAACCTCCTTTGACACTGACAGTTAAACTTGGATTAAGGTGGGTTAGTAGAATAACAAGCATAATGAATTGTAACAATAGCTACCGTTTACAAAGAACTTATTTTCTGCTTGGTACTTCACATGTGGCATTTCATTCAATCTGCAGAGCAGGGTATTATATTGTTAAGAAACCTTTGTTGTTTAGTTGCTAAGTCATGTCTTTACTCTGTAGTGACCCCATGGGCTTAAGCCCACCAGGATCCTCTGTCCATGGGATTTCCCAGGCAAGAATAATAGGGTGGGTTGCCATGCCCTCCTCCAGCAGATCTTCCTGACCCAGGGATCAAACTTGCATCTCTTGCTTGACAGGCAGATTCTTTACCACTGAACCACCAGGGACCTTGGGCTCACAGAATTTAAGTAACTTGTCCAGAGTCACCCCAGTCAGTAGGCCTGGACCTGACTATCCCATTCTGCCTTTTGAGAAGAATGTTCTGTTCCTCATTAGAAGACAGATTTAATGATGTGAAAGTTTTAGTGATGTGATAGGAATGGGCATTGCTATGGCTTACAGGTTTTATTTTTTACACTATGGCTTACAGTGTTCTTTTCTTGAAGTGATCTAGTTTAGGGCTAGATTCCAAGTTTCTAGGACATCTTGGTCCCAGGCACCTGGTTTAGAGAAGGTCTGGAAGTGGTGGCATAGCCTTAACAAGGCTGCTGAGCAGCCAAGTGGTATGGAGTATGTCACTCCAACCCTGTGCAGCCCGGTTTCCTCGGCAATCAAGCAGTAGTCTTTGACAAGCAGCTTTCAGGGTTCATTCCAAGCCTCACATTCCTGAAGGGGCCCAAAGCCCTTCTGCACATATTCAGACAGAACTGAGTCCCCAGACAGCTCTCCACTCTCCTCAGCCCTAGGCTGAATCTTGTCAATCATGGGGATTCACAGGGGGACCTTGATATGTGGTCAGGTTTGGCTTTGAATGCTCAGATGTCCCCCGCCACGGCCAGAGCTTGTATCATGAATACTATGCGAGTTTTACTAATGTAATGGGAGCCGGGCATTGCTATGTCCTACAGTTTTTTATTTGTTTTTACACTCTGGCTTAAAGCGCTCTTTCTTACTGTGGTTTTCAGAAGAATTGACTAGGTCTTCCACTTCTCTCTGTGGCTAAAATGAAGAGTAACTTATGACCTGGCTCGACCAGCACAGGCATTTATAACCTGCTTTGGTCTCCCTCGCCACACCTCCACTCCATTCCTCTCCTGCTCTACCCTAGGGTTGCTAGGTACAGCTGTTCTCCTCCCAAACTGCTAGAGATGAGGAAGTTAAGAAGACAACAAAAATAAGAACAAACCTCCCATCCTCCTAAACAAAAATTACTCGGAAATCACCATAGTAACAAATCACCAGTTTCCAACTGTCTCAAGTCCCTTGCATTCTTGTCGCTTTGCACACATCCTTTTATCTACACTCAGCCCTACCTCCAGCCTTTGTTCAGCAGACACATTCTGATTCTCTCTACATGACAGGAGCTGTGCAAGGACCTGTGGATATAAAGTCAAGTATACAAGGCCCTGCCTTCGAGGCACTTGTATATACCTAGGAGGGAGATAAGCCACTGAGTCAATGGACTCACGTTGGGGAATGAGTGCAGAGGGAGCCCCAAATCACCCAGGTTGGCAGCTGTGATGGTGGCTTCCTGGACGTGGCCCAGGTGAGGAGGGGGTGGGCTGCTCATGGAGAGCAGAGGTGTGCTATGGCACAGCTCCAAGGGGCTAACTCGACTTGGTCACGTACTTACAGAGCACGGGAACATGTGCTGGGCAGCTGGGCATATTGTGAGGCTCTGGGCTACAGAAGGAAGGTACCTCCTGCTAAAAAAAGGCTTACAGTTTAACGGAAAGGATGTGTGCAGCTCAGAAGGTGGCTGGAAATGAAGCCAGATCATAAACAACTCCCTGTCTGCTCTACGGCGTGTTCACTATGGTGCCCGAGGCATTGCTATGTGCAATAAGCAAATTATCTCATTTGATCCATCAACAGCCTGTGAACTGGGAATTATCATCATTGGCACTGTTTCACAGATGCAGGAATAAGTATAGGAATGTCAAGCTACTTGCCCAAGGACTCATAGCGCAATTGACTTCGATTTTAACTCACACCGGACTGAATCTAAGATACATACCCCTAGCCATGTGCTAGCAGGCTAAAGCATTTGTACATTATCCAGCTGATACCCATCCGGTAGTTAGCAGGAGTGAAACTGGGTCTTGATAGACAGAGTGAAATGGGGAAGAGAAAAGAGCAGTGCAGGCGAACCAGAAAGCCAGACCACAGTGGGAAGGGATTGTACCCGGGGGATGGAGAGCCATCTGAGTATGACATTTGACTTGCTCAGCTGGACACATAACTCTATCCATTCTAGCTACCTGCCTATGCATAATTCATACCTCATAAATCGTCTCCAAACGAAGCAAAGCTGTAGCTTTTGTTGCATGTGAGAATAAAGACCTGAATGCATACTGCAGCAGAGGCAATTTCTATGGGACTGCGTAAGTTACATTTTCTGAGAGCCCTGTCGTAGAAAGAATCCCAAGATCTCTAGGGGCTGGTAGGAGTGGGAGATGGAAAACAGACAAAAGAGACACACATCTGCAGTGCAGGACATCTGAAGAAAGACAACAACTGCCCACGAAATAAGGGGATGATACAGCTAATATCCAACAATGCCTTCCAACATCCACAAGAGAAGCCTGAATGAGGTGCTAAGGTTACCGGTGCAGGGCAGTGTAAAGTAAAGAGGGGAACACCAAAGCCTCCGATTCTGCAGAGTTTACTCCATCAGGTCAAACATGATCATTTTCATCAGGATGCAGAAGCAGCAGTTCTATCTCAGTTTTGCATATTTGTACTATGAACAAATTCTTTGGGCCACTGTCAGAAGACGGCCCATGTTTTAGCTACAACAGCCCTGCTTACATCTAGAGGCTCACCACGGTCAGAGGATGAAAACTCCTGCTCATCCACCAGTGATCGTCACCCACTGGCAGCTGTGAGCTGTGGTGAACTGTCCTGGCACCAAGCAGGACTGGCCTGTCCCCAGTGTTCACGCAGAGCCCCTGGGGAGCTGCCTTACAGACTCCAGGTAACGATGACCCTGAGTGTGGTTTCACACTCAGTCCCAGTTCTGGTTCAATGCAACTCAGATGGACTCAGCGAGTCACAACGGTACGTGCTTGGAGTGAGCCCAGGCAACAGCTGTGCGTAATGCTTTTCGACAAAGACTGACCCAACATGCTGATTAGCAAAAGCAGCCCACGTGAAAAAAGACTAGTCCTGGGTATAAGCAGCCTAGGCATGCATGCATGCTAAGTCGCTTCAGTAGTGTCCAAGCTCTTCATGATGCTATGGACTCTAGCCCACAGGCTCCTCTGTCCATGGGGTTCTCAGACAAGAATACTGGAGTGGGCTGCCATTCCCTTCTCCAGGGGATCTTTCTGACCCAGGAATTGAGCCCACATCTCTTACGTCTCCTGCATTGTTAGGTGGGTTCTTTACCACTAGCACCACCTGGGAAGCCCCATAAGAGGCCTAAACCCCCTGGGTATTCTCTGTTCCATCAAGTTTCATCTTTAATTTGGACATCCATTACCTGAATGCCCTCTACTCTATATCCCACCCCATTTCCTAACCATCCTGCTTCTCTTCTAAGATTTGCACTTTCTATGCAGGTTCCATTGCTAAAATTAAAATGTTGCTAAAAAATATCAGTGGATCTGTGTATCTCTTATAGAACAGACTGATTATATAGCCTATTTCCTGCCTTCCAAACCTGCTAAACTGTTTAATAACTTTATTTTTCTTAATTTTACTTCAATGGTTGTAAGTCTGTTTCTCTTCTCAAATCTTGCTGGTTAATCCTTCCTGCCATTCTTTTACTTGTTTCTTTTGTGCCTCAAGCATCTGACTCTTCTTCAGCTTAAAATGAGAGCTCGAATAAATTTTTCTCTTTTTTGACTCTGCTTCTCCCTGGAAAATAAGCAATTTTACCACTTTGTTGGTACCGGAGCATTTCTGCTTTCTCACTTAGGCCAGGTGACAAAAGTATCATTCATTTCCAAACCAGACCAAACCTCACCTACCCCCAAACACTTTCATTTCTATACTGTAATTCCAACACAGAGGAGTAAAACTATTGGCAGAAATTTCAGTCTGAAATACCAAGTACTAGTGAAACTGAGGAGCAACTGAATTCACATACACTGCTGGTGGAATGTAAACTGGTTACAACTACTTTGGAAAAACAGTTTTGCATTATTTAGTGAAGACGAAAATGAATCTATCCGATAAGCAATAATTCCACTTTTAACGCATGTATGCCTAAAGAAACATGCCCACTGAACTAGGGATTACGTGTGCTCTGCAGGCCTGGGAAGCCCAGGAATCTGTGTCTTTAGAGCTCTGCAGGTGATGTATGGGCCTCACTCCACTGAAAGGGTCTGGGATTGAAGGTTTACAATTTCAGCTCAAACCTGTCTTTGGAGCTGGGTCCCCCGAAACCTGTGTCTGCAGCCATAGGAGGACTTCCAGGAGAGGAGTGATGGGAAAGGCGCAGCAAGCCTGAGGTTTATGCAGCCATCCCTGGGGTGCTGATTCCTGGTCAAAGACAGCTAGAGCCCAGGATCTGGGCAAATTCACTGCTGCATCCTCCTCTTCCTTCTCTGGTGGCCTGGGTGAGCTTTGGCTTATAAGGTGCTTGGAATCAGTACCGTTGGCCTTCATCTTCATCTTCAGCAGAAGGCCCAGAGTTGTCCACCCTGTCAGGAGGCTGCCCTGAATGTGCGCTTTCTGCAGGGAATGAGGAAGCCCCGGGGTGACTCAGGAGGTAAGGCTTAAGTGTGAGCCCTGGTAAAGAGCCCCGGTTTTCCCTTCACACACAGGTGGTATGTCCCCTTTGTGAACACTCTCTCCACGGGCATCCTGTTTGCGATCCTTGGTAGACTGAGTCCAATACAAGTACAATGTCTGGTGCAACCCGGCCCTTAATAAACACTTTTGAATGATGATGAACAGGACATGAGATAATGAACCTCTCCTAAAGAAGCAAAGGGAACTTTCTACCTTCCTGCGTGAAGCTGCCTCCGCCTTCCTCCTGGCGTTGGCAGCTCTCGTTCAGGGAGGGTGTGCGATGGTGCCTCCGTCAACCTCACCTCTGTTCATTCCTCCCCTGATGCCAAGAGTGGCTTCCACCATCTCTAAAGACAAATGGGGAAAGTGCACAGACCGGCTAGGTCTCTTCCGTAATCTTCCAATTTTGAAACTGAAATGTCCCGAGGCTAAAGTCCCGATTACCATGGAGCCTGTTCTTTTAGATTTAAAACTACCTTCACTCTGTCAACAGTGTTATAGATTTCTCTGGGCACCTGAAACCTGCCTGGTTATTCAGCATCAGTTAGGCACTGAGGGTGGAGGCAATTTGTTTCATTTAAATTACTAGCTCATAATTATGTTCTAGCAAGAGGCACAGGTGTGGGAGACAGTGTTCTGTCGGGAGGAAACCAAAGGGATGATGTGATGTAAATGAAGTGGGGTTTGGACTGGGTTTCCGGGAGGCTGCAAGGAGCCCATCTCCACAGGACAGGGCCTGTTTCCATGGCCCTGTCAGGATTCTGTCTCACGTGGGTGTGTGGCTCCTGCTGGAGCTCCCTGCTGCCCACCCAGATGACCGTCTCAAGGGGGGCCCAGGCTAGGCAGTTCATTACTCGGGCATGTGGGAGAGAAACGGGAGTGATTCTTCTGGTAATGGTTTTAATTCCACTCCTTCAGTTCTCAGACGGTTTCCTCATTCTTCTCCTCCTCTTCCTCCTCCTCACACCTCAGCACCTCAGGGTATTGGTGTAGAAGCCGTGAGTGAGGAAGAGTTTGTATTTTGTGTAGGTCACTAAAATTATTCTGCTTTACGACTGAGCGACTGAACTGAACTGATACCTTGTAAAAGGTGCATGCGTGCTCAGCTGCTAAGTCGTGTCTGACTCTGTGATCCCAAGGACTGTACCCGCCAGGCTCCTCTGTCTGTGGAATTCTCCAGGCACGAATACTGGAGTGGGTTGCCATTTCCTTCTCCAGGGGCTCTTCCCAACCTAGGGGAGGATTCTTTACTACTCAGCCACAAGGGGAGCCCACGACCTGTAAAATGTAATTATGTCAATTTAAAAAATAAGAATAAACACACTCTACTATTAATTACTAATAGGAAGTATACTGATACTGGACCATCTTTTGTTCTAAAGATAGGAAACCTCAATTTCATACGGTTCAGATTAGTAGATAGCACCCAGATCATTATTTGCCCACAAAATAGATGCTCAATAAGATACAGATGTAACAGGCACATGTATGTGAGGACGGGAGGCATGCTGGAGCCCAAGGGTTCTCTCGGGGTCATGATCAGGCTTTCTAGCCCAGGCACAAATGACAGCTCTGACTTCCTGGCAGCCTAGGAGACAGACGGTCAGTCTGCTGTGATTGGAGATAGTCACATGGATTAGGGATAACACTTGATGAGTTTAACTGAGTAGCCAACAAAATGAGTTATTCTGATAAATAAACAAGAAAATGAATTAGGGAGAAAGCTGAATTTCTGCCTGATCTTTCTTTGGTTTCAACTCAAGAAAGAATCTACTGCCTACAGTTTTCAAAGGGCATGACAACGGTCATACAATACATTATTTAATGTTAGCTGGAAGGTGGAGATGATGGGTTGCTTATCTTTTAGAGAGAAAAAGGAGCTCTTAGAGCAACTCTTGGGTTAAAAATCTCAGTCTGAATCTCACCATCAAAGGGGCAATTTCAGGGGTCACTAAAACAAAGACACTTCAGTTGAAAAGCATTTTGGCATACAATAAGCTAATTTTCACCTAAATAAAATGTTCTAGCACAGACTTTTCAGAAGTCTTACTCTGATGACAGATAACACAGGGAAGAATACATGGATCTCAGAACAGAAGGGGCTATATTTAGCTCCATGATTTTCTCAAAATCATGAAGGGACAGTTCTGAAAGCCCTGGCATTCTCAGCAATCTTCTTGGCCTGGACTGTCATGAAATCATCTCAAAGGGAATAGGAAGAGGTGAGTTTGTGGCGGCCACATTCCAGTTCCTACATTCCATTCCACGGATCACTTCTGTGGCTCCATGACACATCATCAGCATCTCTCATAAGATCGCGGGGCCACAGGGCCTGAGTCTCCTGACTGCACGATCTCCTCCAGCACACAGGGACATTCTGGACCAGTGGGGCTGCTGGGTCCAATCAGATGCTGGATGCTGGGAGGGCTACCATCTCAGAGTCACCTGTCCATTCTCCTTCACCCATGCTGACATAAGGGCAGGGGACTTTGCCAGCCAGATTAGACACGAACCCTCTGACCACAACTAGGTGATCTGGAGGGATGCAGCTTTGCAACATTTTGGGTTGACTGTTTTTGGACTTGTGGCTTTTGGTGATGGTGATATTTCTTGCTAATCATGTACCTATTGTTCTATATGCTCCACTCTTGTTTGCTGCAAATAGGCACAATGGAAAAGGAGGAAATGACAGGAAAAAGACACTTTGCTTGGCAGCACCTGCAGACTTTCTGGAGCACAGACTCCATGGCGTGATGGGCTGCCCAGCCCGGGCACCGTGGGAGGCTGACACCAGCTGTGGGGGAGGGCTGTGCATCCAAGGCCAGCGATGTCATAAGCACACAGCCCTGCATTTGAGAGGTGGGGGGACAGTGGCTCCTACAACACACAGAGGTCCCCTCTTATCCTCACTTGCTCCTGACTTGAGTAGAGGCCAGGGGCTGGCTGGGGGTGGCAATGCAGATAAGGAAACCAAAAGATGGAGCTGAAAACTTACTTGTCACTTGAATTTTCACTTTTGGATTCTGGCCAATGGCTCTTTAATCTGAGATAAAAACAAAAAACCACAGAACTCCAGTGCTAACTTTGAGTCCTCCAGTTCTCCTGAGAAGGTAGAGAGAATGAAAAGAGTCTGAGCAGATCAGAGAGAATAAATGGACACTGTTGGGTCCACAAGATTAGGCCAGTTAGACCCCCACCAGGCTCCTGGCAAATCCTGCATCAGACCCAGGCCACCCTCCTGGTTACAACCAGCACAGCAACTGAGCAGGACCAGGAAATGCAAATCTGATCACAGCCAGTCATGAGCAGGGAGCTTAAGACAACGGTGCCCCCAGGCCTCCTAAGTGAAGGCCATGGGTCTCAGACCCACGTACTTCTCATTTACTTGAGAAAACAGTGGACACATGCAGCGTTACTATGTAGCTAACAATTAAGTTAGTGATGTCACTTTGTAACAGGATAAGTAAAAACAGATTCGAATCTAGAAACAAATCATTCTTTTCTTATGTTTTTTTCCTATAAAAAGTGCCAGGGTCAGGTCTAAGATAGAGTGAGGCACTTGACCTGTGGGCAAAGTGAAAAGAGATGTCAAAAAGCTCAGCAGTCAGGATAAAAAAGATTGCACTGAAGTATTATTTATTTTGATTACTGAGGTTTTCTTTGGGGGGGGGGATTGGGTGGGGGGATTTGGGGGGATGGGGCGCACACTTAAATTATGTGCCCTAGGATGTTGCCTCATTTGCCTCTCTCTGGTTCCAGCCTGTTGAAGTTCATCAGCTAACATGTTAAATGACTAGAGGGTGCACGCGTGCTAAGTCCTTTCAGTGGTTTCTCTTTGCGACACTATGCACTGTAGCCCGCCAGGCTCCTCTGTCCATGGGATTCTTCAGGCAGGAATACTTGAGTGGGTTGCCATTCCCTGCTCCAGGGGATCTTTCCGACCCAGGGATCAAACCTCCATCACCGACCTCTCCTGCACTGCAAGCGGATTCTTTCCCGCTGAGCCACTGGGGAAGCTCAGTTACAAAATTATAGGGGAAACTAACCAATAGATTGAAGAAAGACTCTTCAAATGCAGCCTCAGTTCAGTTGCTCAATCTTCTTGACCCCACGGACTGCAGCACGCCAGGCCTCCTTGTCCATCACCAACTCCTGGAGTTTATTCAAACTCATGTCCATTGAGTCAGTGATGCCACCCAACCATCTCATCCTCTGTCATCCCCTTCTCCTCCCACCTTCAATCTTTCCCAGAATCAGGGCCTTTTCAGATGAGTCTACCGTTGGCCAAGATTTGCACTTTTAGGAGTTACCATAAGCAAACAACAAGGATGCACACAGAGGTTTAACAATATTCACAGTGTCATTCATGATAATAAAAACTTGGACACAATCTAGCTATTCACCACTGCAGGTGATTAACAAAACACAGTATCACACCAGATTTCCATGCAGCCATTAAACATGATAATGTGGCAAAATATCAATAAACTTGGGAAATGTTCATGATTCAGTCAAAGGAACCACACGCCTTATAAAACACTAGATAGACATTCACTCCTATCTCTCCTACTTTCGTTCTCATCTTCTATAATCTATCCTCTACTTGGCAATTGCAGTGATACATGTTTTTTAAGTTACTCCTAGTCTTAAAATGAAATGCTATTACATTTAGAGTAAAGTTAAAACTATACAGCCATCCTTGCTTGGCCCCTGTCTGTCTGGCCTCCTCTGCTACAGCCTCCCTTTCATGCCTCTTCTTTGGGCTGCCTTCAGGACCTCTGGACAAGCTTTTCCCTTTGCCTAAAGTGCTCTCCCTGCAAATTCCCATAGCTGGCTCCTTCCTGGCATCAACTCTCAACTGGCCACTGCCTTGTCACTCTATCATATCACTCTCTTCTATTTCCTTCATAGCACTTCACTCTGTCAGTAATGACCTTATTTACTTATTCTCTTGTTTACTGTCTATCTCCCTCAGTGATAATGAGGGCTTTTCCTTACTGTTCACTGTGTACCCACAGGGCCCCCAGCTATGCCTGGCACAGGATAGAAACCTAGCAGATGGATGCTGAATGACCGTGAGGAGATGTTTATATGTGTACACATAGATTATATACAAATACATGTGCATATGAGTACACATGGATTAACACATATACACATGCATTCACATGCATATGGATATAATTTGCCAAAAAAAAATTACTGGGAGAGCAGAGTACAAAAGAAATCTCTGGATACTGAGATTCTAGATGGTTCTAAATTGTTTCATTTTGCTTTTTTTCATTTTGTAACAATAACAACATGCTACTTTGGAAATAATGTGCTGTGCTTTTAGATCCTCAGTCCTGTCTGACTCTTTGCGACCCCATGGACTGTAGCCAGCCAGGCTCCTCTGTCCATGGGGATTCTCTAGGCCAGAATCTTGGAGTGGGTTGCCATTCCCTCCTCCAGGGGATCTTCCCAACCCAGGGATCGAACCCAGATCTCCCACATTGCAGGCGGATTCTTTACTGTCTGAGCCAAGTTATTTTCTCTGTTTGTTTTTTAGAATACGGTCACTAAGAAAATGCTGCCTGACTATAACTGGATTGAGACCAGAACCACAGGATGCCAGAAATGGAAGAGATCTCAGAGGTTATTTGGTTCAATCTCACTTCTCATCCCAGAGATGGGGTGGCAGAGGCCCAGTGTGGAGAAATGGCTGCTGGTTTAAGTAGCAGAACATGTGAAAAAGCTAGTCTGGTGTTCTTTTCACAACACTGGTCATTCTCAAACTTCACATGAGAATGGTCTGGAATGCTTGCACACACACAGGCTGAGGGGCCTCGTTGCCAAGTTCCTGCATTAGTGACTTTGGGTGGGGTCTGGGAACCTGCATTTCTGACAAGTTGCTAAGATGAATCCGGAACCACTGGTCTGGGGCCGCACTGAGAACCCCGAGGCTGTGCCCTGTTGCTTCTCATGACTCCCTTAGAAATGTGTCATTCTTTTTGTAGAAATGGTACTAATTAAAACAATACCTTCAGCCAAAGAATTCAGAGGAAACCCTATCTTTTACGCTTCCTCCCAGAAGTTTCTACAAAAAGGAAAGGAAACAATTTTGAGAGCCTACTCTACACCAGGCATTGTGCTAGGTATCTACATTTTGTTTGTATAATCCATTTTATTGTAGAAAGCCTAAACTCAAGGAGATTAAGGAATCTGCCTAAGAGCACACAGCTAGGAGGACTGGGATCAGATTTGAAAACCACGCCTCTCTGACTACAAAGGCCATGCTTATCCATCAGCCTCCAGAACAGAACGAGAAGTTGTGGCTTATGGCATTCAAAGTGGCAAATCGATGCTTCCCAATGTAGAAACAAACACCCCCAAGCAACAGTAATATGACATCGCTCTCCCAGCATTACAGAAGGTGTATGAGAGTCAACCTTTCATCTGGGCCTGAAGCCAGGGTTTATTCATTTACATATTTGGGAACTTCCAAACCCAGACCCTAGGGTAAAGCTGATTTGAGTTGATGCCTGACTCATGACAAGTCATCTGTGAAATAAGTGGCAGAGGCAGAATTTATCATCAATCTCAGTTCTAATCAAGGGAAAAGTTCACAAAGCTCTGTGGTGCAAGAATCTAACAGACTTTGTGGCTGAACAGAGCTGTCCCACTATCTGAGGAATCAGATTTGAAATTGAAAGCTAAGAAGTAGATACAAATATGGGAATGTACCATTTACCATTTTAGGTCAAAAGTTAATTAGAAACTAGTAACTGCTCCCTTCCTTTTTATTAATGAAGAAATGAAAGAGGGACAAGAAAGTCTTGGTTAAAAAAAGGTCACAACACCTACAAACATCTACACAACCAAAGTGAAAACAAAAGTCGCTCAGCTGTATTGGACTCTTTGCAACCCCATGGACTATACACTCCATGGAATTCTCCAAGCCAGAATACTGGAGTGGGTTCTCTTCTCCAAGGGATCTTCCAGAGATGGGGTGGCAGGGATCGAACCCAGGTTTCCTGCATTGCAGGTGGATTCTTTACCAGCTGAGCCACAAGGGAAGCCCAACCAACAACCAACAAGTTAGTTTGTCCTACCTTGTGGTCATACTTGATCCAAGCTTGACAAGGCTTTGTAAACACTGTGATTGCAAAGGGACTTGATGATATCAAAGTTTTGGCCAGAATCCCAGAGGAAGGTTAAGTATTAGTGGGTTATTTCAGGATTGACAACAAAAAATGTAGTTCTGTCTCCCTGTATTTTTTATTTTGCTTCATAATTTCTCCCCATGTGTTTTATTCCAGATCCCTGAAGCAGATGCTTAAATAGCTTTTACGTGAAAATAAAAAACTTCCCGTGTAATTCTGCCTGTAGGACCAGAGGAATGAAGGCTTCAGTCAAGACAGCTCACAGGATCAGTCCCTGCCTGTGTCCTCTCCACAGGCCCTAGGTGTCCTTTTTTCAGAGGCTCATTTTCTAATGAAATTATCAGTACATCTTGTCTAGCAAAGCTGGTTAGTGGAGATGCTGAAGGAAAAATAAATGGCAAAGAGGGAATAGGGTAGAGAGGATGTAGGGGGAAAAAAAGACAAGAGGATCCCAGAGCTGGATACCTAAGATCAATTAAAATTTTATATCAAAGGCAACTTTGCTCTAACACAATTTGAATACGTTTCAGATGTGGAGTGACTGCAATCTCCTCTGTGCAGCAAATCAGTGAGGCAGACAAAAATCACAGCCATTCATTTGTAAATGTCTGAAAAGAGCTGGCTCTTTCACTCCCAGTTAAATGCATAGGATTTTATTTATTATAGAAAAGAGAAGGTCTGAAAGATCTCATGGAACAAACCCTGGGTCTCAAAGCCAACGAGCTGTCCCTGTGGTCAGCTTCTGAGTTAAGCCTCTACCGTGGGACATGAGCTGGGACTTGCAGCATTAAATACGACCCAGTCTTCTTTTTGTTCCTGATTCTCACCCCTGTGAATAGTTGGAGAACAGCCATCCTGCCTTCCCCAGAGCAATGGTGCAGCTGCAGCTGCAAATGCAGGCTCAGCAGCCATCATCCTACTGTGAAATGCTTGCTCTTAAATTTAAACTGGCCTCATAGAAATCGCTGTCTTGTCACATACACACATGAACACACACAGAGGCATGAGTGACAAAGCTCCCCGCCTGCATCCGTTTCCATACCTGCGTCCTGGCAAGAATTGAAAAACAAATACTCTTTAATTTCTCTTGACCTGGACAGTTCCTGATTCTATAAGTTTCACATGTGTTTTGGCAGCACGCGGCCATTCCCGATTCTGCCGGATGTCACAGTGGCCCTCAGCCTCGGGTAGTTCATGCAGAAGACGAAAGAACAGCTACTTGGCAGATGATACTCTTCAGGCCTTAGGGAGGGCACTCAGCTGGAAAGATCTGTTTTCGTTGGAGATCGGAAGTGCTTTTCCAGCAATTATTTGATCTTCCTGGGAACTTGTACTTCTGAACACTCTCCCAGCCTGGTTGGGAACACATGGGCTTCTATTCTGGTCTCGGCATTATCACTAACCAGACGTGTGACTTTGGGCAAATCATCTGGCCTTTACTTCACCTCAGGCTTCTCATTTGCCTGCTGGGACAATTACCCCTTGCCTGCTTCATTCGTTGATTTCTGTGAGGATAAAACTATGGTATTTAGAAACTGTAAAAATTGAGTTAGGTGGTATTTGTATTTTGTTTTTCTCCCCCCACCCCCCCCCCCCCACCCCAGCTCTGGTTTAATTATTAAGTTGAGTTTATGTGCTTAGTCATGTTCAACTCTTTGAGACCCCATGGCCTGTAGCCCACCAGGCTCTTCTCTCTGTAGGATTTTCCAGGCAAGAATACTGGAGTGGGTTGCTGTTTCCTTCTCGAGGGGATCTTTCCGACCCAGGGATCGAACCTGTGTCTTCTGCACTGCAGGCAGATTCTTTACTCACTGAGCCCTTGGAGGATGATTGGTTTAATTATTAGTGGTGTATTTTTGTTTTCTTTCTTGGAACTGGGTAGAAAGTCCCTCATGCAGGGAGGTAGAGGCAGAAAGTGCAACCCAGGCAGAAAGCATCACAAGGTTCTTGTTACCACTTGGAAAAGTAAGCAGAGAGCAGGATCAGAATATTGTAACATTGTCCCAGAAACACTGATTTTGCTAGGGACATTCTGGTCCTTGTTTGTCTCTTCTTCTGAGGTCTCAAAAAGAAGCAAACTTCTACACTGCTGAATGAGTAAATGAATGAATGAGTGACTCAATCCAGCCTCCCACCCACCATTTCTGGATCAAGACTGTGCACCCAGCAGGGTGCACAGAACACAAAGATGTAAAACGCACCCCTGTCACTGAAGAGCATCCACCCAGTGGGAGAAGGCAGATATAGAAAGCAACTGCTCTTTTCTAATGCACCAAGTGTGCTGAGCTGGAGAAAAACACATGGTACCCTGTGAGCTTGGGTGTGTGGGTCACTCCTACCCCAAGGAAGCTAGGACAGGTTCTCAAAGAACAGGGATAACCAAACTGGGCCTCCAGGAAGGACAGGTAGAGGAGAGTGTGGGTTAAATGCTCCCCAGGTTGAGGAACAGTTCTCACAAGGCACAGATCCAGAAAGGAGCATTCCAGGGATCAGCCTTGTTTGGTGGGACAAAAGCCAAGAGCGTAGGTGGGCAACTGGAAAGTTAGGCAGGGGCCCCAGTGTGAGAGGGAGCAGGCCATCAGGGCTTCTGAGCAAGGCTTACACAATAGATTTGCATTTCGGAAAGATTACTTAAGAGGCAGGGAGGATGGACCAGAGGGAGAGGGTGAGAGGTGAATAAAAGGTTTAAATTTTAATGTAAACATCTGCATTTCACAACACAGGAAACTTGACAAAGAGTTTTGGTTCAAGGCACACTTCCAAATTCTGAATTAATGCAACCAATCAGAAATTAGGGAGAGAATACATGCTTTCCAAAAAATAGTCTTCAAGTAATAAATCTCCCTTGCACAACTTTTCCCACGTAACCTAGGACAGACAATCTCTGTGAAAAGGAAGTCTCTCTATGCTTCTGAGGTATGGCTGACCATTTTTGCGTGTGGGACCGAGACCAAAGAAGCAGGAAACTGCTACCTATTAAGCGTGAGGTACAAAAAGGGGTGATGAGCAGTTACCCAGCAGCCAGCCTGGAAGAAAATGTCTCAGAAATGAACAAAGATTTTCTAGTAATTGGGGGTGGTTTAGCAAGTAGGATGAATTTTTCAGTCCCCCCACCCCCAACTTTTCTTCATAGTTTCTTTTAAGTTTCAGTATATTTCACACACAGTTCAATGTTTGGATTGTACATGTACATACAGTTCAATGAGTTCTGACAAATGTATATATCTGTGTAACCTAAACCCCGAACAAGACAGAAAACATTTTCATCACCCAAGAAAGAACCATCTATGCCCCTAGACAGTCAGTCCCACCTTAGGCAAACACAGTTGGAACTTTTACCACCATAGACAAGTTTTGTCTGGTCCAGGATTCAATGGAAATGTAATCTTACAAGTTGTGTTGCGTGTGTGCTCAGTCATGTCCAACTCTTTGCGACCCCATGGACTGTAGCCTGCCAGGCTCCTCTGCCCATGGGAGTTTTCAGGCAAAAATACTGGAGTGGGCTGCTATTTCCTACTCCAGGAGTTTTACCCAACCCAGGGGTTGAATCCAGAGCTCTTGAGTCTCCTGCACTGGCAGGTAGACTCTTTACCACTGTACCGCCTGGGCAATATGGCAGTTTTTTATTGCTTTATTCATTGTGGTTTTCAATACCAAACGGCATTCTAAGGTATGAAGATACCACTCTTTGGCATGTGTTTAATAGCCCCTTCTTTTGCTAAACAGAGATGCAATTGCCTACCTGAGGCAAAGTGTAAAGGACAGGTGTGGGCGTGCAGGTCAGGCAACATGGCTGCTGCTCTCTACACTATCGGGCGCTGTGAGTTGGCTTTGTCTTCAGAATCCTCTATCAGCAACAGGGATTAGAACTTCAGGCAAATCAGGAAGAACAAGAGAGACCACCGCTTGTCACCTGTCTTACTGCTCTATGTTCAGATCATAGGAGCAGATGAAAAGTGGCCCCCAAAAGAGAGATGCCAACTCATGGAGAACTCAGGTACTCAGGATGAATGGTCAGACAGATAATTCAGATACTAAAATATTCTTAAGAACATCAAAAGGTGTCCACAGAGGCCTGCACACAGCCTAAGAGTCTATGCGGTTTTCCCTCTCGTCATCAATGCTTTCCTGTCACAAGCGGCCTTGAGTAAGCAGAGGGAGGTGGTTTGGCAGAGAAAGGAAGGGACTGGAAAGTATCATGAGAATTCACTGGTTCTCAAAGAGAGAACTGCATCCAAGAATGCCAAGGAACAACTCGGGGTGATTTTAGTTGTGTTCAACCAAGAGGTGATACTCGGAAGTGTCAAAGAGAGTTGCATAGTCTCCAGTGAAAAGGTTTCCTGGGCAGCAGAGGCAAATGCAAGGAAAGAAGGAAGTTATCTTGATAGTCTTATATTCTAAAAACTCTGTTTTCTTACTCTGTGGAATTGTTTAAAGAAGCATCACAAGAGATCCCGAGGAACAACCCAAACATGGCTTGTCTTCTGTTGCAATTCACTATGAAAACCAGGTATGAACACTGTTCTGATGACTTGACACATCCTATGTGGGGCGGCTCCTGCCTTGTCCTTGCACACAGCCTGTCCTTTGAACTGGTCATTTTGGCTCCAACACTCCCACCGTTGTTGGAAGCGATGTAGGTTCACACAGTCATGCTGAAGACACGATGGAGACAGAAAGCAATCTCTACTCTGGGCTGAAGCCTGATTTGGCTCCAAGAATCACATGGAGAATGTCCTTAAAAAGAGGTGGCAGGCTTCCTTTCTGTTTTTCAGACAACTTACACCTACTTGTTCTCTATTTTGTCCATCTTATTTTTATGAAGTCATTGCAAAGCAAATAATAACAGCGGTTATCATTTTTTGTTGAGGTCTAACTGTGTCAGATATGGTGCTTTCGGCTTCACTCTCACAAGCCTTTGAAGTAGGCACTATTATTATTCCTACTTCAATGATGAGCAAAACAAAACAACCTCAGTGTCTAGTCATTCATTACTATTCCATGTGGTGCCTTTGCCTGGCTGGTTGGAGGTGGGGGTTGGGAGATGTAAAAGACGCTGCGTGAACAAACAGAAAGCAAAATGATCCTCTTTTTTGATCTCCCTCCTTACATATTTTACCATTAGATTCTGTAATTAGGTCAAAGTGAGAACTATCACTGTTGAGAGCTGCAGCTAAGGTTTAACAATTATTTCTTAGAAGCCAGTTAATTAGACTGACTTGGGATATGGGCTTTGGTATACATATTCATTCTGACAGCAGTTACAGTACAAGACATCTCATAAATAAAAACCATTTAGAATATTATCCACAGGAAACAGCTGCAGCTGGTAAGGAAACTTTTGACATTAAGGAAATGGAAGACTTCACGGAATTAGAGGAAGGCAGGAGTAATATATCACACAGTAACACTATCTTAGCAAGAGCTGGACCGTGTTTTCAACAGATAAACTCCCTTTACAGCAGTTCACGCTCGCTTACTTCTCTCTGGATCTTCCACAGACAAGCATGAAATATTAAGAGCAGAAATGAAAGGAAATGTGAACTAGATTCATAGACATTTACAGTTTCAAGGGTTTGCACTGTGGTTTGGTGCAAAGCTTGGGCCTCCTCAGCCTGCAGACCTGCACTGTCCAACATGGTACCTGTAGCTAGTGGGAGCTGAGATGTGATGTAAATGGAAAGCATATAACCAGATCTCAAAGACTTGGTATGAAGAAAAGGGTGTAAAGTACTTTATTAACAAATTTTATATACACTGATTGCATGTTGAAATGGTAATGTTTTGGATATGTTGTCTTAAATAAGATACATTATTAAAATTACTTTCATCTGTTTCTTTTTGCTTTTTTAATGCGGCTACTTGAAAATTTAAAATTATCTGTATGCCTGCATTTGTAGTTTCATTATATGTCTATCAGACAGTGCAGATTGGTACTCATAATTGAAAAAATTAACACAAGTTGAAGATTTGATGTATCTGATCAAAAGTGGTGAACTATCTGCAGTGAAATATGTTCCCTAAGAGGTGAATACGATGATTTGGTAGAAAGCAAACACTGGTACTGCTATCCTTTCCGGATTCACTGGTGACCTCCGGTAAGCCACTCACCCTCCTGGGCCTTGCCTCTACAAAGCTTTCATCCAGAGAAGCTTGAATATTCCTTCTAGCTCTCGCATTTTGAATCTATGGCAAATTCCTAAGAACTAAGAACCAATGGGTGAAGGGGAACTTTAATTTTTAATATTTGAATTTGAATTTTAATACTCTCTCAGTATCTGCAGCCCAAATGCTGCCTGCTCATCTCTTACATGTGATGATGTACTTTGGATTAAGTCTTTTGGAAGCAACAGCTAAAACGCAATGGCAATAATATCATGTTTATGACATGATGCTGACATGATGACATGATGCTGCCATTTGTTCTGTGTATGCAAATAAGTGGGTTTTAGATGCTAAGGTTACATGTCTAACATGGAAGAAAACTTAAAAGCTCCTTAATAATCCCATAAATCCTTATTAAGAGATAAAGCCAAGATGTTCTAAAATAGCCTGAAGGAAGGCAAACAGAACAAGTTATTCTTTTCTCTCAGGTTCTACCCTGTTGCTTTGTGTTTTCAAAACATTTAATTATCTTCTGGAAGTTATTCTGCATCTCCCAGGCAAATTATACACTTTTTATATGATTTCGGAGTTTTTCCTAAAAGGGTAAAAAATTTCAATTTAGGGAACTCAATTATAACTAATAGGGTAAAATTTCAGCACAAGACAAACAGCATTCATGGTGCAATAAATATTTTAAATAAATATATGCATGAAATCTATGTGTAAAATCAACTTGGAATTAAGAAAGCATATGGATAAATGCCTCTACCACAGGGATGGAAATCTTGCGTATGATGAAGATCTCCAGAAATAGTGCATGATCTCCCCTGGAAAGAATCTCAAAATTTATATCCTCATTTCTGTGGAATTTCTCTGTTAGATCTAACTTAAATCTGAAATCTTTAATGTCTGACCATGTAGTAATACCATGTTCAAATGCAACTTAATACACTTGTCCACTTTGAAGCTGACCTGACCTTTGTTTATGCGGCTCCAGATGCCTTCAATTGGGACTTTCTGTAACAGGACCATCTTATCACAAAACTGATAAGCCTCGCCTGTACTGGAGATAAGCCAAGAAATGTGCATGCCTGCTAAGTCACTTAAGTCGTGTCCGACTCTACGTGACCCTATGGACCATAGCCCACCAGGCTCCTCTGTCCATGGGATTCTCCAGGCAAGAATACTGGAGTGGGTTGCTGAAGCCAACAAACACCTGGTGAGAAAAGAAGTGTTAGGCTCCACTCCTCTCTTATTCTCCTCTCCTCCCTTCTTTCCTTTCTTGATTAGTCTACCACATCATGCCGATACAATCCATGTTTTTTTGTTTTTTAAGTTGGAAATTTTCACTGAATTGCTGAGACAAATGGCTTGTCCTTTGGTCATTCCAACTCTGGGGTAACTTACTGCAAAAATCTAAAAAGGGACTCCAACGTCACAGAGCAACAAAAGAATACACTGGCCACCTTTGCTTTTGAAATTGATGGAGCGGGAGTCTACCATGAATGAAAGCAAGTCTCTGTGAGTGTATTGTACAAGGTAACAAATTTTTACTTGAAAATGTAAAAAATGACCCTGCATTTCTTTCCTTTGCCTCTATCTACAGAACCACATTTGAAAAAACACGAAGAGAAGCAGATTAAAAAGAATAGCTGCTGTTTGGCTTTTTGTCAGCATTTTAAAGTTTTATTCCTTTGTTCTTTTCTTGCTCAACCTCATTCTCAATTATTGCACCGTTTTGGGGGCACTGGGGACAGGACGTCTGGGAAACACAGCATATATTAGTCCATCTGTTTTCTCTGTGAATTTTTTTCAGCATCTTTGCATGGCAACAGGAAGGATGTGGGCTCCCTTTCAGATTCAAATGAGGCTGATCAGCCCTCGGTCAGGTTGACAACATCGTGCTTTTGTTATACAAGTTGGAGAAAGCCAGAACTACCTTCTCTAGGTTAGGGTAACATCATTTCATCCTGGAGCTTACTCTCTATTTTTAACATTAGATCTCTAGCCCACTCCTCACTCTAAATAAAAACAAACATAAGCAAACTGCTGACACGGTACAGCTGAAGTGCATTTTTCTATTGAGAGAATTATGATTTTTAGAGTTGAAAAGAACAATTCTTCCAAGTGTGTTCGCAGGCATTTTAAATTGTAAAGGACAAATGTTCCAAAGTGGCAGCATCTTCTCCTTTCAAGTTATTTCTGAAGCCTGATAAATGTGGTAGGAAAAGCTTATCATGCCCCTTTCCCAAATACACATTCCTAAGCGTGCAAAACTAAGGAGTACTATGAAGCAAACAATCAAACTCAGACTTTTGGCCTAATTCTTAAAACTGGATATTTATTACTTATACTTCCACAAAAAGATCAAAGCAAAACTGTGAAACAGAATGTAGCATAGTGTTGGCTGAATATCTTATTATTGAATTTGGGAACTGTTATTAATTTTATTAGCAAAACTCTGTGATCTTGGCAAGTTATTTATCCTTTCCAGAGTCTCAACACCATCCATCCATCCAACAAGTATGTCCTGACTATCTACTAGGTGCCTGGACCTCACTGAACTGAAAAGGCAAATAAGCTATTGTCTCAGCACTGGAGCAGCTTTTCATAAAACAAGTACACAAACAATTCTATGCAAGATAATGTCACTTGGAAGTTACACAGTGCTCACAGGAGCTTGTGTATGTGTGTTAGTCGCTCAGTTGTGTCTAACTCTTTGTGATCCTGTGGACTGTAGCCTGCCAGGCTCCTCTGTCCATGGAATTCTCCAGGCACGGATACTGGAGTGGGTTGCCATTCCCTTCTCCAGGGGCTCTTCCTGACCCAGGGATTGAACTCGGGTCTCCAACATTGCAGGCAGATTCTTTACCATTTGAGCCACCAGGGAAGCAGAGAAAAAATAATTACTTTCAGTGGAGGAATCAGTCAAGGCTTTATTGAGAAAAGCATTTAAATTATCACTTGAGAAAGAATCAAGATTTATAAATATAGAAATGGATTGGGACATTCCTGGCCTCTGGGACTTTTAGAGCAAAGATGGGCATCAGGGAGTCAGAGGGGCATGAAAGACATTTATTAGGGAAGAGTGATGGATCCACTAGGTGGCGCAGGGTGTGAGGTATGGGGAGGTTGCTGCCAAGTGCAGATCGCCAGCCAAGGGAGAGGGACGCACTCAATCTGGAGCGTGAAAGAAGCCCTGAAGAGCTCTGAGCTAGCGTGACTTGGTCTGATAGCTCTCTGCAGGGTGGCCCAGTCCAGGGAGCTCCTGGATGAGGGACGCACAGCTAGGAAGAGGTTTTAGTGGTATAGGCCATGTTAATGAATGAATCTTGATTTAGGAAGCTGGGGGCGAGGGAAGGATGGAGCGATAGACAGAGCTGATAACTGGTAGAATGGGACTGGGAAGTATAGTTCATTTTTAACATTCTAGTTGACACATTCCAGTATTTTACAGTTAAGCATAAGTGAGCGATATTGTTAACCTGAATGCCAGCAAAAATAGCTTTGGGTGAAATTCAATCCCATTTCCATATTTGAAATCTCAACCTCGATTGATCTTATGAAAAAACTGGTTCTATGGAAAAAGTGTCTAGGAATGCTAGATGTAAAAAACAACAAAAGCCAATTAGGTATTCCTACTACAGTGTTTCAGCATTTGGTCTGATCTGACCCTTCATAAAGGATGATTTCAGAGGATGCATAGTCAGCCCTCTTTCTGTTTTGACAGGAATCAGAGAAATGTGGTTCTTTATGAATCTCAGTAATCTAACATCCAAAAGACCTTTCATAATCCTTGAGGAACAAGGTAGAAAAATGTGGGCTGGCTATCAGGACAGCTAATGGCATTGATCATTGGTCATCTACCTAGAAGATGACCTCAGGGATATAACACAGGGCCTGAGATCTTTAACCTTGCCAACATCTTAGATGAAGATAGGGAAAATCTGCTTGACAAAATGCTCAGATGAAGTGAACTTTGGGAGGGATAGAAATGTTGCAGGTGATAAGCTCAAGACACAAAAATATCTTGATGGGTTAGAGTAACTAATAGGCCAGAACTGAGATGATAAAAATTAGTGAAGGAAAAAAATGTTGCATAGGGCAGGATGAGGGGTATGGTTTAGCAGCAGCATGTGTGAAAAAGACTGAGGGGGTGGTGTGTGCTGAAAATAATTTCAATTTGAGTCAATTGTTTGATATGCCTGCTTAAAAGCCAGTGTGACCTAATGAGGTATTTACTGAAAAATAGCATGAAATCTGGTAGCACTTAAGTTGAGGTTCCAAGAATATTTAGAAATGTGGGTGCTTTTGATATAAGTATGTTGGGTAATGTTGCTTCACAAACTTAGCTTGACTTAACCAAGGAGAGAGGTTTTGCTGGTTACCGTGGAGGTCCTCCCTTAGTGAGGCTGAGCTAAGGAGGTTAACAGACCACAATTAAGGGGTGCTAAACCACAGGAGGCTGCTGTTACCCATTCTGAGCTAGTCTGAACTTGGAGTATTTAAACTGCAATCATAATGAAATACTCGGTGCCACAAGAGACCAAGTTAAAAGGGCAACATTGTCTCAGTATTCCTTCTTAAATACATTGCTAAGAAAGGTTAAGATACTACCTGCACTGTCTGTCTGAAGGTGGGACTCTTCAACCTCCTGAACAGTCCTGGGTCCCAAGGGGACTGTGCTTTCTTGGTGGTTGGAGAGGATGCTGAGGGCAAGCGGGTGGAGTGCTCATGACTTACAGCCAACTTTTGCAAGCACAATAGGGTACTGTTCCCATGGGGAGGAGATTTTCTGACACCTTTTACTACCTTCCCTCAGTGTATAAACTGTGGACTTGGACTTCCAAACCAACACTTACTTTATGTCAGCAAATGAAGGGCAAGTCTCCCCCTGTTCTTCATTGCTGCTGTTTAGTCCCTCAGTCGTGTCTGACGCTTTCACGACCCTATGGACTGTAGCCCACCAAGCTCCTCTGTCCATGGGGGTTCCCCAGGCAAGAATACTGGATTGGGTTGCCATTTCCTTCTCCCTTAGAAAGGGAGAAGAAGGGTTCTCCATTAGAAACACAGAAATCATGCTGGCTAATTTCTAAACAAAGTTGGATTCTTTTTTAAACAGGAAATTTGCTCCTGTGTGTTATTCTCCTTCCTTACGCAGAGCGGCCTTCAGAAAAGGACCACATGGGCCTTGATTCTAAGCACACACTCTTGCATTAAGCACATGCCTGGAACAATACGCAAGGGCCATGGTATCTCATCACAATGGCCTCCCGAGAGAGAGAGAGAGAGAGAGAGAGAGAGAGAGAGAGAGAGAGAGAGAGGAAGAGAGAGAGAAAGAGAGAGAGAGGGAGAGGGGGAGAGAGAGAGAGAGAGAGGAAGGGAGGGAGGGAGGGAGGGAGGGAGGGAGAGAGAAATCATTACATACTGTGGTCAGTGGGTTTTGACCTCCATGTAAGATGTTTTCTTGAGGGGCTTCCTTAAAAATTATCCAATAAAATATTCCTTAAAAACACATGTACACAAACACCCATGTATATATGTATGTGAAATCTGAAATCTCTCAAGCCATGACTACATAGAATCCAGAACTTGTCCATAAAACAGTAACTAAGATATTGGATGGATGGGGAATTGTATGGGGAAAAACTAATAAAAAAAATGAAAATTGCTTTGCTTAGAGAAGAAGACATTTTAAGCAGTCTTTAAAAACCTGATTTGTGGTTATAAGAAGGGATATTTTCTTATGACTCATTTTAATAATGAGAACTTCCCAAAGTTGGTAGAAGGTATTTTGACACTAGAGATTTCTAGAAGAATTTGGATAAAGATATTGGTTGAACTAGATGAACTTTGAGTCTCCTTCAAGCATAGCAGCTCTATGGTTTTATGATCCCCTTGAAATATCCCAGTGTTGAGGCTAAGAAAGTAATCAGAAGGTGAATGCCTTGGGGGCAAGGCTTCTGAGAAGTTGGATTAACCTAGACGCTTAAGGAAGGAATCTGTGTTCTGAGACAAAGAGGACAACGCCAGTGAAGAGCTCTTTAATACTCTTTCCGGGAAATGGATATAACCATGTACAGAGCAAATCATCAGAATCAAAAGGACAACGTTATAAACACAGTGAGAGATTTTTAACAATACTTCTCTTAGTGATTGATTAAGTATATAAAAATTTTGAACTATACAATTAAGAGGCATAATCTAATGGGTATATTTAGAACTCTATCTCCCCCAGTCCCATCAGAGAATATGCATTTTTAAAAAACATTTCATGGAATTTTTCAAAAAAATTGATCACATACTAGACTATGAACCAAATCTCAAAAAATTTTGTGAAACTAGTATCATACTAACAACATTCTCTGAACAACAAGAAAATTTTTAAAGTTAGATGCCAAAACAAGATGATTACTAAAAACTCTCATTTGTTTGAAGATTTAAAATGACACTGCTGATAATTCATGAATCAAAGAATAAACAACTATGGTAATTATAACATTCTTAGAACTGAGTGATGATGAAAATATTCTATAATAAAACTTGTCAGATTCTAATAAAGTTGTATTTAGAGGAAAATACTTAAATCTTATCCTAAAAAAGAAAAAAGATAGATAATTAATGAGTATCCAGCTCCAGAAGTAAGAAAGTCAGTAAGCGTAAATCCAAGGAAACTAGACAAAGGGAATAACAAAGGATAAAATTAATAAAGTCAGAAAATATAGATACATTAGGAAGGATTAACAAAGGAAAAAATGTTTCTTTGAAAAATTAATAAAATAGACAAATCACCATGGAATGAAATAGGAATGAAAGAGAGAATGTAAGTACAGGTTCAGCAGAGATTAAAAACAACAACATTCTATGAACAATTGCATGTCATTAAGCTTAAGAAATAAAAAATTTCAGAGAAATTCTTTGACTCATCATTTAAAAATCTACGCATCCCTCTGCCAAAGAAAACAAAGCCAAGAAACACTAGGTTCAGATGGTTTTACAGAAAAAAGAGGCGGGTTTCAAAGGGAGAAAACAGAGAAGCACTAGCATGCCCTTTGCATCTAAAGCTGACAAGGCCAGTAGGAAAAAGGGAGAATTACAGGCCAGTCTCAGAGATAAATACAAACAAAACAAGCCCGAAAACAGTTTAGCAAACTCAACCCAACAATCCATAAAGTATATCATGGCTACTGGATTTTTACCAATAATGCAAGGATGGTTTAACTTTAGAAAATTGACAACAGTGATTTCCCTGTTATCAGATTAAAAGAGAAAACCCCGATAATCTTATCAATAGACACAGACAAAGCACTGAATAAAATCCAACAATTACTTGTGACTTAAAAAAAATAGCAACTGTTAGCAAACCAGGATCAAAAGGGAACTTTCTTAACCTAATAAGAATTAGCCAAATCCCAAGAGTAAGCATCATACTCAATGGTGAAATGTTAGCAGCCTGCCCTTTAAATCTGGAATAAACTAAGGATGTGTGTTTGCCCTCCTTCTTTTTAACACTGTGCTACAGGTCCCAACAAGAGTAGTAAGGGAAAAAAAAAAAAGATAAAGATTGCAAAGGAAAAATTTTAAATTATTTATGGATGTGACTGGTTACACAGAAAATCTAAGAGAATTACAGGTCAATTATTAGAACTTATAAGAGGCTTTAGCAAATTGCCAGGTATTTGTCAATATGAAAAATGCTGTTCCTATGCACCAGCAACATACAAAGTAATGTTTTAAAAACAGAACACAGCTTACTTTTTCTTGACCTTCACCTCCTCCTCTTCAGCACTGGATGATTAAAAATAATTAAGAAAAACAAGTAACCTAATTATACTGCAAAACTCTAAGAGGCAGGGAATATGAGATCATGGAAGACATATAGGATTCCTCTCTATTCTAGGGTTCCCATAGAAAAATACCACTGGAAAAAAGTGAGGCATTATAAGACGCGGTTACCTTGAACTATGGTGAATCACACATATTACTGGAAAAAGAAACACAAGCAGGAAGTTTCAGATCTCTGTAAATCAAACTCTGTCTCAGAGAAAAAATAAAGCTGGCAACTTCTCTTCTATGCAGCTTATAATAAAGTTAGTAGGAACCAGCCCTCCAAATGGTGTCCCATATCAGGAAGAAGAGCGGTGTCTTAAACACTGGTCAAGAGGTAGGTACAGAGAGGGGGTTAAAGTTCTTAAATGCTTGGCTCTTCATGTATGTGAAGATAATATTGAGGGTTACTTAAAAATTTTGTTGTTGCTGTAATTTCACTACAATCAAGCATGGGAGGACATTTAAATTCTAAGAACTACCTGATCCAACTGGGATCCCTAAACTCTTCCTCTATATTCAGGTATGTCTATCAGCATGGGGCTTGGTTAGCTCATGTTTTTACAGTCTTAGAGAAGTATGCTACATCACATGTAATTCTTGGGTTGATTAACTATTTTTGATGAAGTGACCCTAAAAGTAAGATAAAACTTCATAAGGAACATTCTACCTTCATTTGCATTTGTCTGTTCAATTCACTTAATGAAAACAGGCTATCTGAAAATATCACATTATGATGCTGTTTTAAAAAATATGTAACAACCTAATTTGCTGGAAACAACCAAAATGAGCAAAAATAGGAGAATGGTTTCCTATTTGATTGATCACATAACTTATGGTACATTCCTACAATGGAACAGGATACATCACTGGAATCATATTGAAAAATACTTAACTAGAAAAATATTCATGGTTTATTGTCAAGTTAAAAAATAAGATAATTATTTTTTAAAATAAATTATTTTTAAAATAATTTCCAAATTTGTATAAGGAAGGGACATTGAACAACATATGAACAATGTGCATGACTCTCTGTGTGATGGAATAAAAGGTGACTTTTGTCCTTTGTAATTTACTTCCTAAGTCCTCTATATCAGGGGTATGTATGAATGGATATTATTTTTTAAAATTTCATCATAATGAAGCTACATAGACTTCATAAAGGTCTAATACACAAGCTAAGTCCAGTTCCATGGCAGCTAAAATACCCACTAAGAAGAGTGTCCTACTGACAGCTCTACTGGAGATGACGCCTGCTCTACCACTGGAGAGGCAGTATGTGGCCCAGGAGACTCTGGGAGGTTTTGATGGCCATCCCAAGGAGCCATTTCCTTCCCTTAGCTTCCTCTCACACCATCAGTAGGGGACAGTGTAGGACCCAGCCCAGCATCTGGGGCAGCAGGACACTAATGAGAATTCTGGGCACGAAGAAAATTCCACTTACTGCCTCTACGTCACTCCCTTGCTCAGCAGCTTTCCCATCCTGGCTTCCAAGCCTTCCACACCAGGGGCCCTGCCCTTCTTCCAGCATCTGATCCAACTTCCAGCCCATTGGTCCAACATGTGCTCCACCCGTGATGGTACACACCTCCACACAACTGCCCGTGCAGTTTCTGCATCTCCAAGAGCCAGGCCTTGGCCCATCTGCCCCCTTCAAGGAGCCTTCCTCAGCTCCTCAGGCTACACTGGTCTCCAAGTCTCTCCCTTCCGTGGCTTGTCCCCAGCATCCAGCAGGTGGGGTATTCACCTTGTTTCACTATTTCCTGTGCATGGCAGGCTCTCTTAAGGGATAGGGCCAACTCCTATATTTCTCTGATTCTCTCAATTCTTCCATCACCTTATCCTAGTCACTACTGCTGCTGCTAAGTCGCTTCAGTCGTGTCTGACTCTGTGCGACCCCATAGACGGCAGCCCACCAGGCTCCCCCGTCCCTGGGATTCTCCAGGCAAGAACACTGGAGTGGGTTGCCATTTCCTTCTCCAATGCATGAAAGTGAAAAGTGAAAGTGAAGTCACTCAGCCATGTCCGACTCTTCGTGACCCCATGGACTGCAGCCTACCAGGCTCCCTACTAGAGGGATGCAATAGGTTCTTAAAACCAGGAGACAGGTTTTTTTTAAAATTGGAGTCTAACTACTTTACAATATCGTATCGGTTTTGCCATACATCAACATGAATCCGCCACGGGTGTACACGTGTTCCCAATCCTGAACCCCCTTCCCACCTCCCTGGAGACAGACTTTTAAGGTGAAGTAGCTTCCCTAGCCTTTTTTCTGACAACAGCTGATGAGCAACGTCTTTCTTCCAGTTTGTTTCCTGGCCTCCTTCCCTCTTTCCCCCCTTCTTGCTTGCCCCATATTACATTTTCCTTGCTCACTCTTCAGAGTCTATATCTCTATGGTTTCCTTTAGCATCTTCAGCTCTCATTTAGCTGCACTAAGGGTGGCAATTCAGAATGCAGGTGATCCCGTTCTCTTGCCCTGGCAGCCAGGAATCCCGAGTCTGCTGTATCCTCCGTGTCCCATCCCACTGAGGGCTGCTAACCTCACTCCCTCCTCCCTAGCTCTTCTTCTTGCCCTTCAGGACTTTGGTGGGTTGCATCGTCCATTCACTCATTTATTCACTCACACACCCAACACCTAGTTACTCAATGCCCTCCGTGTGCTGGGCACTGCCACTTAAACTCATAGTTGCAGGTCTTCTTTCCTCAACTCAACTGGAAATCCCCTGATGGCAAGGGCTGTCTGCTACAGTTATTTAAAGGTCACCAGAGAATTTAGCGGTGCACTCAAAGTGCTTGAAAAATATGTAACTGATTGACTGAAGCTAGAAAGAGAAAACAAAGCAAAAGACTTTAATTTTCATTCTACTCCCCTCCCCTTTGTGTATGACTAGCAAGATAGCATACAGACAAAGACCCACAAGATAGCACAGAGACCCACTCCAGCGGGGTGAGCATAGCCGTCATTTCAATCTGAGTTTCTGCCCAGGCCAAATGAAATGGTGATGTATGTGAAAGCACTCTAAGCTGCAGAATATTTTACAAATATGAAGCATAGGCATCACCATCATGATCATGCATTATCCATACCTCGGTGTGGAAAGTTTGATTTCAAACAATAAGCAACCAAGTCACCCCATCTTGCACGCGCCTACAACCAGCAGCAAAACACACAGCTTGGAAGAAAAGAGCTGACAGGCTGACAAAGCCCAAATGGAAAATAAAAATGAGCAAGAACAGCCACACACCAAAGAGAGCAAGCCCGTACTGCTTGGAGGAAGAAATCCTTTAATTGCCTCCACACTCCTGCTTGCTTCCATCTGCTTGCATTTAAGGAAGCCCAACTCCTGGGCCCCTCGCAGCTTTGGGGAAGAAAGGAAATGCGTCCCAAGTGCTTGGATGGCTGTAGCAGGCAGGAACCAGCAAGGACGGAAGGTTCACAAGCAAGTTTAGACTGCAAACTGGGCAACAGATTTAATGTCTGTTATGCACAACTGAGCAAACTCTCGTTCCCAGTTTAAGACCACATGAAATAATACTGGCAATCTTTCTCAGGAGGAAGGCAGTAGTGCAGGCAGGAACACTGCAGCGGTCTCCCCATCCCTAGCCTAGGAGCCCCCGTTCCACTCCCCACCCCCCACCAAGGAGTTGCAAAGGATCCAAGCTGCAATTAGGCCTTCTGTGGGGAAGTGACCGGAAGTCAAGCATCTCCCTCCTCGGTGTGGTATAACTAACACCCCGTGGGGGTCACCCTTGGCAAAGCTCCCAAGCTGAAATCTTTGTTTTCAGAAATGCCAGCCTTTGATTCTAGACTCACTTTGATCATTTCTCTGCTGCCCTCCCTACCTGATCCCACAGCCTTCAGTCTGCTGCCAGCCTTTACCCTTTCTGGGCTGCATGCTCAGGACCATCCTGGGCCCCACGGTGTGATGGAGCACCCCAAGGGGCAGTTAGATAGTACACACACATGCAGCATCCTGGAATAGGCAGTCCATTTTTAGATGATGAAAGCACGGATGGGAAGAGACACAATGTATTCGTACCAGCAGTGAGCAGCAGGGATGTAAGTCCTCATCTCATACTCACAATATATCATACACACGAGAGCAAAGGGAAACCAGTGCTCAGTGGGCCCAAGACCATGCTGGGTGACTTCACATACATATGTGCCCTCAGTCACTAAGTTGTGTCCGACTCTTTTGAGACCTCATGGACTGCAGCCTGCCAGTCTCCACTGTCCATGGAATTCTCCAGGCAACAATACCGGAGTGGGTTACCATTTCCTTCTCCAGGGGATTTTCCTGACCCAGGGATCAAACCTGTATCTCCTGTATCTCCTACAGTGGCAGGCAGATTCTTTATCACCTACAGGAGATTATCAGGCAGATTCTACATCACTGAGCCACCTGGGAAGCCCTTTCACATACCTCTATCTGAGTTCAAACCTTAACAATAGTCCTATGAGCTGAGCTCAGAGGAGTTAAGCAACTTTCTCCAAGTCTCACAGCCAGTAATGGTGGAAGCTGGGATTCACATCCAGGTCTAATTACAAACCTTGCTCTTCCTTGTTGCCTGTACTGTCTGGACACCTCAGGATGAAGGACACTGATGGAGTACTTAACGCAAGAGATAGTTACCTCTTGAGGGCTTTTGATTCTACTCAGAGTATAATCAAAAAGGAATGGCATGATGGTATGAACATCAGTGAGTCATATGGACCCCAAGATTCAACTGGAATTTTGGAAATCAGTGAGTTAGGCTGACTTGGTTCCCTGATGTGATCATAGTTTTGCAGTGTGTGAGGATTCTGGGTATGTAGCTTTTGTATAACTAAGCAGCTCCTTCATCCACAGCAGGCTAAAGCTAGAAGGGCAGAGCTCTCCCTGGGCTTGGAGGCTTGGAGCACCTGGCCTTGAGTGCTAAGGGGCAGGCTGGGTAATGCAAATGGCAGCCAAGCCTTGGCTACTGGGACACACAGTGCCCCCTGGAGGAATGGGAGAGGGCTGCTGGCTGTACTCCCAGGGTCTCTGTACCTTCAGCAGTTCCCAGCCAGCTCCCCAGCCAAAGCAGGGCCTGTACCACACGATGGAGTGGTGTAGGTAGCTGCGTTTGTGAAGTAGTGTAAAAAAGTTATGTTCTTCTGCACTAAGGAAGCGCTTCAACATGCAGGATGTATGTTACTATGTAAAATGTCACTTTGGGTAAATGACTGAATCCCACCTAAGTGACCAGAACTGGAGAACTGTCTATCATCATGCCCCTCTCACAGTTAAGGCATCTAGTTTTCTGAGTTCTCTAAGACCTCACCAGGGAATGTTGATAAGGTCATTTCCAGGTAACTTCTATCACTGGCTTGCTATTTTTAAGATTAAAATTCAAGGAAGTTTCCAATCTGTGTCTTTTGAACAGATATCCATAGAATGGGTATCTGAAACTAGCTTGTTTATGTCCTGCTTGATGAGAAAGACAAAGTCTGCTTCTACTGAAATTCCCCCCCACCACCAATATTTTATTGTGAAAAACTTCAAACACAAAGTTTAAATGATTTTACACTGAATGCCCAAACACCATCTAGCTTCTGATATTAACATTAAATGGTATTTGCTTTATTATACAGTTGTACATCTGTCCATATGTGAAACCTGGACCTACTTATTATTATTTTTACTTTATTTTACTTTACAATACTGTATTGGTTTTGCCATACATCAACATGAATCTGCCACGGGTGTACATGAGTTCCCAATCCTGAATCCCCCTCCCTCCTCCCTAAAAATTATGGAACGCGTCACGAATTTGTGTCATCCTTGCACAGGGGCCATGCTAATTTTCTCTGTATCATTCCAATTTTAGTATATGTGCTGTGCTGGACCTACTTATTTTTTACGGTCCTTATTCTTCTAAGGTGTAGCTTAGGGGGAAAAAGCAGACTTCTCAGATGCCTCTGGGAGTGAACCCTACTTGAGCACTTACTAGTTGAGGGCCTGGCAGGTGTGTGATTTCTGAGAGCTTCCATTTCCAAGGTTATAAAATGCGGGTAACAATGCCTGGGACTGCTGTGAGGAGTAAATGCAGAAAAGTGGGGGAAACACGTGCAAGGACATGTAACCAACTTTTAGTTCGCAGATTACACTTTTTTCCTTATCTAGGAAATAAAATTGAATTCGTCAGAAAGTAATAATAATCCAGGCACAGAAGAGCAAGAATAGCAGAACGTGGATGATCACTGGAGCTGGGTGATATGCGGTCCATTACGTGACACTGTCTACTTTCTGTAAATTTGAAGCTTTCCATCATAAAACAATAAAAAACAAACTAGTTCCTGGGTTTTGTCAAGAATTAAAAAAAGAATCCTATATTTGAAAAAAATTAGTAAGAAATCTCTGAGGAAGTAAGAAAGAAAGAAGCAATGACTCCGGGGTTTCCAGGGTAGGGTTAGGGAGGCCCCGTCCTCTCATTCTCACACTTACACTCTCATGGGGTGGGGGTGGGGAGGAGGAAGGATGGACTTGGCACTTTGTACACGCTCCCCAGGTGACTGGTTCACTACTGGGTGAGAACCTTTGTATCAGAAGAAACGTGTGAAACCACACTTTCCAGCATATTAACTGCAAGAATAAATACTTTACATGATGCAAAGCTTGTGCCTCCAGCTAATTTACAAGCAGATGACAGCACGTGGAACCCCTGATTGAGCAGAGTAAAAACGGTTTGTAACCAAATCACCTCCCTCTGTAAGTCAGGGGTGGGTTAACGAAGGACCCAATTAGACTGCATTCTCTCACATCGCTTATCAACTGTCTAAACTTGTAGAGCTAAGGGATGCCTCAGTGGTTTTCAGACCTGAGAAATGTGGCGGAAAAAATAGCCCGTGAACAATGTTTAACAGAGAAGTGAAAGGAAAAGCTTCACTTCTTTCCTTTAAGACAAAAGAGTCACCCTTCTGCTTCGGTCCCTTAATTCCTTCCCTTTCCTGCTGGGGCTTATTCTCTCTTGTTCTCCCTGGCTGGCTGTGGGCAACCAGGAGGGGGCTGTGATGGGACCGCTGCGTGAGGCAGTGCAGGTCTCCGGAGCCCTTGGTGAGGGCGGAAGCGGGCTCTTTGTGGGCGGGATGGCGGGGGAGCAGCGGTACTGGGCTGGCCAAGGCTAGAGACCCAGGGGAAGAACACAGTGGCTGCCTCCCTGTGGTACTCCGCAATGAGGGTAGAGAAGAAGAAGGCTAGTAGCAGGGGGAAATTACACACACCCACACCGCCCCCCCCGCCTCCCACACTCCCTCAGAGGATCCAGCTGGACTTTTATACCCATATGTAACTAACTGAATCCCGTCCCTTAAAAATTCGCATGTTGAAGCCCTAATCTTCAACATGTCTGTACTTGGAGATCAAGCTTATACAGAAGTTGTTGCTGTTCAGTTGCTCAGTTGTGTCTGACTCTTTGTGACTCCATGGACTGCAGCATGCCAGGCTTCCCTGTCCTTCAGATCTCCCAGAGTTTGCTCAAACTCATGTCCCTTGAGTTTGCAACCATCTCATGCTCTGTCTCCCCTTTCTCTTCCTGCCTTCAATCTTTCCCAGCTTCAGGGTCTTTTCATTAAGGTTAAATGAGGTCATAAAGGTAAGGCCCTAGTCCCTGGAACTGGTGTCCTTATAAGAGGAAGACACATGAAGGATGCATGTGCACAGAGAAGAAGATGGCCATCCGCAGGCCTTGTGAAAAAGAAGAGAAGGCTCACCAGGGGAAAAAACTCTCTGAGCACCTGTGATGAGAAAGACAAGGTTGGACAAGGAGGTGAATTTTCCAGTCTGAGGGACTAGGAGGAAGTGGCATTTAAGATGAGCCTTGCATAGATGCAAAACTATTATTACATTTAGAATGGTTACACTACAAGGTTCCACTGTACAGTACAAGGAACTATACTCAGTCTCCTGGGATAAACCATAATGGAAAGGAATATTTAAAAAAGAATATATATATATATGTGTATAACTGAGTTACTCTGCTGTACAGCAGAGATGGCACAACATTCAGTAAATCAACTATACCTCAATTAAAAAAAAAAAAAAGATGAGCTTTGCAGCAGACTGGATTTAGATTTAAGAGGTGGGCAGAGGGCACTCCAAGAAGAGAGTGAGTGCCTGAGACCCACTGAGGGCACAGAGATGGTCTGGTTTTGCTATAAGATGAAGAGATGTGGTGGAGAGGTGAGACAGACAGATGGTAAAAGGCCATGAATGCCAGGCTAAAGTATTAAGGTCTTTATCAGAGGGTAAGGCGAGTCTTGAGAAGTTTTTAAACAAGAAAATGATCAAACTGCATGTTAACGAGGGGAAGTAAAGAGACCTGACAGAGAGTAAGCATGTATTAGCGCCAGGCATTGTGTGAGCATCATGCTTCTTATCTGCTTTCATCTTTAACTGCCATTTCGGAAATGAGAAAGTGAGGTTCTCAGAGGTGGAGTGACTTGCCCAAGACTCTACAGCTGGTCAGCAGTGGAGCGATTGGATTTAATCACAAGCTGAGGCTATTTTAAACCTCATCCTGCCATTTTAAACCCCAGGCCCAGCTTCTGTGGCATGATCTACTTTCTTTCCAACCAGAATGGTTATTTAATGGAACAGGGCTGGGGTGCATATTGTTTTTAGGCTTGGGAAGCAGATAGACTAACAGCAAAAAATTCCAACACACAGGGCACCTCTAGAAATACTGCTTTCTGAGCAAAGAAGTATGTGAGCTGAATCTTCTCCTTCCTTATTATACCAGGGGTAAAAGGTCACAGATTTCCCTGTTATGCTCTGCAGCATCAAAGTAATCAGTGGTGGTAACCGGGACATAAGCTGCAAAAGGGACTTTCTAGGTGGTGCTAGTGGTAAAGAACCCATCTGCCAATGCAGAAGGCATAAGAGATGTGAGTTCAATCCCTGGGTAGGGAAGATCCCCTAGAGAAGGGCTTGGCAACCCACTCCAGTATTCTTGCCTGGAGAATCCCACGGACAGAGGAGCCTGACCAAACGGTTGCAAAAGAGTTGAACACAAGTGAAGTGGCTTCATGCATGCACATAAGCTGCAAAAATGTGCAGGGAGAACAGTTGCTCTGGGTAAGTAGGCTCCTCAGCACTGGCTGTATTTTTTTCAATGCAGTGTCAACAGCTACTCTCAAATACTTTCTGCCCCCCAAATCCTGAAAAAGTATTCAGTATCTAGGAAAATACAATGCTGTTTTCTCTGTTTACACTAATGACAGACTTAGTAAGGAATGCCATGATCAATCGGCTTTTTGGCCCAGTTGCTCTTCCAAAACCTCAGATACATTTACGAATGAGAGAGAGTAAAAATTAGGTTACAAAGAAGAGTGAATGTTCCCAAAATATAAAAATCATGTACCAGCAGGAACTACTCACATATTCTTAATGTGCTCTCCTTTAAGAGCAATTTTTTTTTTTTTAGTCTTTTAGAAATAATACTTGGAGAAGTAACTTGGGTGCTATTTTGAAAATTATATACTGGCATTATTACCCTCCCTAGGATACTACTGTGTCTTAACAGTTTGTCAGAGGAAAGGCTAAACTACTGGAAGCATCAATTCAACTCAGCACACCCACTGTGCCTACTATGTGTCAGCCATGTGACTTGGGCTGGGACAACATAGATCAGGATAAACAAACTGAATCACATCAAAGGCTGTTGAATCACCTTAAAAGACAAATGATGTCATAAAGACCTTGTTTTACTTTAGAACCAAAATTTGAGAGCCATCCCTTTGCAAAACAGTCAGAATATTCTTTACTTCTTTACTCAAGCCTCAGGACTCATGCTCTCTGGCCCCTCTGTGAATCCTTCCCACACTGCCTACCGCCTTCCACCTTCAAGGAAGCAATGGGGTAGGACTGAGAATGTGTGCATATGTTTGTGGGGGTCTCCTCTCTTTTTGCTCTGCAGACACACTCATTACACTTTACTCTGCGTCGTAATTGTTGGACATTTAGTTCAGTCGCTCAGTCGTGTCCAATTCTTTGCAACCCTGTGGACTGCAGCATGCCAGGCTTCCCTGTCCATCACCAACTCTGGGAGCTTGCTTAAACTCACGTCTGTCAAGTTGGTGATGCCAGATATTGGATATCGATCTCATCCATAACACAAAACGCTTCAGGGCATGTGCTGTGTCTGTTTCCCCAGGGCAGGAACAACACTGGGCACTGACCTTTAAATGCTGACTGAGTGGATGAATGATTGTTTCAACTGTGAGCTTTATCTTCAGACCCCAGAGCACATGACAGTCAAAATATTCTCCATGGTGGGTATCAAAAATTTCAATGTATGCATGTATGTTAGGATAGTAAGTTTGGCCACCTGATGTGAAGAGCCGACTCATTAGAAAAGACCCTAATGCCGGGAAAGATTGAGGGCAGGAGGAGAAGGGAGTGACAGAGGATGAGATGGTTGGATGGCATCATCAACTCAATGGACATGAATTTGAGCAAGCTCTGGGAGATAGTGAAGAACAGGGAAGCCTAGTGTGCTGCAGTCCATCGGCTTGCAAAGAGTTGGACTAGACTGAGTGACTGAACAACAAAGTTCAATGAGGTATGCTTTTCATAGAGTAAATTTCTCCCTTAATTTTCACAACAAATGCAGCTGAGGAAGAGCAGATGGTCCTTGTACACTTGCTTGGGTCATGTCCTCAGGAGCTCTGACAGCAGGGCCTGGATACCAGGATTTTTAACAGCTTCTCAGGTGGTTCTGATAAAAACCCCAGGTCAAGAATCCCTTCAGCAGATGATAGTCTGCCACTGCAATCTACGTTTCCTTTCTTTTCCTCATATCCAGGCCCATCCATCACTCTCAGTCTACTATTAAGATGAAACGAAAACATTTCTACTCCGCACCATACTTGGAAGCAAAATCTAGGTGCTCAGCTTCTTGGCTAGGGTCAACTATAATTTCTGGTTATTTAGCAGAAATGTGGCTACTAAATGACATTCTGAAATGAACATGAGCTATCCACTCAAAGACATAAAAATACTTCCAAATCAGAGGGAATAAGAGGACTGTGATTTGGGAGTCAAAGTGAGCATCACTACAGGAGAGTAGTCAAATGAGAAGAAACAGCCCTTGTAACTTATTGTTCTGATTCTAAATGCAACCTTACATCTAAAGTGTTTTAAATGACAGATTTCAGGGGGTCTGTGAATAAGAGAAACGGACATCAGGCCAAAATCTAAAGAAGACAGCATGCAGGAGATCAGGGGAAATACACTTATTTGGTTTTATGGGGCCATTCTTCAATTAGTAGACAAGGCCACAGGATAACATATTATTTTCTCTATTCTTAACTGAGAATTTTGGAACATGTGGAGGGCTGGCTTCTAATTAAGAACAGGGGACAATCTTTTTCCTGGAAAAAAAAAGGGAAAATGTTAGTAGCTCCATCGTGTCCAACTCTGTGCGACCCCATGGACTATAGCCTGCTAGGCTCCTCTGTCCATGGAATTCTCCAGGCAAGAAAAACTGGAGTGGATAGCCATTCCCTTCTCCAGTGGATCTTCCTGACCCAGGGATCGAACCTGGATCTCCTGCACTATGATTTAGATTTTTACAAATCAGGATTTCTATTTGCGGGAAGTCCATCATAACAAACTCCAGGAGCCTGTCACCATTCTTCTGACATTTCTGTTTCTGGGAGGTATTACAGGCTAATACTTCAAGTGGCCAGAGACTTGACACTGAGTGGAAATGGAATCTGATTTTTACTAATGTTTCACCGCAAATAACGCTCTCAGTGTCTTTGTAAATAATGCTCAAAATGGGACTGATATATTGGGGAAATATTTGATTAGTTCAAAAAGAAAATAAGCCATCATGCATTAACATAGGTATCTCACTATAGAAACAGATAAAAAATGTGTGATGATTTTTTGGTTTGCTGAGGTCGTGGGGAGCCTACTAGGTAGCAAGTATTTTAAGACTCATTCATTGATTAGAATGGGTTTTTAAGAAAGGATGCATTGAAAAAAATCTCCCTGGCTTTGCAAAATTCCACTGAGCTATTCCTAAGAGAAAGGAAATCATGGAAACTGCTGTGGAGAAATTTGGAAGAATGCTTCACACTATCATTTACAAGGCAGAGTGTGCTGGTCTCACCAGCCGCCAGGACTGGTGGAAAACTGCTGAGCTTGTGGTTATGGCCAAACCAAGCATCCCCTGTAATTAGAGTTAGCTGGGGAAAAAGTGACACAAAGAGGACAGAAATATGTGGCCTCAGATTAGGGGGAGAAGAAAAAAGCTGCTGAAGTTTTTCTTAAGAGACTTAAAGAATCTAGCTAGGTATGACCTTGGGCTACCACACTGCCTTGCTGCCCGATAATGGGAGCCACTAGCCATGCTGGATACTTGACATATGGCTAAATTGAGATGTACTGTTTAAAGTGTAAAGTACACACTGAGATCTCAAAGACTTGCTACAAAAATTCCAGTTATTTTGAACATTGATTACATGGTGATATGTTAATATTTTAGATATCTATTAGGTTAAAGTACACTATCAAAATTAATTCCACCTGTTTCTTTTTACTTTCTTTCAATATGGCTACTGGAAAATTATAATTACACATGCTCCTTGTCTTCTATTTCTGTGTCTGAACAACACTGACTTGGACTTTGGTTTCTTCACCTGTTAAACATTATTGGTGGTGGTAAGCTGAGTTATGGAGGGTTTGCACGGAAATAAACATTGCTGACAATAAGATGACACATGGGGTGAAGCACCACTTGACTGAAATTTTTAGCATTAGGAAACCTGAGTCACAATCACAAAAGACCCAGGCTACTAATTTGGTTTGATCTGGACAGGACTCAACCTCTCTGTGCCTCAGGTTACTAATCTGGTAAAATGGGAGGGCAGGAATAAGCTCTTGCATGAGGAAGTAAGACCAGAGAAGGTCTTTACCTACAATCATTCCACATTGCTCCCAACTCAGGAGTCATTCTGCTAGGAACACTTAGAATTAACCTAAGAGGTCTTTATCCTCAGCAGCACTACAGCAACTGAGGCCCATCCTGAGAAGTCCTGCTGTTTGTCTGTCAGTTCTGCTTCAGCTCTTCTCATAGGAACAAGTTTGCAGGTCCTGTGACTCCTTAACACAGTTAAATAAACACGAGAACAAGGAGTACATGATGGGTGAAACAGACAGACTTCATTGCCCTGCAAGGACTCGGAGAACATTTTTTGGGGAAAAAAAATTCTACAGATGATATTCAGAGGGAAGTGTATTTGCTTTCCTTCAGAGCTATGAATGAAACATCTATGATTGTGCTATTAACCTACTAGTTAAGAAATCCCATTTTTGTTCAGTGTGTCTGTGTTTATGTCTGAGGAGCTGCTGGCTTGCTGTGTGTGTACACGTGGAGGGCTGATCCTCAGAAACTGAACAGCCTGATCTCCCCTGTCCTGGTCCAGGGAAGCCAGCCAGCGGTCTTACCTATTGGGGGGCACCTGCCCCTTCCCCAATCCCCACCCCACATCTGTTCTAGCTCTCTGAAACCATCTGTGTGAAAGTGCAGTTCAGTAATGAACTGTGGTGATTGAGTGAAAAAGAAAATCCTATAAAATGAAGGGTTTATAACAATGTATCAATTAAAGAAAACTTCCCTGAAGACCCACTTTCCCTCTTCAAAATTCAAACACTCCCCCCAATCAAAAAAGCATCCCATCTCAAGAATAGTAATACCCATTTTAAAAAGGGTGTTAAAAACAGAAAAACCATGAATTCCATTTCTAAGCAAAACCAGGCTGAGTCAAGACAGTCTCAGCCAGCAGCCGTGCTGGTGGAGAAAACTGACGACTTGGCTGAAAAAGTATCAGAATATATAAATTAGTTGCCAATATTAAACAGTTGGAATGGTTAACACACAGATGGAGATCTCTGGTGGTACTGAGCCACCTCTGTCAGAAACCCCGTGGCACCTGGCCCTTTTAGAGTGGTGTTTCTCCTGCACTTCCCTCACTGACCTTCCCTGTTCACGGACCCATCAGTCAGGCAGGCATTCATCTAAGGCAAGAACTGCAGGGTGGGAGACATAGCCAGGGTTGGGGGTCGGAGGGAACATGAATGAGTGGGAAACTCTGACAAATCTGCTTATCTTGGCTCCACTGCAGGAGCTGGGTGACCCTGAGCAAGTCACTTTGCTTGCTAGTCTGAGCCGTTGTGAGGGAAAAAAGTGAAAGGAGTTCTACAGGTAAGGAGTCTGTGTGGTCCTGGTACGCTGTAACTGCTCTGCTCAAGTTACTCCCTATTCTGAAGGTGAGAAAGGAAAATGTTTAGCATAATCTATTATCACAGCAAAATCAAGCTGACTACCGAGAAGTGGCTTAAAAGTCATCACTGAAAAATATGAAGGCCCAGATCATTCACTATAAAGAACTGAGGAAGTGAAAGCAAAGGATAAAAACTATCAGACACTATCCCAGTGTGATAATTGATGCAAGCTAGGATTATTGATACTCAAATCTCTGGATGAAAGGTAGGTGGGGGAACGATGCTGACAAAGGACCCAGGTACCAGCCCACAGATGCCTTACTGACTCTAAGTGCTTCTGGACGTTGGTGAGGTCTGGTTACCACCTGACCTAGGAGATCTGACTGAGCACTGTGGATGAGGGACAAGCTGACAGCATCTGCCTCCTGATGTGACGTGACAAGGATGTAATACTGCCTATGAAGAATTCTTCCCAAAAGAGGTCTCACCTGCCTCTCATGTCAAGCCTCTAGACTTAACAACTTTCAGGAAGTGAGGAGCAAGGTAAATAACCCTGTGAAGGAACAGACGAGTTCAGAAGGCAGGACATTCTATACCACAGCCAGCCGGGGACAACTGGACAAGTTTGAATAGGGACTGAGTATTAGATAATATTACGGAATTATTGTTTTATTTCTTATTAGCTGATAGCATTGTGGTTATATAGAAGAAAGTCCTTATATTTAGGAGATACATGGTGAACTGTTCAGAGGCAAAGGGTCATGATGTTTGCAACTTTCAACTGGTTTTGCAAAATTTATATAATGTATACTACATATAATATATATCATATATTACATATGTTACATATAATTATATGTATTACATATATTGGGATAAAGAAGGTAAATATGGCAAATGTAGACTACCATGTGAATCTAAATAAAGGATATACAGGTGTTTATCATTCTCCCAAGCCAGTAGGTTTGAAAGTTTTCAAAATAAAAAATTGAGATAGAATCTGGAAGAGAGAGAAGGAGGGGAAAGCCAGGAAAGAAGAAAAAGAAAGATCAGATACTATCACTTCCTCCCCTTCGCATAACCCCTTCAACGTTGATATTCAAGTCAGCTTCACTGTGTGCCTTTTCATTCGACATGGTTTTATTTTTACCACGTTAATCAACTTTCATGTGTGCTCATTCAAACTGATGTAGCCACTGTCTTGGCTTCTTTGCTGGCCGACATCAAAACCAAACTTTAAACAAAGCTCCAACAGGCTGTAGAAGTGCAGCAGGTAGAGAGGAAGCCTAAGCTATCATATCAAAAACTCCTAACACTGAAACCTAATTGCCCCTGTGGATGGTTTGTGAGCCAGTAAGACGAGGTCAAAGGCTTTGGGTGGAGCATCCTCCTTGGTCTCTTCCGAAGAGAATACACACACAGTCTCTCTCTGTGCTGGGCACAGACAGAGGAATGCCCGGGACAGAGGTCCCAGAGAGGCTGCCTCCCCTGCAGGATGCTGCAGCGGAGGTCTGGCGCTATAGCAGCAATGGCACAATCCAAGGAACAGCTACTCTGAGTTCAATTTCACTGCAGTGCGTGCTCCCAAAGAAGGGGGAATGAATTCTGTGACGCCTCCAACGTGCAGAGGGACATATTGACCTTGGATTGAGAGGGAGTGGGCATGAGCCCCAGTCTGCTGTATAGCAGCCACTCAGCCTCAGAGCAGTGCTTCTCAGCAGGGCCGCAGCGCATGCTGCATTGGGGACAGTTCTTCACTGGGCAGGCTGTCCCAGACACGGCAGGACACGTACCACCCCTGCCCCACCCATGTCTCTCCACATGCCAGTAGTTACTTTCTCTTTGAGGGCAGGATAACAAACAGGTCCGCACTCCCAAACGCCCCCTGCCTGAGACCAAGGCTATAGTCTCTGAGCATCAGATTTTATCTGGGCATGGCACCTGCTCCACCACCTAAGAAGTGGTTTGGGAGGAGCAAATGTGTGGCAGCTTCTTATGAACCTAAGTGGGTCATACAAATCATCACGTGCATTCACATGTGGGCACCCTGTCAGGGCTTGGGGGGTGGGTGGGTCCCATCAGCTGGATCCTAGGTGAGATATAGGACACAATGTCAGCTCTCCAGTCATGTACTAGAATACTTGTCAGCTACTTATTCTGAAAATGTTTTCCCTCCATAAGTGGGAAATTCTGGTATACAAGTGTTGCTGGAGGTAACAACCACACAACAGTGTGAATTTTAGAGTAGATTCTAAGTACGTGAACTATTGGGGCAGACAAGCAGGAGGGCAGCCTCAATTCAGCTTCAATGAGGCTGGTTTAGGACGGCGCCAAAACTGACCTGGAGACAGAAGAACACTTCTCTTAGAGAGCAAGGGATAACTGATGATGGGAATTACTTCAAAGATCAAGAGTACAAGGTTGATGCATCTGCTAAACCTTGCACCTGCTCTCATGCACACCAGAGCAGGGCCAGCATGCACAGGGCTGGCTTTCAACAGGTCATACCACTCTGTTCTTTAAAACTTCCAGAGATGCTCACAAAAGGGCATCTGAGAGGCTGGGCAGGGCTGCTGCATGCAATCTGTACGCCCTGATAAAGCCGAGAATCGAGCTGCGGTTCACATAGGTTAGTGTGGGAGCCACCTGAAGAGCGAGGCAGGAAGACAATGCCCCACCCTCCCCATCGCCCCCGCCCAGCACGCACGCACGCACACACACACACACACACACACGTATTCACCTGAGGCACCAGAGGCAGGGCTGGAAAAAGGCAAGAATCTCAAAGAACAAAAGTAAAACCAGATAAATGGCCCACAAGAACTAGCCATGGGTTGGAAAAGCGACACTGGAAACAAGCAGTTTTAAGTGTGTAGTTCTGCTAATAGACACATACAGTACGTGTAGTTTTTATAGTCTCCTGTGATTCTGCTTACTATTACTTGGGACATTCCTCCAAACTCTATTCGTCTTAAAAACAGCAGACTGATAACGTAACTCCCCTAAATCTCTGGACTTGGCCATCTAAATGAGACCTTTCATCCTTCTCTTCTCTAGCTTCCCAGAATGCATTTTCATAGCATTCTTGCTAGAGGAAAGATTATCAGGAAAAGAAAAATGAAGGGGAGTAAAGTCGAAGGAAAGTACCAAATACCAAAGCTTTGGGTAAGAAAATATTTAGGCAACAAGCACACAACCACACCCTTTCTGGGAAGATATTACTGGCCTTGAAGTTGGGTTAGCGGATCCCAAAATACACCTCACAAAAAGCACAGTTACCCTCCCAAAATAGGCCCTATAATTAAAGTCTTTTCAAGTGGATTGTTCTATATCACAACTTGACATATGTTGCTTTAATCTCCCTGCTTCGGCAAATGTAGCCGTATCGGGCTACACAAGCTCACAGTGACTCCCAGTTAAACCAGATTGTACTGTCACTAGGAAATTGATGCAAATAAACAGCCCTGAGTACCAAAATACCCAATCCCAATCATCTGTAATGAGATCTCTCTCCTCCCTAAGCACATTCTCATCACACCAGAATCACACCCTTGATTCAAAAGGATGGGCTAACCCAGATTGAAATACCGCCTCATCTCAGAGGTCATCTGAAGACAAACACATCTGAAGAAGCCGGGCTGAAATTTAAAACACGAGCCAATCTCTTTTGTGTGAATGCTGGAACCGAGCTGTGTGAGTCTCGTTTTCAGCTTTAGCTGACAGTCCTTAGGATATGTCTTCAGACACCCATCTGTCTGAATTCATTTAGATCATTTCTGGCTTGGAGTTCGTGGTGATGTAGCCTCTTAGGAGCCCTTTCAGATTTGTTATTCTTTGAACAAATTTCTTTATGTTTTCTGGTTATATATTTACATTTAATTAAATGTCAAAACATTAAAAAATTTAAACCTTCAAAATAATGAGTACTTTAGACATTGATTTTTAAAAAATTATTATTATTTCCATATTGGTTTCACAGCCTCAGAACTACTAACATCTTGGGCAGGATCATTTCTCTGTGTGTGTGTGTGTGTGTGTGTGCATGCATGTGTGTGTGTAGGGGGCGTGTCCCGTGTGTATGTGCTGTGTAGGGGGCGTGTCCTGTGTGCGTGTGTGTAGGGGGCGTGTCCTGTGCATTTTAGGGTCTTTAGCAGTATCTCTGGCTTCCATCCATTAGACGCCAATAGTACATACCCACCCTCCCCCATTGTGGCAACAAAAAACGTCTTGCACACATTGCTAAATGTCCTCTGCAAGGACAAAAACAACCCTGGTTGAGAAATACTGCTCTCTGTTTACCTATTTATACATCTTCCCCTGGCATTGCCAGGGGAAAAAAAAAGTCTAGATTTTTCATGGCACCTATAAGTTTAATTTTCAGAATTTCTAACTCGCTATGACTCATGGTGAAGAAGTGGGACCTGTAATACAGTACTGCCCAGAAAGACTTATAAACAGCACCGCTGCTGTCTCAAACCAGGGGCAGGACCTGGCTTCATTTCAGTCAACACACTGATAAGGCTGGGTTTGCTGCCACCTGATCTCTTGGATGGACCACTAGCCTCCCTACTTTTAGGAGCTCCATTCTTAGAAGACTACTGGTAAGAAATCCTTCACGATCCAGTTACCAAGCCCTTAGTAAGGAAGGGGATAAGGCTTGCTGTGTATTAACACTGTCTACAGAAGTGGGAACCCACTGTATTTCTTCTGGGGTCCAGATCCCCTCAGAGGCTGCGTTTTTAGCCCCAGACCACCCGTAGGGAGCAAATCAGGAGCGGCGCCGGGCAGGGTGAGAAAGGAAAATCACAACAGGAGATGAAGAGTCAACGAACAAAGACGGTTTAAACTCAGCCCAGAGAAGAATGAGGAAGGAGAGCATCTTCAAATATCCAGTGGGTGGTGTGTGGGAAAGTAAGTGAGCTTGTCTCCATCTGCTTAGAGAGTGACTCAGGGGCCTCGATGATTTAATAAATACTCAGCACAGGCCTTCTGCAGGCCAGGTACTGTCCAGACACTGAAAAGAAGAAGCAAGAAGACCAAGTCCTGTTCCCTCGAGCACATACTGTAGATTAATAGAAGGTCTAGATAGCTTTTCTTCCCTCCCTCCTCCTCTCCTTCCCTTTTTCTTTCTTTGTAATAATTTGAGCTAATGTCCAGGTATTTATCTAGTTGCTCGTCCTTTTCCCCATTAAAAAAATTAAGGTTTAGTTAACTATAGCAAAATTCACCCTTTTTGTTGTATAGCCGGGTGAGTTTTCACAAAAGTCTACAGTTGTATAAATATCAGTACAGTCAAAGCTAGCACAATTTTCTCACCCCTTTAAATTTCCCTGTGCCCTTAATTGCTTTTTAATTGGAGAAAGCTCCTCTGTGCAGTAGCAAACCCCACTTCTGAAAGAATGTGAACTACCCTCTGTCAAGAATTCTGGAGAAGAGTTTTATTTTTTTGTTAATGGAAGACTGGACCAGACAACTCCTGAGGCCATGTCCATCTCTTTGAGGCCCTGAAACTGGAGGGTTGCCACCTCTGGACACCCAACATTAACCATGAGCTCATCTCAGTAATATGCTTGATTCTCCCTAACTTCCGGTAAAGGGCCCCACCTAAAGCCAAATTCTTTTAATTAAAGCGCAAATATTTCTGCCCTTCATGATGATGTTTGGCAGAAACCAACAAAATTCTGTAATTATCCTTCAATTAATAGATAAATAGATGAAATGTGAATAAATATGGATTGTAGTTAAAAAAAAGTCTGTCCAGTAACTGAATCTTTGTGAAGCCTGAATAGTAAGTATAGACATAAAAGTCCAAAGAAAGGTTTGGAAACGAGAGCCTCAACATGGTAACTGAGACCTAAACCAAGGGTACCATCTCCTTCTGACCTGTTCTTTCTCTTCTCATCATTTTGATTCAAAATAACATTAGCTCTCAAACTGAACAAAGCTAAAACAATGTGACCACACCTGGCTGTAAAGGTGGCAGGCAGGGGAGTTAAATTCACTAAGCTGGTTTAAGAACAGGTTGACAGGGTGAGAGAAGGAGGCAAATGCCTTGAGGCTTTCCCCTGCTTGCTATGCAGTAGACGCTGGAGAAGGGACTGTGGTGACCAGCTGGGATATCTCTTGTGATAGCAAACGGGGTGACTAGCCCCTCTTCAACGTCTCTTCTTCTGGAAGACACGCACACCTTTTGCTGGCTTGACCTCAATGGCACATGTCCAGTTTCCAAACAAGGATGTTCTGTTATCCAGAATAACTGCTTTTCACAGACATAGATAATAGACTTGTGGTTGCCAAGTGGGAGGGAGGGATTTGGAGATTGGATTAGTAGATTTGAATTATTATGTATAGGATAGATAAACAACAAGGTCCTATTGTATAGCATAAGGAACTAAATTCAATATCCTGTGATAAACCATAATGGAAAAGAATACGAAAAAGAATGTGTATATATATACACACATGAAAATATATACGAACATGTATACACATGAAAAATATATGAATGTATATATATGTGAATATGTGTATGAATCACTTTGCTGTATGGCAGAAATTAACACAACACAGTAAATTAATTATATTTCAATAAAATACATTAAAAAAAAACTGCTTTATTGAGCGTCCCTGCAACTTAGCTTGCTTTACTCTCACAACAATCCTAGGAGGTAGGTAATATTATACGCCTTATTTTACAGATGAGGAGACTGAGGCTCAGTGAGGTTACATAACAAATGGTAAGTTAGAACTTGGGTTTTAAGCCATTTCTCCTGTGCTTTTGACTACTGCTAGCAAGGTCTTCTGGGTGACTGCTGAATTTAATGTTCCTGGTCTCAGACCACTGCTCTGCTGGTCCCAGCCTGGGATAAGGCATGCTGGATTCTTAATTCCCTTTCATGTCCCATTCCCCAAGCAGCTAACTACTTGTTTCTCTCTCATTTCAACAAATAGACCAGAAGGATCTCTCTCCTCTGGAAACCTAAAAACATTTTTTCTTTTTTTTCACTTCTTTTGGTTTGCAAGTTAATTACTCACATATTCCATGGGTGGCTTAGAACATAAGCTAAATGGTCCAGGGTATTCTTCATCCTGCATCTGGAAGGATTCCTAAAATCTAGACTTAGCATATCTTAGAAAACCCCATATCGCTTAATAACACCGGCAATGACAAGAAAAAATGTCATACTGTCAGAAAATACCAATTGAGCGTCACATTTAACTATAAAATCCATTTTGTCAAGTGCAGAGCAGATTTAAAAGATGCAGAGACAAAGCCGTGGCTTCCCTTTATGAGCACCACGTACTTCACAAGGTACCAGAGATAAAGGCAGTGACACTTACCAAAATTTCCCCCAACGATCACAAACTTTATATATACCACATGTCTTCTAATACAGCTGCTGGACTGGTCCTGAAAAACACCACAACCAAAGGAAAAATGTATCATTAGGCAGAAGTAATTAAGCATATATTGTGTTTCCCTTCTGGAAACCACAACGTCTTCCCTATTCTGGGCCCCCATGCATGGACCAAACTCTCGTTGCCATGCCTCACAGTGCACACAGTAGGAAGACATTCAGTCAGCATCGCTTGAACCCATTGGTGAATCATAGTGCCACCTTGCTTGTAGAACACAGGATCAGTTAATATTATTCTGTCTCTAACTGGCAGTCCTTGAGGTTCTAAATATGCAGACAGGACACCTAAACATTGTATATTTAGCTGATAAATTACTGAAGTTACATGACAAAATGTTCCCCTCTTTTATTTCTCCTTAAAGAGTGACTGCTCGGTCTTTGGGGCTGACCGTCTTCCTGTTCAATCATCCTGCCTATCCATGGGGCACTGGTGTGATGCGAGCCCAGTTCCTGCCTTGCTGGAGCTTGGAGCCCAGCAGCTTTCCCCAGCTGGTCCAGAGGAGCCGAGAACCTCTGAAGGTGTCAGGGTCGGTAATTCCCTAAGTACAGGCACTTTGGTGACCTGTGTAGGTGAGGACAGGTAGTAAGAGTTGCTCTGCCCTCCCACAGGTCTCACAGATGTGAAGCTGTGGTTTCGGAGTGGGCGGGTCAAGCAGATGGAGTAGGAAAACTCCGTCTCCCTCACATAGTGCTGTCTTTGCATGTGATTTTGGAGACGGCAGTCCCTCTGGGTACCACCCAGGTGGGTTTACTCAACACCTGGCAGCTTATTCCACTCTGGGTCCTCCTGAGTCTGTGATCAGGAGGAACGCTGGTCCTTCAGCCTTAACAGCCTTTTCCCCCAAATTACAGCACTTCAGGATTCCTGTGTGTCTTTTGTCAAGAAACCGCCCCCTGCAATCCACACAAGAGAACAAAATAGTTCTTCCTTTTCAATGCAGAGAGCATAATGATTTTCTCCACTGAACATCATGTATAAGGGCACTGTGACCATTTGCACTGGCAGAAATTCACCACTGACAGACAGCATCTTCCATGCCCCAACGTCATGTCAAGTGACTCATAGGATGAGTGGGGGTGTACCCTCCCTCCCCAGTAACTAAGACAATGATCAGATAGCCGCTCAAAGAACGATGGCTAGACTTGGCACACTCTTTTATACTTAAGGATATGTAAATCCACTACAGTTGAACTCATTCCCTTTGAGTCACATTAGGTATATGGCATTAAATAAAAATAGCTGAATGAGAATCAAGAGAGCAGCATGACTTTAATCTTTTGTTTCAAAAATGGCAATGTATACAACCTCAAGAATAAATAAATAATAAGGTGTTTGTAGGTGTTCCCACACCACACCTAGTACTGCAAGTACTTTTTGTTTCTGCTGCTGTTTCATAGACTTCCCGTGGCTGCTTAAAGGTAACATGCTTGTTATGCACTGGATACAAGTATCTCTGATACAATTTTTATTTGCATGGGGCCATTCCCTCTTCCTTCTCCCTAACAGATCCCCCAAGTTTCTCCAGCCACAGTCCTTGTGGGCAGGTAACAACACTCCCAGCTAGGGTGGGGTGGGGACCTGCGTGGTCTAAGGCTTTGCAGGGTGCCCAGCAGCAATGTCAGCATTACCTGGAAGCCTCTGAGAAACGTCAGCTCTGAGGTCTTGCCCCTAACCTACTGAACCGGAAGCTGTTTTACAAGATCCCAAGTGACCTGTGAGCATGCTACTGATTGAGAGTCATGGATCTAAGGGAAACTCATTCCTGTTGCCAGTGACTGGTTCAAGACTGGGCATGTGATCCTATCCAGGCCAACAACAGATGCAGAATGTTTTGCTGAGAGCTTCTCCTCATTCTTCTGGGAGAAAGTCCCTCCTTCTGAATGCTGTGTGGGATGTGATGTCTGGGACTTCTGCAGCTATCTTGCTCCAACAAGATAAAGCTGGCCCACAGAGGATGCAAAGACAGAAGAAATTTGGGAAAGAAGAGTTGGGGGTGTCTGCATTCAGTCAACCCTAAAGTCTACAGAGCTACTGGACTTTCAATAAATTTCATATTGCCCAGACCTCCTTAAATTGGATAGTCAATTATCTGTAGCTGGAAAGCATCCTGCCTGATCATTCCCCAGTAAGTATTATAAAAGAAACAGAATGCTGAGGCACCATGCTGAGCCACACAGTGAAGGGCTCTAGACAAGCCAGTGCATCGAGAGACGAGAGATGAGAGGAACAGTTCAGAGGCCTCTTTTGTTCAGGGACTGACCCAGTAGTATTTCTGGTTCTGTCAACCATTATTCGCTCTGTATATTTCCAAAAGCCTTCCCAATCAGCCAGTCTGAATGATCAACCAGAGGAAGTGCTGAATGCTTTCCAAATTCTTTTAATCAGAGTGGTCAACAGTTGCCTTCTGCAGAAGTCACATGGATGTCATTTCCTGCAAAGACAATGGGAAACTAATTGCTCAGCCCCAGACTCTCATAGAGCAAACAACCTGTGATATGTAATTACTGAAGGGTAAATAAGGAAAAGCTTGAGGCTCTCAGAATCTGCTCTGGATGCATGCCAATAACTTGGAGAGACACAGAATGAATGAATGAATGAATGGGAGAGAGACAGCTGCTCTGGGAAAAGATTTAAAGGGCTAGCAACTTAGGCAGCTGCCCACACTACTTTCACATATCATTGGTACTTATTAGAGACCTTTCTGAGGAAAGCAAATAGATCTGTTGTTAAATAAACCCAGGGTTTCCCTGGTGGTTCAGTTGGTAAAGAGACTGTCTGCAATGCGGGAGACCCAGGTTTCATCCCTGGGTCGGGAAGATTCCTCTGAGAAGGGAATGGCAACTCACTCCAGTATTCTTGCCTGGAGAATTCCATGGACAGGGGAGCCTGGTGGGCTACAGTCCATGGGGTCACAAACAGTAGGACACAACTGAGTGACTAACACTTCACATCATATAATATAAACCCATACATGGCTCTGGTGTCATTCTGCTTCATATATGGGAACGATGTAGTCAAGGAGAACTGAGTGTCTAAAGAGACATTTTCTCTTTAGAGTCATAGCTTCACAGCCACACCAGGATATTTCGGGGGACAGTTTTGTTGTTTTGGCATGACACAGAATGTGTTTTCTATCATGAAGTGAACATTAGTTGGCTTTCCACAGAAGGTTCCTTAGGTTCCATCACCCCAGGTTTCTCTTTCCCTCTAAATCTCTGTCCTTTCCGTTCTCTGGCACCTCATACACTTACCCAGCTCCAACTAACACCCTTTGTTCTCAGTTCCAAACTGCATCTCTCCATCTGTCACTCCTGTTCCCAGCCCCACCACTGCCCTCTATACAGGAAGTACCTTGAAAGCAGAGGCTCTGTATTGGACACTGACATATTTCCATGCTCAGGGCAATGGCTGGCGCTAAGTATTGCATTTGTTGAATGAATAAGTGAAAGGCCTCACTCAGATCCGTAAGGTGCTCCACAGATGTTCTTGCCATCACCTCCTACCTGGCCTCTCTGCCTCTGGTCTCTCCTTTTCTGACTTTGTTGACAGAAAGGAAAGTTTTGGACTATAGATCATGCACTGATCATGCCAGTCCTAGAATGGCTCAGTTGGGAACGATTTACCAGTCTAGTTCTACACTTTACAGGTGATAAACTCCGCCCAGAGAGGTCAGGAGACTTGCTTAAGGACTTATGATGAGTGGGTGGCAGAGACAGAATATAACTCAGGCTGCTGACCCATGGCTCTTGCTAGTCTGCCACTGGGCCAAAACCTTCTATACAGAAAACAAAAGCAAACTCAACGAAACACAGAAACAAAACCCCAAAACCTTCCACGGTCGTTCAGCAGAACGGAGTACGGGCTAGACGCACAGGAGGTTCTCAGTAAGTATTTGCAGACTGATGGACTAGATAAGTGAATGGTACTTGGCCAATGGGAACCCTCTTAAGTGAAAGGTAACACCCCAGTACAATGAGCAAGGAAGGGCTCTGAACCTTTGGCCCCTGCAGTGCCTCTAAGCCACCCGCTAGGAACCTTAGGGCAGTGACACGGTTAGAAGGACCAAAGACTTAAACAGACTCACACTCTCCAGCTTTGTACTCCAAGTCAGTCACCATCATCCCAGACCCAACTCGGCCTTATCGCCCATTTCTTTTTTCTCCCTCATGCCCAGCCTTACCACAGCATTTGCTGTTCCCAGCACCTGTCCCTCCTCTGGGCCTTCACCTGCCCTGTTCTTCCTGCCCACGCACACTTACCTCCACCTGCAAGAATGGTGACCCAACCTGCCCCTCGAGCCCAACTGAAATATAAATCCCTCCCTGAAGTTCTTGTCCAATCCACTGGAATTCATCTCACCGTTTACACCTCTACCAGAAATAAGCCAGATCCTTGAGCCAGGAACTTACTCTATATCTATCTTTGAACCGCTGACACCTTGCCTGGCCCACTGCCTCACACAGAGGCGGCACCTCTAGTCATTCTGTTGCCTTCACAGACCTTGATCCTTTTTTAGTTCACCTCTGTGGCCACATTAGCGAGTTCTGGAATGGGGCTCCCAAGTCTTCCTCTAGCTGGTGAGGGCTGATGATAAAGCCAGCATGCTTGTAGGGCCCACCCGTTAAGGAGCAGCTGTTTGAGTCTCTGCTGTCTTATTTTCAAAAGCAAAGGAAAGGGGACAGGGGCTAGAGAGGGTGACTTCCCCTCCCCTCCACAGCTCTCCTGTGGCTACAGCTGTCCTGTGCAGCGTGAGGTGCAAGCTGGGCATTTGACAGCATTCCCTGCAAGTCCAAAGTCAACTGTCTGCAAAACTAAGGAGCTCCAAATGGCAGGATGATGCATTAAACGAGCAAGTGAGCAAACAAAGCCCAGTCGCAAGGGAGGAGGATGGGAAGCAAAAAACAGAGTTCACTAGGAAACAGGGCCTGCTTTGTGGGGGAGGGAGAGGGGTGCTTGGAGCAGGCAACCCTGGCCCATCTGCTCTCCCTGACTGCAGGGGCCCTGGTCCTTCTGGCGTTACCACCACAAGTTGGGGAGACTCAAGCGAGGCTGTGGTGGCTGTTTGCTTTATTATTTGCTGGAGCGGGAGTAAAGGGTGGAAGAAAAGAGTGATGGGTAGACAAAGAGATGAGCGGGGAGGGCCCTCAGCCAGCACAAAGGGGTTACCGACCCCAGGATGAGAGGCCAGGAAGGCTGGACGAGAAGGGGCCGCTGCTTCTCTCTCACTAGCCGCTGCCAGGATGAGGGGCACTCAGGCTCTTGGAGCAGCAGGGCACCCCCAAACCAGCAAATAAGCTTATCCTTGCCTCCCAGGAGGCGGCTCTCAGGTACATATTTTGGACTCCTGGGCACAAGTGGTTGAGCTGTCATGCAAAGGAGGAGTCTGAGGGCCTGGATGGGGCTCTAGGTCTCCCCATAACCTCTATCAACCCCAGCAGTAAGAGTAGTAGTGATGATTTCTTCTCCTCCTTCACATAATAATTTATTATACATCATTAATTTGTAATATATTATTAATAATTATTATTTATGATAATGATGATTGTTATATTTAAACCTCTATGTTGGAGTTTTACTTGGGAAAGAAATAAATGAAGTGAATGCCGCTGCAATAATTAGTTGACTGTCAGGAGGAATACCATTCTGCTTTCATAAGACAAAAGAGAATGAAGTATATATAAGAATTATATCTTCCTTTTCTTTTGGGCAATGAGTTTCTATCAGGTGACCACATTCTTTAGGTATCAGGTAAAAATAAAACAGAAACTCTGTTTTGCAGTATACTCAGTAAATGAAGCTATTTCTAGTGATTTGCAATCCTGAGTCTGAACAAAAACACCGCTTTGTTATGATGCAGCCAGACAAGTACCTAAGCCCTCTTCCAACCTGATAACCATTCTCAAGACCCTCTAAAACAGACATTCTGCAGTGGCTCCTGGGAAGGCCCTGGATATGCACACAGTATCACCATGCTACCAAGATCAAGGTTAATAATGATGTCTGCAGAGTCCCTGAAATGTAGGCTGGCTAGAATATTAAAATCCCAGAATCCTGGGGCTGAATGGAATATTAAAAAATATCTAGTCTGGTTGTCTTTAAGCTATTTTTTTTTTTTAGTATAGAGCCTTGCACAATCACATGCAGGTGTGCATGCACGTGCATTTTCAGCACTTCTGCTATACTCCAACATATTAGATAAAAGCAGAACAGAACAGCTCTGGTTCAAGGAGGAAAGGACTCAAAACACCACCACGTGAGCCATCCTCCTGTCCCACTTAGCACTTCTGGGGAGCTTGGTGTTCTAGGAACCTGGAAACCCCAGAACTAGACTCCTACCCCATCCAACATCTGCACTGTGTCCTCAACATCTCTTCCAGCCATGGTTCTCCATGTGGCAACATGGCAAAGTCAATGCCTCTAATATTTCTCTACCAAGGACGCATTTTACCTAAATCTGAGGATCCCATGTTTTGAACCACTTCATCTCTTCTAAACCTTGCATTTCTGAAAGACTAACTAATTTATTTGCCAGACCATTACTTAGACCCAGTGAGACCTCAACTTAAACCTTAGCCCTGCTAAGCTTGGTAAATGTGGTAAGATTCCTTAATAATGTGAGGCAGTAAACCCAGCAGAAGCTTTTCTTCTCTTCCTCTGCTTTTTACTGCATTGAAACAAATCTTCATCAAAAATATCAAATATCTAGGAATAAGTCCAATAAAAGATGTGTAAGAAAAAAACAAATTTATAAAAAGAATTAAAAGTCAATTTTAAAATGTGTAAGACCTTAACACTGAAAACCATTAAAAACATTACTGAAAGAAGAACGCCCCAGGTCAGTAGGTGCCCAATATGCTGCTGGAGATCAGTGGAGAAATAACTCCAGAAAGAATGAAGGGATGGAGCCAAAGCAAAAACAATACCCAGTTGAGGATGTGACCGGTGATAGAAGCAAGGTCTGATGCTGTAAAGAGCAATATTGCATAGGAACCTGGACTGTCAGGTCCATGAATCAACGCAAATTGGAAGTGGTCAAACAGGAGATGACAACAGTGAACATGGACATTCTAAAAATCAGCGAACTAGAATGGACTGGAATGGGTGAATTTAACTCAGATGACCATTATATATATTATTGCGGGCAGGAATCCCTTAGAAGAAATGGAGTACCCATCATGGTCAACAAAAGAGTCCAAAATGCAGTACTTGGATGCAATCTCAAATACGATAGAATGATCTCTGTTCGTTTCCAAGGCAAACCATTCAATATCACAGTAATCCAAGTCTGCCCCAACCAGTAACGCTGAAGAAGCTGAAGTTGAACGGTCCTACAAAGACCTACAAGACCTTTTAACTAACACCCCAAAAAGATGTCCTTTTCATTATAGGGGACTGGAATGCAAAAGTAGGAAGCCAAGAAACACCTGGAGTAATAGGCAAATTTGGCCTTGGAATGCGGAATGAAGCAGAGCAAAGGCTAATAGAGTTTTGCCAAGAGAATGCACTGGTCACAGCAAACACCCTCTTCCAACAAACACAAGAAAAGACTCTACACATGGACATCACCAGACGGTCAACACTGAAATCAGATTGATTATATTCTTTGCAGCCAAAGATGGAGAAGTTCTATACAGTCAACAAAAACAACACCGGGAGCTGACTGTGGCTCAGATCATGAATTCCTTATTGCCAAATTCACACTTAAATTGAAGAAAGTAGGGAAAACCGCTAGACCATTTAGGTATGACCTAAATCAAATCCCTTATGATTATACAGTGGAAGTGAGAAATAGATTTAAGGGCCTAGATCTGATAGATGGAGTGCCTGATGAACTATGGACAGAGGTTCGTGACATTGTCCAGGAGACAGGGATCAAGACCATCCCCATGGAAAAGAAATGCAAAAAAGCAAAATGGCTGTCTGGGGAGGACTTACAAATAGCTGTGAAAAGAAGAGAAGTGAAAAGCAAAGGAGAAAAGGAAAGATATAAGCATCTGAATGCAGAGTTCCAAAGAATAGCAAGAAGAGATAAGAAAGCCTTCTTCAGCGATCAATGCAAAGAAACAGAGGAAAACAACAGAATGGGAAAGACTAGAGATCTCTTCAAGAAAATTAGAGATACCAAAGGAACATTTCATGCAAAGATGGGCTTGATAAAGGACAGAAATGGTATGGACCTCACAGAAGCAAAAGATATTAAGAAGAGGTGGCAAGAATACACAGAAGAACTGTATAAAAAAGATCTTCAAGACCAAGATAATCATGATGGTGTGATCACTCACCCAGAGCCAGACATCCTGGAATGTGAAGTCAAGTTGGCCTTAGAAAGCATCACTACCAACAAAGCTAGTGGAGGTGATGGCATTCCAGCTGAGCTATTTCAAATCCTGAGAGATGATGCTGTGAAAGTGCTGCACTCAATATGCCAGCAAATTTGGAAAACTCAGCAGTGGCCACAGGACTGGAAAAGGTCAGTTTTCATTCCAATCCCAAAGAAAGGCAATGCCAAAGAATGCTCAAACTACTGCACAATTGCACTCATCTCACATGCTAGTAAAGTAATGCTCAAAATTCTCCAAGCCAGGCTTCAGCAATACGTGAACTTCCATATGTTCAAGCTGGTTTTAGAAAAGGCAGAGGAACCCAAGATCAAATTGCCAACATCTGCTGGATCATGGAAAAAGCAAGAGAGTTCCAGAAAAACATCTATTTCTGCTTTACTGACTATGCCAAAGCCTCTGACTGTGTGGATCACAAGAAACTGTGGAAAATTCTTCAAGAGATGGGCATACCAGACCACCTGACCTGCCTCTTGAGAAACCTATATGCAGGTCAGGAAGCAACAGTTAGAACTGGACATGGACCAACAGATTGGTTCCAAATAGGAAAAGGAGTATGTCAAGGCTGTATATTGTCATCCTCCTTATTTAACTTATATGCAGAGTACATCATGAGAAACGCTGGGCTGGAAGAAGCACAAGCTGGAATCAAGATTGCCGGGGGAAATATCAATAACCTCAGATATGCAGATGACACCAACCTTACGGCAGAAAGTGAAGAGGAACTAAAAAGCCTCTTGATGAAAGTGAAAGAGGAGAGTGAAAAACTTTGCTTAAAGCTCAACATTCAGAAAACGAAGATCATGGCATCTGGTCCCATCACTTCATGGGAAATAGATGGGGAAACAGTGGAAACAGTGTCAGACTTTATTTTTGGGGCCTCCAAAATCACTGCAGATGGTGACTGCAGCCATGAAATTAAAAGACACTTACTTCTTGGAAGGAAAGTTATGACCAACCTCTGCATACTGAAAAGCAGAAACATTACTTTGCCAACAAAGGTCCATCTAGTCAAGGCTATGGTTTTTCTGGTGGTCAGGTATGGATGTGAGAGTTGAACTGTGAAGAAAGCTGAGTGCTGAAGAATTGATGCTTTTGAACTGTGGTGTTGGAGAAGACTCTTGAGAGTCCCTTGGACTGCAAGGAGATCCAACCAGTCCATTCTGAAGGAGATCAGCCCTGGGTGTTCTTTGGAAGGAATGATGCTAAAGCTGAAACTCCAGTACTCTGGCCATCTCATGTGAAGAGTTGACTCATTGGAAAAGACTCTGATGCTGAGAGGGATTGGGGGCAGGAGGAGAAGGGGACAACAGAGGATGAGATGGCTGGATGGCATCACGGACTCGATGGATATGAGTTTGAGTGAACTCTGGGAGATGGTGATGGACAGGGAGGCCTGGCCTGCTGCAATATATGGGGTCCCAAAGAGTCAGACACGTCTGAGCGACTGAACTGAACTGAGAGACATTAAATACCTAAATAATAAAGGGTTATGTTGTGTACATGGATTAAAAGTCTCAGCATTTTAAAGATGTTAGTTCTCACCTAAATTGCATCCTCAGTGTAATTTTGATTTAAAAATGTTTTCTTTTTCTGGTAGAAATTGATAAGCAGATTCTATAATTCACATGGAAATGCAAAGTGCCCAAACCCAAGATAATCTTCAAGATCAAGCACAAAGCTGGAAGACTTACTCCATCAGATACCAAATTTCATTATAAAATAACAATAATTAAGACAGTGTGGTATTTGTATCATAGACAATTAGACCAACAGAACAAAAAAGAAGGTTCAAAAACAGACCTACACAGATAATCACCTGATTTATGACAAAGATGACACTGAAGTTCAAGAAATGGAGCTGCATTTACTGGGTATTATGGGTTGATTGTGCTCCCCCAAAAGATATACTGAAGTCCTAACCAACCCCTCCTAGTACCTCAGAAGGTGACATTATTTGGAATAGGGTCACTGAAGATGGAATCAGTTAAAAGGACATTATAGCAGATTAGCATGCACCCTAAATTCAGTACGACTGATTTCCTTTTAAGAAGAGGGAAATTTAGACACAGAGATACAGGGGCAAAAAGTCAATATGACAATGCAGGCAGAGGTCAGAGCTTGTAGACACAAAGCAAGGGATGTCAAGGATTTCTAGCCACCACCAGAAGCTAGGAAGAGGTGAGGAAGGGATCGTCCTCAGAGCCTTTAGAGGCAACATGACTCTGCCCACACCTTGATTTCAGGCGTCTGGCCTCCATAACTTTGAGAGGATCACTTCCTATTGTCTTGAGCCACCCAGTTTGTGGTACTTTGTTAGGACAGCCCTAGGAAATGAATACACTGTGTATCCGTAAGAAAAAAAATGAACCTTAATATCTACTCTACACGTGCAAGCCAATTCCAGACAGATGGTAGAAATAAATGTGAAAAGTCAAATAATAAAACTTTTATAAGGAAACAAAGAATACCTTCAGATCTTCTGACAGGTAAAGGGTTTCAAAAAATAAAACACGTGTTAACCATGAAGAAAAAATATAATTTAGACTGTATTAAATTTAAGAATTCTTTATCAAAACACCTCAACAGGATCAAGGTAGGCCACACAGTAAAGAAAATAATCGCAACATATACATCCAGCAAAGAACTCTTACAAGCCCATAAAGAAAAGGCAGACTACCCAAAACAAAAATGGGCTTGAGAAGAAATTTCACAAAAAGGGAAATCTAAGTGGCCAATAAACATATAAGAAGATGCTCTCAGATATGCAGGTGATACCACTCTAATGGCAGAAAATGAAGAGTAACTAAAAGGCCTCTTGATGAAGGTGAAAGTGAGTGAAAGAGCTGGTTTAAAACTCAACATTCAAAAAACTAAGATCATGGCATCCAGCCCCATCACCTCATGGCAAGTAGATGGGAAAACTGTGAAAGATTTTATTTCCTTGGATTCCAAAATCACTGCAGCCATGAAATTTAAAGACATTTGCTCCTTCGAAGAAAAGCTATGACAAACCTAGAGAGTGTATTAAAAAGCACCCATTACTTTGCTGACAAAGGTCCGTATGGCCAAAGCTATGGTTTTTCTAGTAGTCATGTATGGATGTAAGAGTTGGACCATAAAGAAGGCTGAGCCCTGAAGAACTGATGCTTTTGACTTGTGGTGTTGGAGAACACTCTTGAGAGTCCTTTGGACTGCAAGGAGATCAAACCAGTCAATCCTAAAGGAAATCAATCTTGACTATTCATTGGAAGGTCTGTTGCTGAAACTGAAGCTCCAATACTTTGGCCACCTGATTCGAAGAGCTGACTCACTGGAAAAAACCCTGATGCTGGGAGAGATTGAAGGCAAAAGCAGAAGAGGGTGACAAAGGATAAGATGGTTGGATAGCATCACCAGCTCAATGGACATGAATTTGGGCCAACTTCAGGAGATAGTGGAGGACAGAGGAGCCTGGCGTGCTGCAGTCCATGGACTAAACTAGTTGGACTAGTTTAGTCATCAAAGAAATTAGAATCACAATGTCTTACCAACACACACCTACCAGAGAGGCAGAGACAAATGACAAAATGACAGAGACAAAAATTGCCAAGTCTTGGGGACAACAGGGAGCAACTGGAACTCTCATACTACGCTGATGAGAGTGTAAATTGATAAAGATGCTGTGGAAACCTGGCAGGATCTATCAGAGCTGGACACACCTATGTCTCATGATCCAGGATCTCACCATCAAGGAATCTCTCTTACAGCAACATTAAAGGTACTCACCCACTGGCATGTACAGGAGAGTTCCTAGCAGCACTGTGCTGAACCCAGCCCAAAGCCCGTGTATAACAGAAGGATTAAATAAACTTTGGGAGAGTTATACAATATATTACATGGCAGTAAGAATGAACCAACTGCTACTCAATAACAACAAGGATTAATTTCCCAAATGTAATGTTGAGAGAAATAAAAAAATACATCCTTAAGATTTTATTTATATAAAATTCAAAACAGACAACTCAACCTATGTTAGAAATCATGATATAATAGTTACCTTTGGTAGGATTTGGGGACTAGAAAGGGGTCTAAGGGGCTTTTGCAGCTTGGGTGACGTTCTTTCTCCATCTGGTTCCTGGTTACAGGGGTGTGTTCACTTTATGAAAATTCATTTTCAGTGCAATTAACAAAGTGTGCACTTTTCTATACGAATGTTAATACTTCAATTAAAAAAAAAACCAACTCAGTAGTTAATGCAGTGAAACCAGAGACAAAAGAGAGCTCTTTTAAGTGCTGAAAGTAAAGGAGTGCAGCAATTTAATTAAGCAAGATAATTCAAAAATTTGCTTTGCTAAAAGCTTAAAAGTACCATTTCATTTCATTGGTTTTTTAAATTCACTTAAGATGACTGTCATGCCCAAGTTATTTTTATTATTGTATGTTAGGACAGCATGAAGTAAACAGCTGCAAAATAAAGTAACACAAATCATTTTAACTTGATCTGATTGATTTTTAAGGTGAAAATTTGGACATTCAAGCCTAATTTTTTCACATCTATTAAAAAATTTTCCTGGGGCTTTGGTTTATAGACTACAGCATCTCTGGAGGGAAAAGCCCTAAGCATAAAGGTGGTCTCTCTATGTGGCACACGGTCCATGCTTCACATCCCCCGCTTCAAAGTTACCCCAAGACATCAGCTCAGCTTGCCTGAGTCTTGCTGCGGATTAATGTCTAGTTTCCACTCAACAGTATGGAATATTGAAAATAACTCCTAGGACACCATTCCTGCCTTTGTCCATTTCCAGGCTCTTCAGATTTCCATTGTGGATACACATGGTCATGAGGCAGACTCCTGACCTTCGTCAGAGCAGCCAGCATCACATACATGGAGAGAGAATTCTGTCCCCAGTCTTGGGGGGCAGCTTAACCTCAGCAGCTGGCAGAGTCTGTGCAGGGCTCGCTCATCACCATCAGACATGGGCTTCACACAACTGCTCCAGCCACCACTGAAATTCATCCCCGGGGACATAGAAACCATACAGCCAGACTCTGTTCTTCTCAGACGCTTTGTTTTCTTGGGCCCTCTGCTGTGGAGGTTTATTTGGGCACTTATACAGCAGCCTGGGGTGCAGGGAACCCCCAGGGGAAGTGAGAAAGGGTCTCACTACAGCCTCCTCTCTGAGCTGGGAGAGGATTGTATGTGAGGGGACTGTGGAGGGTTCCTATGAGGGAGAGCTCACTCATCCTCAGAGAGGAGCATGGGGCCTGGTCTTAGCAGTTGAGCTGCTCTCCTTCACTCGCCAAGAACACCCAGGACCTTCCTTGGAGATTCCATTCCCCCAATATTAGCTTCCCAAAGGAGACCCTTTAGATTCAAACACTTCATTTTTCTGTAGACTTTCTGATGCTAATTCTACACTTAATTCCACTATCTGATCAACAATGGTTCTGTGGATCATTTTTTGGGGGGTGTGAATAACATTTTATTGCTTTTTAATCCTGTACCCTCTATTTAAAAACATCAGTGACACAACAGGACACCGTGTATTATGTTCTCCTTTACATGCAATCTTGTAATATATTTCAACTTAAAGTAAGAAAGCCCCAAAATATAATACTTCTTTTGAAAAACACATTTAAGGAGGCTTCTATATCCCCAGTTAAACTTTCCTCTGGTAAGAAAATAGTATTTGCTTTTAAAGTCATTTCACTAGGGACCTACTGCACAACATAGGAAACTCTACTTAATACTCTGTAATGATCTGTGTATAATTGATTCACTTTGCTGTACACCTAAAACTAACACAACACTGTAAATCAATTATGCATGTGTGTGTGAAGTCGCTCAGTCGTGTCCGACTCTTTGCGACCCCATGGACTGTAGCCTACCAGGCTCCTCCCTCCATGGGATTCTCCAGGCAAGAGTACTGGAGTGGGCTGCCATTCCTTTCTCCAAGGGATCTTCCCCACCCAGGGATCGAACCCGGGTCTCCAGCATTCCAGGCAGATGCTTTAACCTCTGAGCCACCAGAGAAGCTACTAAAAATTAAAAAGAACAAAAACAAAAACCATGCCCTCTTCTTGAGGTACAATAAGTAAATATGATTTGTTTCATTCATGAAATGCTTAAATAAATCTTAAGTAGCTTAAAAAAATGGGCAGAAGACTTACAGAGAAATTTCTCCAAAGAAGACATATAGATGGCCAATAGACACAATGAAAAGATGCTCAATGTCACTAACTATTCAGTTCAGTTCAGTTCAGTCACTCAGTCGTGTCCAACTCTTTGCGACCCCATGAATTGCAGCATGCCAGGCCTCCCTGTCCATCACCAACTCCCGGAGTTCACTCAGACTCACTATTAGAGAAATGCAAATCAGATCTACAATGAGGTACCACCACACTCAAGTCAGAATGGCCTGGAGGGGCCTGGAGAAAAGGGAACCCTTCTACACTATTGGTGGGATGTAAGTTGTTACAGCCACTATGGAAAAGACTGTGGAGGTTCCTCAGAAAACTAAAAATAGAATTACTATATGATCCAGCAGCTCCAGTCCTGGAAATATACCATCCAGACGAAACTGTAATTCAAAAAGATACATGAACCCCTATGTACATAAAACCACCATTCACAACAGACTAGACAGGAAAACAACCTAAATGCCCATCAACAGATGAGTGGATAGAGACGACGTGGTGCATACACACAGTGGAATACTAGTCAGCCATAAAAAAGAAATAATGCCATTCGCAGCAATATGGATTCAGCTAGAGATTATCATACTAAGTGAGGTGAACCAGAAAGAGAAAGACAAATACCTAATATGAGTGCATATCTTAAAGTCAGGAAATGACCATTTGAAACAGGCTGAAATCAAAGAAAGTGTGCATCTAGCACCTCCACACACAACTCTGATTTGCTACTGGTCTTTGATTACACCGGCATGCGAGGCAGATTCTGGAAATGTTACTTTAAAAGTACATATATAAAGTATATACACATCTGTCTAAACTCACTTGCAAAGAGGTTTAAAATAGATGTGGCAGTGGCCAGGGCAATGAGCAGGATGAGATTAGGAATTACAGTGAACTCCTTGGTTTGGGCAACACAGTCATTCTGCAAACATTTACTGAGTGCCTGTCATGCTCCAAGCACTCTGATAGGTACTGATAAATAAGTCAAATCTGACTTATCAGTAAGTCAAACTGGGTCTCTGGGACTGAACAGCCCACTGGGCTGACAGTGAGCCTATGCAGCCCAACTCTAACAAGGTCCAGGGGCAGGCAGGCTGGGCAGAAAGCATGCAGCCCCTGCCCTCAACCCCCCCACCTCATCTGGGCTCTTAACCCTCCCTGGGTCTGTGGCCCTGAGAAAGGCTGGCTTCACCTCTCCAGCTCCAGCTGCCTCATTTGTAAAACAAGGATAATCCTGACCCAGATCACAGCCCTGTGGTGAAGGACAAGTGAATAGAATTCTGGGCTTGTTTTTATCTGCACAGTGCCAGATGGATCCTACCTGTTTATAACCAGCATTGCTTCCTTTTTTTGGAAACTCTACACTTACGAAAAAATAAAGGGTTGGAAATGAGGTTCAGTGATTAAAGGGATATCCCGTATTTTCCCTCCTTTGAGTATCTAAATTAACAATTTCAGAAACGAATACCTATTTCCCATACTCAGACAAAAGCAGAGGGAACTCAAAGTTCTTACAAGGTTCGGTAACATTCCAAGGACAAACCTTGGTGAGGTGCTGCTAGTCTTGAGGGAAATAATTCAATTATAACTAGCACTTCAGAAACCTAATAAAAGCAATTTAGTTTTCTATCTGTTTTAGGAAAAGTGATTCTTTTTAAAAGTAACATTTAAAAACAAACAAGTGTTAATCTAAGTGTTATAAAATTTAACATTTTTGAGACAGACTACAGGACACTGAAAGAATACCATCTTTCTCAATGAAAACCTCTCTTCTTCGTCACCCACACTGAAGTCATTTTCCAAACATTAATAACATCTGTATAAATGAATGCCCTATAGTGGACGGAAGAGGAGACAGAGAAGGGAAGGGTGGGGAAAGACATAGATCTAAAAATCCGGCCCTTCAGAAGTCTCCTTTTATTGGCTAAGAAGGTGAATAAACAAACACTACAAATTCACTCACTGTTAGAGAAAGTGCAGCTGTAACTACTGGTGTTTGCACTTTACTTGAAAGGTTAAGGGTACTTTCCACTTGTTTCTACATCTTCAGATTCTCCGGGGTCCTTGGAGTGTTCAAAGGATTTATAATTATGTGGACTGAAAGATTCAGATATCCCCACCCTTCGACTGTTCGTTTCATCAGTGTTACCTGTCATAATCGCGCAGGTAGGACAGGGCAGAGACAGCTCCGGTGAAGCAAACACCTCCATTTACTTCTGTCTGTGGGTGTCCAGGGGCACGGTCCCCTTCCCACTGTCCGGGCAGCTCCCCACGATAAGAGCATGCATGGTGGCCCCAGGTGAAAGCGCTCACGTGGGTCTTCCCTGCATACACACTGACCAGGCTTGCCATGTCCCGCTTCCAACCCAGGTGGAGCAGAGCTACACAAGCAGCTGCCATCCTTCACACTGAAGGACGGGACTATGCTGTGATGTTATACTCAGTAATCGCTTTTCTTTAAAAAAAAAAAAAAAGGAGTTGTAAAAATTATATTTAAAATGCTTGTTGATGCCCTGTGGGTGTGAGTCACTTTGTAAAGCAGGATCAAAATGGATCTCCTGTTATGGGTTCCTGCTGGTTCTTTGATTCTAAACAACTTTATTAATGTTAATAGGAGTTACGCACACATCAATGGGAGAATAAATTCCTTGGGTTTCGTGACACTTCAATTAATGATTTGTAATAAGCTGTGTAAAACGCTTTCTAATTTTCTTCCAAGTAATGACACACTGCCCCAGAAGAGCTGAAAATTAGGCATGGGTCTCACCACGGGGGTGGGAAAGACAGGAGGATGGGAGAAAGAAGGCTCTCCAACTGGTTGGAGTCTCTGCAGGAGAGCTTCTAGCCTGGAGTGCGGGGGAGTGTGGCAGGAGGGACAGACACAACTTGCCCAAGGGATAACGAATGTGATGAAGGGGGAAAAAGGAAACGCACAAAAAGCAAGCCTGATGCAGAAGGCTTTTACTGTAATCTAAAATGGGAAGGACTGGCTGCAACCGTGCTTCTTAATTCTGCCACAGGATCCTTCCATTTCTCCAGAGCACAAGTTAATACTACTCACTGACTCCTGAAAATCCCCACCAAGATAAAAAATGGGGATTAAAGTTCAAAGGATGACGCAGCAGAATTGCTAATAAGTAGGTTATTTTGCAGTGGCACAAAGCTCTGCCTCAATTTCTGGAAACCCAGCTTTAGTTTTAACCCTCCCTTGCCCAGGCCTGCAGTTCTCTCCTCAGCTCTTGGGGGAAACCAAGTGCCAGATTATTGAACTCTTCAGGGGACAGGGCAGGATGGCATGGGGGTTGTAGCAGAGACAAGGATGAATGGCAAATGCCTAAATACCATAATTTGGAAAGAGAACAGATCAAACTTTTAATCCAACAATCTCAGGGCTTACTGTTCAATCCTCAACCACCTTATACTTCCTTGTACTTTAGCCTAATGCTTCTCAGATAATAAGAAGACCTGTCATCAAATAACAAGACCCCGCATCATAAAAGACTAGATGCACAGGGGCAGGTGTGGGGGCATCTGCTTTTTAGGACCACGTGGCTTTTTGGACAAGTTCCCCGTTTTTCCTGTTACACTGGCCTAGTCTCCCTGAAGCGGAATACATGGGAAGTCTTACAACGTGTAGTTTGACTGAACAAATATTTATAGGGAGAGAAATTTGTTGGCTGGAGAAATGAATACCAAAATTCAACAGAACTTCCATACCAGTCACTTAAGACTTAGATCTGTGAATGTATCATTCACTCTGTGAATTTTCAGAAAACTGAGGCGCCTCTCCCGGGGTCCAGATCATACCAGAAAAGCATAAGCCGATTACAAAAATAGCAAGTGCATCTGAGACTGTGACCGATAAAAATGGCGCTTGGGTTGTGTATAATTTTTGGATTACTCCTTCCTCTCACGTCTACTGGTGTGAGACACACATATGAGTGACCTGTAGGCAGCTTAAATGCTCCCAAATGTGAGCACAGCCTTTGGGAAAGAAAGCTTTGCCCCATCTTAGCACCCACAATGACTTACACTGGGCACCAGGGGAAGATTTCTGTGTAACAGGTAACTGAACAGTGTGCAAGGTGCTGACTAGGGGCTAGTGGAGAGAACAAAAAGCATCAGCCACCATCTTGATCTTCAAGACATTTGCAGTTCATTCACCTGATAACTAAATACACATGCCAAGCTAACTAACAATGTGATACTTAAGCACTGTTTACCAAGATGGATGCAGAGAGGGTCTTAAAGAAAACTGGCTAAAACTCTTGCAATTCCCAGTCATGCATGCTTTTCTTGCTAGGAAAATGCAGGAACAGAAGATGACCAGAATTCAGCTGAAGTTCTAAGTGACAAAAGCAGAAACTAAGCAGCTTAGCTGTTTACCTACTCTTCTTTAGGAAAAGGGCCCACTCGCCTGTAGAATTGTTCCCAGGATCTTCCTTCTGATCTGCCTCAAAACAGCAGCTCCCCAGTGACCACTGGTGTTCCAAGGGTATGCTGCCATATCGCCCTCTGAGCACTGTCCTTGGCTAACTGGTAGGATTTTTTTATTTAAAAAATTTTCTAAATTGGTTTCCTTTCAGGGGAACACGTTTATTTGGCTTTTTTAAACCTATTAATTCAATCACTTCAAATATTTGGGCTTCATTTAGTTCAATGATTTTTTGAACTATGCCACTTTTATGGCTTGGAGTTGAAAGGCAGTTTCATCCTAATGATCATTTTTTGGAGTCAGTAGATAACATTAATAAATGTATAGAGGTTTTCTTATTCTCAAGCTACTGTGAACTGACCACACATTACAATACTGATCAGATCTCAGTCAGTTTATTCATCAAATATTTTCAGTTTTTTAGTTTCACATTCTCCAATTTGTGATGTCAAGTGTAATTATTGTTAATGTCAGGGAAGGAAGTAATCATTTCATAATGCTTCCAGCCAGTGACTCCTGGGGGGTGGGTGATACAGGGCAATATAAAGAAGGTAATATAAGAATTCAAATATCAGGTATCTTTGCCTATGACTTTGGCTGGCTAATGTTTAATACTATCACTCCTGAGATAATACAGAAACAATTTGCCTAGGATTATTGCATTTCTGCAGCAAACAGTACAAATGTAGAATTACCTGAAGAAATAATCTGTGTAAGAGCCTGTGGAATTTCAGCTTCCCAAAGAGGCCATGATACGTTAATGTGGGATATTTTGCTTTCCAAGAAAACATCACTAATATCCATCATGTCAGGAGGGGAGAAAACCACATGAATAGAGAAGAAGTAAAGAGTCTTCTTTCCCACAAATGACCTTCTCCCCTCTAAATAGTTTCCCATGTGCTAATTCACTGAGGGCATAAGACAGTGTAGACACAGCCACTGGTTCAATGAAGTATTCTTATCCTCAAAGATCCACAGTCTATATCAAAAGCTTCTAAAGTAAACCCAATCCACTTAAAAAGAACATGTCATTCTCACAAGTTGAAAAGCCAGGAAGAGGTATCAAGATCCTAAAAATATAAGAAGGTCATGCTTAAGGATTCAGGAAAAAAAAAAAAGAGCTTTGGGAAACAGCCACTCTTCCTGTTACTATAAAATTCAGCCTCTGGAGGAAATGGAGGCGGTGGTTTTCTCCACTTCAGGAGTGTCCCTCCCTGTTTCACTCTACCCTAAGCATTCCTTTCTGCCCAGCTGGGCACTGCAGAGGGCTCCGGGGGCTCTCTACACACTGCTGCTGACTAGTCTCCTATCATATTTCTGTCCTAAACAGGAAAGGAATACTAAACTGCAAAACCACCCATATATATCCTTACACCAGAAGGAAGCACAACTTTATGTTCTGCTTTCATTCTACTGAGTAGCCAGATTTGGGAAACCTGCATAACTGCCCCAAATAGCATCTGAAGAAATGAATGGTGAAACCTGGATCTCTTGGTCCTTGGTCTTTGTTAACTGGGATATAAAGCATAACCCAGCCTCTTGGTAATAAGGCTACCGAGGTGGTTCTTACACCAACAGAAAAGAAAATGAGGGGGATGGTGACTCATAGGCGGTCTTTCCCACAAGGTTAGGCTAAGTGGGTACTGTGTGCAAAGTAGCACTGTGTGGAAACGGAGGCTTGCCTAAGAATCTGCTCTGTCAGCACCATGCAGTGGAAAGAACTCAGTGAGGACTTTAGAAGTCTGATCCTCCCACAGGCTTCACTGATTTTCCATGACTTGAGTCGTCACTTTATCTTGCTAGCCCTCAGTTTCTTCATTTAAAAAAAAAAAAATCCTAATCATAATACGGAAGGAGGTATACCAGATGACTCTTCTGTCCCTCCTAACCCTCTGCTCAGATTCCACTCAGGGTTTCACACCTCCTGGAGTCTCTGTCAGCCTGCTTCAGCCTCCCAGCCTTCTAGCCTTCTAGCCTTTTGGAAGGGTTTATCATGGAGCCCTCCATTGGCTTCACCTCCCTCTAGGGTCCTTTCTGCCACCCCAAGACAGACATCAGATGGCCCAAATTGGATCCACAGCCATGAATAATGATTCAGGACTTAGGAGCATCTGCTTTGGAGGCTTCTGTACCACCCAAGAGGCTGTAAACCACGACCCCCTCTCATCCTCAGTTTCCCCACCACAGCATCTTTTTCAAAGGACCACTGAATGTCAAGCACTCAGCCATTCTGCAAGCTGACAGATAAAATTCAGTATGCCTAGTTAAATTTAAATTTTGAATGAACAATTTGGGACATACTTACACTACAAAATTATTCGTTGTTTATCTGAAATTCAAATTTAATCAAGCATTATGTATTTTTTTAATTCACTAAATCTGGCAACCTTCCACATGATACATGCTGCTGTTGGTGGAGTTAGGTACCAGGGTGCCCCACCAGACAAGCTTTATGAAGAAGAAAACCACCGCTGCCTGACTTCTGGGTCTCAGGAGCAAGAGTCCCTGTGGTTGCAGTGTTTTTCCGCCTAATCTTCTCCCTACTCCTACAAATGCCCATTCTCTAGTCCTCCTACTGGCTTTCTGTCACCTCACATTCCACCCGGGACCCTTCCCAAGGTGCCCCTCTCTTTCCAATCACAGCCCCCTTTTCCCTGGCTGAACAATTAAATTAATTAATTCACACATGTGTCACTGATCATTTAATGAGTCATCAACTTCCTCGGAAACTGCCTTTACAAAACAAAAAACAAAAAAAAGGTCATTTATAACCTCAAATGAAAAGAATTGTAGGCTACCAAAATGTTGAAGTGAAAAAAAATGTAGGCTGTGTGACAGGAAGGTATGGTGGGGGCGGTGGGAGGTGGGAGAGGGTTGGTACCATCTTGTTGCTGGCTCTTGCAACAGTTCCTCTAAAGCGTTTTTCTGTTCTTCCTAGCCGTTTTTCTCTTGTCTTCTGAGCCTATGATGGCTCTCAGGGTAGCTGAAGACCCCATACACAGATAAGGGATGAAAGGAAGGGTAGAGTGGAATGGGGCGGACTAGCAGGTGGTCTGTAAACAGGTCAGCTAGCCAGGGGTCACTCTCTGGGTCTGCTCTCTAGGACACCAGCACAGTTCCTAGGGTCCTTCAATGCCAGCATTTAATGTATTTAGATTGTTGAAAACACAAAGCCTGACTGAACTTTCTCCTTTTTTGAGCCCTTTGTGTTCAGAGGTGAAAGACAAGTGCACAAGCCTGTGACTCCTGGCTCCCCGATGCTGGTCCAAGTAAGCCCAGGGGCTGTTAAGAACCACCTCTCTCTTTCCAGGGCAAATGAGTCTAGATGGCTCTGAAAGCTAACCCACAGGACAGCGCAGGACAGGCCTCAGTATTCTCCACTGGGTCAGTGGATTCCTCTTCAGGCCCAACTCTGCCCTCTTGGAAAGGATCTCTGTTCCTAGGTTATCCCATCCAAGAAGACCTCTTTATCTTAACATCCAAAACCCATCAGCTAAAAGCACTTTACCAAACCATTGAAAAGGCTGAAAATGCATGAAATGGTAGAACACATAACAGTTTGCGATCTTTCTCCAGCAATTAGCCCTCAGCAGAGTGACCCTCACTCAGTCTTTTGGGAAGACAGAACTACTAAGTGTCCTGGCTCACAGCTGAGTGAGATGAATTGTTACTACTACTAATGTTGGAATGAGACATTCTCTCTTACAGTTTTGCAAACAGCACTGCAAGGTGGCTGGAGGCACCTGGGGTCTGCCCCACTGACTCAGCAGAATACACTTTCCAACTAACTTTGCAGTATCTTTGTGACTCTGCCCTGAGATGAGGGATGTGAATTTTTTTAGATGATTACAGAGTTCCAGTGGGGATGGGGAACAGGGAGTACATTCCCTGTGAATCTTACATGCCCCACATCCTGACAAGGAAAAATGAACCTGACACCTTGGTGCAAACAGGATTTGACACGTTACCCAGATTCATTCAGGGTCTTGAACCCTGGTCACAATTTTCCCTTGGCAGAGTGAATACTGAGGCTTTCTCAGAGTGTGGTCACAGAAATGAACTAATAAGCATCCCATGAGCCTATGACAAGGGATCCACCAAAGGCATTTACTTTAACAGGGGACTTATAACTTAAAAAAACTTTTTTTTTGCAAGAGAACAGTGCCCAGTCTTTAGATAATTACATTTCATATCTTGAGTGACACTTTGGTTATCAATAAGATTCTTTTTTCTAAACAGGTGATGGTGAGGAACTCCACGGCAAAACAGACATCAAGCCTTCCCACGGGTAATAAGAGACAATCTTGTCTCTTTCAAATCTTGCACAGTGAGCCAGGAAGGGATTGGCCACTCCCGCAATGCATCAGCTCACTGCTCTTAATGGGAGTTGAAAGAGCAGCTATTCCCCTCTCTCAGGTTGTTTTCTTTCTCATTAAATTGCACTTTTGTAGGAGAAGTCATCTTTACAACTATCAGGCGTGCCACTCACTCACGGTTAATGTAACAGTTAGCCGTGGCACGAGACAGGGGTCTAGTGCCCTGTAACCAGTCATCTGTTCCCAAGGCCACTGGGGTTTGGGGTGCTATGAATCATCATACTCCATGTCTAATGAACTACAAGAGGTCAGTCGTCACGAGGGCCTTAGAACTGTCCTCAGCACACCTAAGTCAGTAGGTAGTAGGGGGCAGCCTCTCCACGTGACCATGAAGCACCCCTAAGTTTGGGAACCACGGTGGTAGAGACCACACTGCTATTAAAGCTGAGGTCAGAGGTCAGTCCCTCCGGAACCAGTCAGTGTTGCTGTGTGTTGCTAAGAAGTCAGCATGTACACCCATTATGAGTGGCAGTACCAGCTGGAAACAGGTGGCATCCTCAAATCATGATAAAGTGAAAGTGAAGCCACTCAGTCATGTCCGACTCTTTGCGACCCCATGGACTGTAGCATACCATGCTCCTCTGTCCATGGGATTTTCCAGGCAAGAGTAATGGAGTGGATTGCCATTTCCTTCTCCAGGGGATCTTCCTGACCCAGGGATTGAACCCAGGTTCAAATCATGATAATTTGAGGGGAATTTAATGAAGGGACAATTTACAAAGAAGTGGGCAGGGTGCAGGAAAGCCACAATGTCTAATGCGGTGCCCTGGGATAGGAACGAGAAGGAATTGGGTAAGGCAGGCTCTGTCCCACCCCAAGGCCTGAAGGGGCCAGGTGAGGGTGGGCACCTGAACCAGAACAGAAATGCTGGTGGGGAGTGCCAGCTGCCTGACAGGTGCTATGACCATCCTTGAAGGGCTGCTGCCAGTGTGGGAAACCCCATAGGGAAGACGTGTCCTGACTTCACTACCTCTCTTCCTCCTATCTCAGGCTCTCCCGTTGCTGAACCAAACTAGAAACCAGAGGCAAAGAGCCCACCAGTGCACAGAAGTCCATTTTCTGGGGCACAGACAGAGTGGGGAAAGGAGGATAGTGTTTGGACCCAGAGGAGGAAAAGGAAGATGCCTGGCACTATGTCTCTAAAGAAACTGTATTCAGAAGTGTCAAACCATTCCCATCACCCCAGACAGAAGCATTCCACATGCAAAAGCTGAAGCTCCGATGCTTCTACCATGCCCGTCTGTGAAGGCACCTGACAGTTCAGGTAACTGCAGAAAGGACACAACTCTGTAGGGAAGTATCTCAAAAATACATTTACAAATGTACTTACCAAATATTTACTGAGCACCTATTCAATAAAAGACACCATACTTCACTTTAGTCTTTGCAGTAAAGCTTTCAGCATCTTTTGTGCTAAATGTGTTCATAGTTTAGTGAAGCCCCTGTTGCTATTTTTCCTAAAAGAAGTCAAAATAATACTACTACAGAAGAGAAAAATATCTCAGGTTTTTGAAGTGGAAAATAATTTAGCTTGAATTGCACATACTCATGTTGTTATTCAATCACTCAGTCATCTCCAACTCTGCAACCCCATAGACTGCAGCACGCCAGGGCTTCCCTGTCCTTCAGTATCTCCTGGAGTTTGCTCAAACTCATGTCCATTGAGTCATTGATGCCATCCAACCATCTCATCCTTTGTCGTCCCCTTCTCCTTTTGCCCTCAATCTTTCCCAGCATCAGGGTCTTTTCCAATGATTTGGCTCTTTGCATCAGGTGGCCAAAGTATTGGAACTTCAGCTTCAGTCCTTCCAACGAATATTCAGGGCTGATTTTCTTTAGGATTGACTGCATGTCCCTAAAACCTGTAGCAAAAGTGATCTATGTTTTTCTTTTTAATATATATGGTTTTTCCAGCCTCTATATTAGCCTGCAATTACATGCATAATGTGCTGCCAAGTGACCTGAAATTAGTGGGTTGAGGAATGGATTTATCCCATCTTTCAACTTCTATTCAACTAATGTTAGTTCCACTAAACTTACGTGCTCAGGAAGCAGCACGTTTGATCACCATCCTCTAAGGTCACTTCAGTGGGTGCCCAATAAATGACTTTTACACCTCCCTGTCTCTATGCTTACCTGTTTCACTGGCATGGGTGAAGGAAGACGCTGCCTCCTGAGTTCTCCAGGACGACTGTGTGGTAAGCAGCATGTGCTTCCTTGGGACCCCAGATAATCCCAGAGGCACATTATAGAATCACAAAACAAGAACCTTATTCCTTTTTCTATGCTTTTCAAGCCTTCTCAAACCCCAAAGCTGTCTGCAACAGCTCTCTCTCTAACTCCCCCATGTCCCTCTTCATCAGAGAGATACAGCCTCAGGCACAGAGTTGTCTAGCAAGAGAATCTACAAGACTGTAGTGGCACTCTGGTTTTCATTGGTTTATTTTCATGAGTATCATCAATTCATATCAAATGATACTGGTTTTCTATCTGAGCAGGTCATAAAAAGCATCTTGTAAAAATAAATTTGGTTGGGTGGATCACAACAAACTTTGGAGAGAAATGGGAATACCAGACCACCTCACCTGCTTCCTGAGAAACCCATAGGCAGGTCAAGAAGCAACAGTTAGAACCAGAAATGGGACAATGGACTGGTTCAAAACTGGGAAAGGAACACGATAAGGCTATATATTGTCACCATGCTTATTTAAATTCTATGCAAAGTACATCATGCAAAATTCTGGGCTGGATGAATCCCAAGCTGGAATCAAGATTGCAGGAGAAATATTAATAACCTCAGATAGGCAGATAACACGACTCTATGGCAGAAGTGAAGAAGAACTAAAGAACTGTAGCCATGAAATTAAAAGATGCTTGCTCCTTGGAAGAAAAGTTATGACAAACCTAGACAGTATATTAAAAAGCAGAGACAATAGTTTGCTGACAAAAGTCCATATAGTCAAAGCTATGGTTTTTTTCAGTAGTCATGTATGGATGTGAGAACTGGACCATAAAGAAGGCTGAGCACTGAAGAACTGATGACTTCGAACTGTGATGCTGGAGAAGACTCTTGAGAGTCCCTTGGACTGTAAGGAGATCAAACTAGGTAATCCTAAAGGAAATCAACCCTAACATTCATTGAAAGGACTGATGCTGAAGCTGAAGCTCCAATACTATGGCCACCTTATGTGAAGAGCCAACTCACCGGAAAAGACCCTGATGCTAGGAAAGACTGAGGGCAGAAGGAGAAGAGGGCAACAGAGGATGAGATGGTTAGATAGTATCACTGACTCACTGGACATAAATTTGAGCAAACTTCTGGAGATGGTTAGGGCTTCCCTGATAGCTCAGTTGGTAAAGAATCCGCCTGCAATGTGGGAAACCCCGGTTCGATTCCTGGGTCGGGAAGATCCCCTGGAGAAGGGAAAGGCTACCCACTCCGGTATTCTGGCCTGGAGAATTCCATGGACTGTATCGTCCATAGGATCGCAAAGAGTCAGACATGCCTCAGTGACTTTCACCTTCATGTTCACCTTCGGCAGACAGTAGAGGACAGAGGAGACTGGCACGCTACAGTCCCTGGGGGTCACAAAGAGTTGGACATGACTTAGCAACTGAACAACCATAAGCATAAAAACAATTTAAGGGAAAATATCTAAGTAATACAGGTGGTACATAGATATGGAGGAAATCATACAGGTGTATACAAATGACTAAAGTTTGGGAAACAGTGATCTAATGCTAAGTATACCTCCTGAGTCAGAGAGACCTAGGTTTTATTTTTTACTGCCATTAAATAGGCAATAATGACTAATTTTACTGTCTTGTAAATAAACAATTCTTTCACTGAAGGTAGTAGTAGTTCTGGTCAGAGGGTTGAAGCTCAAAGAGACTAATAAAAATTTCGTAAAATTGCTCTGTAATCTGAATTCTGTCTTGTTCTTAACAGAGATGCCTGTGATAAATGATTCAACATTAAAGCTTAAAGATTTATATGCAATATACTGTTGTAGGATGAAAATATGGGAGCATGAATTACGAAGTAGGAGAAAGAGCTAAATAATACTCTACTCATCAGGTCTGACAAGTGAGTTTTTGGCAGTCACTGTAATGTGAAGAGCAAAACCTTCTCTAATTCATACAAGACCTTCATTGAGAGTATTCCAGGGCCATTCGGGCAGAATAAATTACAAAGCAATCTGTCACGGTATGTGAATCCTTCTGATGTCAGTCTGGTGAAAAAACAAAAAAACTGTATATTCTGCGGTACTGATTAGGAAGCACTGTCAACAGTCACCTCCTACACAAACTGTAAATCTCTTAGACACACTTGTTCAACTCTCAAGTTGCCACCAGAGCTCAAATCCTAACCTCCTGAAGAATTTACATTTTCGTCCATGTTCCTTTGAGGTCAAGACCTCAAGAGACACTCAACCAACCAATGTTGGTTTTTCACTTCCTACAAACATGAGTGTGAAGAAGCCAAGTGTCTGGGTGTATTCACACCCACTTCCATGCACATCTGCACACCTGTGCTCCTGACGTCCCCACTGGCAAATGTATCCAGCAGAAAGAGCCAGAAATGGGTGCTGCCAGGCTCATGCCAGAAAGAGGTGTTTGAGACAGAGTGCTCTGCTTTGTTAAATGCCACATGGCAGCGGGTACTCTAGGGCTGGACTCCTTTTCCTATGCGCTGTCTGCTGCTGACTTGTTTTAAAAATATTTCTACAATGAATCTATTGTTCTCCCTTCACTATATAATTGTATGATACATTGGCAAACAACTCTTCCTCAATGAATAAAAGTGTGTTTACCAAACAATAATCGAGCTGTTGGCACAGGCAGCAGACCTTGCCCAGCACCAGCTGATGTATGTTGTAGGTTGCACACATAGAATCCTCAGCCCCTGCCCTGGCTGGGTGTGCAAGCGTCACTACTTGTTAATTCAGGGACCTCAGTTTTAGCCACATAAGACAGAAGAATCCTATTACATGGTGTAGGATTTCATTGGTGACTATTATTTCTTCTTAGCTTCAGTGCTAGAGCTATAATAAATAAACACATTTAATTTTACTTAAGTCCGGGAGTTGGTGATGGACAGGGAGGCCTGGCGTGCTGCAATTCATGGGGTAGCAAAGAGTCGGACACAACTGAGCGACTGAACTGAACTGAACTGAAAGTTGAGATTCAAATGGAACGGTTTGAAACATACCATAATAGAGAGTTAATTTTGGGGCAGGGGTCATACAACACAGAGTTGGACTTGTAAGCATAAGTATAGCAAACATTGGACAATAGGGGTCAAGATGCTTCTATGCTTCTTATTCTAACAGAGACTTGTTTCAGGACAAAGGGCAAAGTGTGGTTGTACATTTCAGTGTCTCTCAAACCTATCTGTCCTCTATACGTGTTTTTGGGTGTCTGCCTGTTTTTGTTCCTTTCTCTGGGCATTTGTCCTGCCAACAGCTCAGCAACAAGCCATGTGACCAGAGCTAGTCCAGCAAGGTATGACTGGACAGAAGAGAACAACAGACCAGAAGGAGGCTCCGCCTACACGCTGGCTGGGAACCTACAAGTTCTGCAGCTTGGCTGAAAAAGATAAGCCAATCAGACTGCCCTGCCAGGAATCTGGAATTACCAAATGGAATGGCTTTACAAGTTAGTTGTGGGTTGCTAAACTGACAGGTCATTTTAACTGAAATGCCTTAAAAAAAAAAAGCTTGGTGGGGAACGGGAGAATGATTAAGAAATGAGTAAGAAATGACTAGACTAGGTAGCAGCAAAGTGTTTTGCCACCCCTCCAGATATTCCAGGTAGAAAACATTCTGATTCACTGCTCTTTAAATATAATTAATAATTACTCACCCAGGAAGAATATTTGAGAAGGAAGAAAAGCATGTACATAAGATCCCTGGTGAGTGGTGTAGAAAGTAGAGGCTAGGGTTTGGTCCATCTGGTGCAGGAAGTCTTACAGCCCATTAGCTGCTGGTTCTCCAGGCATCCCAGGTGACTAGGAGAGTGGGAGCCTTGAAATCAGAGCACAAAGGAAGAAAGATACGTGCCACATCCCAGGGCACAGGTCTGAGGACCCTCCGCACCCCAGGCCCCAGCTTGGCCTGCGGAGGGTGCTCAGGTACGTCTGTGGACCTGTATGGGAATGAACCTAGTCCAAGCACAGCCTTGGGGGAAGAACAGGCTTAGGGTTAACTTGTCTGAGCAAGAAACAGAGCAGCTGCCGCCAGCGCCGTATCTAAGAGCACTGAGGCTGTTCTTCAGAATAGGCCTGAGGCCACCTGGGCAAGAGCAGAGGGTGCCAGGGTCTCTGAGTCGAGGCAGGGCAGATGGTGATGCTTCAGGGGGAGTGAACTGAAATGCCCACAGCAAAGCCCCAGGACTCTTCCATCTAAATGGATGTGTTAATGGCTCCCGTGGAGCGAGTATAAGAGGGCTTAGCACATATGCCTCCGTCTACTGTACTGGCTGTAAATAAACCATGAGCTTGTCGGCGCCATCTGCTTGGTGTGCACTTTGTGGAACTGTGTGAAGAGAAAAAAGTGTGTGGGGCCAAATGGCTAGAAATATTTTCGCTGTAGACTTAGAAACCAAACATGCTTACATAGCTAAATTATTACATTTCCTTTAAAGTGGGTTATTACATTAAAAATGCTTTTGTTTAAAAAAAAAAAAAGAGGGGGAGGGTGCTGAACAGTAGGAGGCACACAGCTGCTGAAAGGTCAAAGAGCAGGTCGGGGGCACAGACTGAGGCTGGAGACAAGGCTCCTACAATCAGAGTTAATCAATCTTGAGTTAGGTTGAACCAGGCTGACTACAAATTCTTCATCTAAAAATGAAGAGTGTGTCCCTCATCTTCCTCAGAGCAGTGCTTTGAGAAGTAACTAATGTCTAAAACATGAAGTTCTTTAGATAAAAGATATTACCAACATACAAAATGTTTTTATGGAGACAGTCATGCCCTCTAGGGGGCTTCCCAGGTGGCTCCTGCCAAGCAGGAGAAGTGGGTTCGATCCCTGGGTCAGGAAGATCCCCTGGAGAAGGAAACAGCAACCAACTCTGGTATTCTTGCCTGGAAATCCCATGGACAGAGGAGCCTGGCGGTCTATTGGGTTGCAAAAGAGTCACACACAACTTAAGCGACTAAACAACAACATGCTATCAAGTGCAGAGTATATGTTAAACATGATCATTATTGTCCTCCTATATACCTGGAGACTGATCACTTTTTTCCCTCAAAATTATATAAGTAATGTAATTCATTCAATCATTAAACAACTATTCACTGAGGATTTACTGTGTTCTAAACCATGGAAGAGTCTTCATCAGAGGTAAGACAGCTACAATCATGTTCTAAAATCACAGACTTAGTATGTTGCAAGTATCTTCCAAAATACACCATTAAGTCTGTCCTGTCACAATTAAACACCTTATGAAACTAAACAGTGTCTCCCCTCTGCTAGGTCTGTGACTATCTAGCGGTTCAGAGATTTGCAAGGGTTTAAAGAGCTCCCTCACCTAACCTGGATGAACTTTCCCCAAGGCCTAACAGAGCAGCAATGTTAGGGAGATACCATGCAACTCCCTGGAGAACCCCAAAACTTAAGGAAAATGCTATGAAACGGCATGAGCAAGTCACTGCAGTTTATGAAATACAACTCTGAGGGAAATAACCACTCTGTGTTAGCTTTATTCACAACCTAGGTCTCATCTTAAGAGAATCCCCAGAGATAATGTGGGACAAATCCTGAAACAATGAATACACAAGGTTACTTCAACACGTTTTATGACACTGAACTGTGATTCTATCAAAGTTTGCTTGGAAGAAAGTAGTAGTAAAGAGTGTGAGGAATGGGCCTTCCCTGGTGGCCCAGTGGCTAAGACTCCACGCTGCGGATGCAGGGGGCCTGGGTTTGATACCTGGTCGGGGAACAGGATCCCACATGCCACAACTAAAGATCCCACGTGTGGTAACCAAGACTCAGTGCAGCCAAATAAATAAAATAAATAGTTTTTAAAAGGGCCTCCCTGGTGGGTCAATGGTAAAGAATCTGCCTGCCAGTGGAGGAGACATGGGTTTGATCCCTGGTTCAGGAAGATCCCACATGTCATGGAGCCAGCAAGCCTGTATGCCCCAACTACTGAGCCTGTGCTCTAGAGCCGGGAGCCGAAACTACTCAAGCCTGCACGCCCTAGGATCTGTGCTCCACGAGATGAGAAGCCATCATCTCTTCTAATGAGGAACTCACACATCACAACTTGAGAAGAGTGATCCCTACTCGCCGCAACTAGAGAAAAGACCCAGCACAGCCAAAAATAAATAATAAAATTTTTATATAAAAATATATATAATGTATATAAGAGTGTGAGGGTTAGAGTCAGTGCTCTGGACACAAAGCCCCACACCATATATAACAGTTGTGATCTTAGAGGAGCAGCTTTACCTCTCTTGGTCTTGGTTTTGTCATTCTCTAAATGGAGATTCTACTACACTACCTATCTCCTAGGATTTGCAAGAAGTGCCAGTGAAAGAGTAAAAAGGTCTTGGCACGTGGTCAAGACTCAACTAATTTCAGATATGACAAAGATCTTCACTGTGTGGAAACAGAATTTGCATGGAAGCCAAAGCTTCAGCAAAGAGATATTACTGAAACCGGAAAGTGGGTTGCAGATGGGAAGAGAGAACCTGCTGCTTCTAAGTTCCCACGGCATCTCTGCTTCCCCTGCTAGACAAAAAGCAGAGAGGTGCCGAGAAACTTGAGGATCATCCTTCCACTTCTCCCAGCAAGATGTGAGCCGAAGGAGAGAGTGCAGGCCACGCTGGAATCAGCACTGCTGCTGCTGCTAAGTCGCTTCAGTTGTGTCCGACTCTGTGCGACCCCATAGATGGAAGCCCACCAGGCTCCCCCATCCCGGGATTCTCCAGGCAAGAACACTGGAGTGGGTTGCCATTTCCTTCTCCACTAGTGAACCTTAATTTCTCATCACGTCCCAACATGGGAGTGCCTCAATGCCATCTGGATTTATGTTAACTCTGTAAAGAGAAAGCACATTGCTTACTCTGGAGGAGTTTAGAAACTTAAGGGGAAAATCCCATGCCAATACTATTCTTATTAAAAACACTATTCGTATTAAAAACAGGTCAAAATAATGGGGAGAAAACAAACCTTAGTATTGCATTCGTTTTCATAAGTGGTTTTGGTTTTATGAATGAAGTTTTGATTCTAAAGACAAAGGTGTAAAAGAGAATGATAAAGCCATATTTCATTGATAAGGTCCCAGATTCTCATCTAAAATGAAACAAAGTAAAAGCCTGAAGCATGTAAAGGTTTTTTTCACTGCAAGCTTTTGGAATTTCCCAGGAGAAGAATAAAGATAGAACTAGAGAAAACTAATTTAATATAGGTAAAATTTAATCTTCCCGTTTAACAAAAGGTTGAAAATAATTAAGAACCTGAAATGGAAAAAAAGCTTATGCAAAACTCTGTATATAGATGGCTTATAAAAAATTTATTTTAATACATATAATACATAAAATTATACTATGTGTAGAATTAAATTAAGAAAAGTGAAAGTGTTAATAGCTCTATCCGACTATCTGCGACCCCATGGACTGTAGCCCGACAGGCTCCTCTGTCTGTGGAATTCTCCAGGCAAGAATACTGGAGTGGGTAGCCATTCCCTTCTGCAGGAGATCTTCCCAACCCAGGGATCGAACCCCAGTCTCCTGCACTGCAGGCAGATTACTTACCATATTAAGAAAATATAAACTTAAATTATGAATTTTACCCAGTGACAGGAATATTTTTGAGAATTAACGCTAAACAAAATAAATATTTAAAAAATATCTCTTTGGTTTGAACCTCTGTAATAACCCCATACTTATTGAAGAAAAGAAAAAAAGAAAATGGCAAGAAAATTCAGACAGTTTTTCAACCAAAATGAACTTACATAGAAGTCCTGGGGCCAGAAATGCAAGTCAGGATTTGATTGCTGAGCACAAAAACATGAGTTCAAAGAATATTTGTGCTCTTTACTTGCAGAAAATGTTTGAAATATAGCTCCTAGATAATCTCAACATGCAAGGCAGGTGAGTCTTGCATGTGTGTGTGTATACATATATATGCATGTGTATGCTTGTAAAAGATTCACCAGGAGGCTTCTTTGAAGAGTTGGCCTCCCTTAAAAGGAACCTGATAAACAAAAATTTAATTTGGACTCTTTGGTAAACACAACTCATGAAATCCAGCTCAGGCCATGGGATAAGGCATGGCAAGCTAAGGAAGTTTCCATCCACATTCGGTCAGTGTCAGCTCGCCTCGCTGTTCTCCTGGGAGCGGAAGCAGTATAGACAAACCATAGTCTTGGACTCCTGCAGTCTGTCAACTGTTTAAATGCTTTCCCAAGTAACAGAGAAAACTGCTGTATATTTTCGATTGCATAAGAAACAGATCTGAATGCTGAATTAGAAGGAATGGAAATGTTTGTAGTTTTAATTGTCCAAAATGCCTTTCAATTATACTTAATCTTCACTCTAACAAGAAATTCATTACAAATAAATATCAGCACAAAATTCTCCACTAAACCACTATTTTTAAAAAAAATCTGGGTAACCACTCTCTTCCATTGTTGAATGATTAAGTACACACATTTGCTGAAATTTGACATCCTGTACAGTTTTAGTATGGTTCCACTTTTGTAAAATATGTATCTTTGAGGAAAAATACTAGAATGAAACATCTAAAAATGAGAGACATTTGTTGTCTCTGGATGATGGAATTTCAGTAAAGAAATTATATCCTTACCTGAGGGTTTCTAATTTTGCTAAAATTTCCCATAATAATAAATGTAATATTTATTGATCATGCTTTAGATGCCAGGCAGTATGCAAGTTTTTGTTTTTTTTTTTAATGCTTCACGAGATAGGTATTATTATTGTCCCTGCAGATGTGGAAACGGAGACCAAGGCAACTAATACTTAAAGGATGGAAACCTGCACTCAGACGTGTCTGTCTCACAACCATTTTGCTACAACTAAATTTCATTTGTAGCTGGAAGAAAAAAAAAACAACAACTTAAATACAAACGCTACAAACCCAAGTGAAAAGCTCTATGGAGACAATATACTTCTAAGTATTTATATCAAAGATTTTAATTAGGCACTCCTTAAATATCTCTATGATTTTTAAAATATTTTTAAAAGTATGATATCTATTTGAAAATGAAAGGAAATTAATCAAATCTTATATGAACTAAAACTGACAATCTAGATTTAAATCAGTACTAACATTTACACACTTTCTTTCAATGAAGATCCAGTCACCAAACGGACAACCCCTTATTGATTCTAACCTACCTGATCTGACTGCAAAGAAGAAAGTAAAAAGAATCTTTCCTTGTGAGAGGGATAAATTTAGGACTCAAAGAAAATGCTGCTCCATCAATCATGTGAAGCAAAGAGTTAGTAGCTCAGTCATGTCCCACTCTTTGTGACCCCATGGACTGTAGCCCATCAAGTTCCTCTGTTCATGGGATTTTCCTGGCAAGAATACTGGAATGGATTGCCATTCTCCAGGGTATCTTCTTGACCCAGAGATCGAACCCAGGTCTCCTGCATTTCAGGCAGATTCTTTACTGTCTGAGCCACCAGGGAAGCCCATAGACTATGTGGAAGCCATGATTTCTTAGTGGCTTTAAGTCCCACCCCAAGTACACTACAAATCAAAGAAATGTAAGTTACAACAGTGAAATGCCATTTTTCGCCTATCCCATTAACAAAGATGATAATGAAAGAAAAGTACCACAAGAGTACTAAAAAATTGGCACCATTGCAAACTTTTAGTAGAGCATGGTTATACAATAAATATGGATGAAACTCCAAAATGCACCAACCCACTCATCAACCAATTTTCTACCTAGGGATTTATAGTAAGGAAAAAATTAAGTATGCTGTGTGTTGTGGTATTGTTTGTTCAAGGCAATATTGCTTATAACAGAAAAACCAGCAGTAATCTATATATCCAGTCATAGGGGAGTTTATTTCTGTATCTGCAAAATCTGGTTACTACATCTAGAACTAAAAATAAATATCTGGTGAATGAATGGCACAACGAGTAACTTAATGGGATACAGCTATATAACTGAATTCTAGACCAGCAATAATACTTCTGATGTAAAGCTATATGCAGCATTTTGTTAAGTGATCAAAACAGACTACAGAGTTGTCTACTGGTACAATCCTATTCATATAAAATCATATATACCTGTGTACTACTATTTCACTGCATGGGAAATAGATGGGGAAACAGTGGAAACAGTGGCAGACTGTATTTTGGGGAGACTTCAAAATCACTGCAGATGGTGGCTGCAGCCATGAAATTAAAAGACGCTTACTCCTTGGAAGGAAAGATATGACCAACCTAGATAGCATATTGAAAAGCAGAGACATTACTTTGCCAACAAAGGTCCGTCTAGTCAAGGCTATGGTTTTTCCAGTGGTCACGTATGGATGTGAGAGTTGGACTGTGAAGAAAGCTGAGTGCTGAAGAATTGATGCTTTTGAACTGTGGTGTTGAAGACTCTTGAGAGTCCCTTGGACTGCAAGGAGATCCAACCAGTCCATTCTAAAGGAGATCAGTCCTGGGATTTCTTTGGAAGGAATGATGCTAAAGCTGAAACTCCAATACTTTGGCCACCTCATATGAAGAGTTGACTCATTGGAAAAGACTCTTGATGATGCTGGGAGGGACTGGGGGCAGGAGAAAGGGACGACAGAGGATGAGATGGTTGGATGGCATCACCGACTGGATGGACGTGAGTTTAAGTGAACTCCAGGAGTTGGCGATGGACAGGGAGGCCTGGCATGCTGCGATTCATGGGGTCCCAAAGAGTCGGATACAACTGAGCGACTGAACTGAACTGAACTATTATATCTGTGTTGATATCTAGAAGGTCAATACAGGTGGGAATTTTTCACTTTTTCTTTATACTTTAATGTATTATTTGGACTTATTTAAAAATATTAGCTACATTTTCTTTTTGGTTGAGGAGATAGTGTGTGTGAGTCGCTCAGTCGTGTCTGACTCTTTGTGACCCCATGGACTGTAGCCTGCCAGACTCCTCTGTCCATGCATAGAATTCTCCAGGCAAGAATACTGGAGTGACTTGCCATTTCCTTCTCCAGGGGCATCTTCCCAATCCAGGGATTGAACCTGGGTCTCCTGCATTGCAAGTGGATTCTTTACCATCTGAGCCACCAGGGAAGTCCTTTTGGGGCTTGAGGAGAATCCTACTTAAATCTGTATCCCAACCACCCTACTAGGGAGGAGGAGAATACCACTAAGTAATAGGTGTTATTCAGAGGATAAGATTTAAGACAATTTGATTTCCCTTGTTTTCTCAAACACTGCTGTGCTAGAAGTTCTCTTTTCTGCTCCCATAACATGCCTGAAACAGAATGAACACAAGGCATATCTGTTTGAAAACAGTTGCAATCAGTGCCCTGGTAACCATTACACTGAAGAGAGAATCTCTGTAAAAGACATTGCACTACTTGGGCCTTTTCTGTCTAGAGCCCTTCTGAATCCAGCCTTGTTAACTTTCTGGACAACCCTCCTAGCCCAGGGATGCCCTCCTGGGCTCAGCGTGCATCCACGTGCAGCATCATCAATGCACTCCATCTGTTAGCTCCACACACAAAGACCTCAAGTTATCTGGCAAACAAACATTGCTTTTCTTGAGTGCTAGACTGAGATTAAAAGTGCATGGCTTGTGTTAATAACTAATGGTTTCTGGTCATTTTTGTTTTCAATCCAGGAGAAAATACAAGCATCGCTGATACACAAATGACAAAGTGTTTCTCTCTGGATTCAAACAAGGGCAGCACGATTCCTCCACTGAGGCCCTGACTGATGACAACGGGGCCCAGCTGCAATTCTGGCCAGCCTCTGAAAGCAGGAGTCAGGGCCAACAAATGCTACATCTACACACATGCCCTGAAGAATCAGCCAACTGTGAGAACGATGGAGAAGACACACATGAGCTGATAACTATAAGCCTCCTCCTCTGGGTGTCATTTATCAGAATTACAGACATTTGCTGAAATGTACCCCATGCCATGTCAGTGCATGGGTTCACCAAGTCAAGAATAAGCTACATATTTTGGCCTTGTAGTATTTTCCCTAAATTATCATGTGCAGAGTGACAGCAAGATGGAGGGCTGAGAGAAGAGAGACAGACCACCGGAAGAAAACACACCTACTGCTTCCCTCCTCATAATTCCTGGGTGCAGCATCAATCCAGCAGCAACAGCAGGCAGCCAACATGCACAGCATCTCAATGCCTCAGCCGTGAGGGTGGCTGGCTTGATCTTGATCAGACCAAGCTGATTATGGATTTAGGGTTGCAAATCTTTAAAAAGGAAGCATTGTATATGAAGATGAACCTCCTGACTTGAGCTTTGAGTTACATGTCCAGGGGTGGTGACAGTCTGAGATCACACCTGTTTGATGCTGGTTCCATTCATTTACAAGATGCGTGGCCAGCGTGGGACCTGTGCAGATGCCCATGGGCCTCCTGAGAGAGGAGCCCGGAAGACAGCTCGTGTTGGGGGCCCGGCTCCACTGCGGGAATAAGCACTTGCTCTTCGCCTGGCTCCTGCCGCTGCTGCCTAGTTTTCCCTGATGCTGCTGTCATGTGCCTCGTCTACTCAGAGCTGTCTGCATCTGAGCCACAGCTATTTCCTGAGGGATATAAAACTCAACAAACTGCAAATAACCAGTACAAAACACGATCTCATGCTGTCACGCCGCTGTCTCTCTAAACCGTAGCATCCTGGCGGCTCCCTGACTTACAAGTGTCATTTGACACTAGCTTTTCCCTTCCAGCGACTTCTTGCCCCTGCTTTTTCCCATGTCCATCAGCTCCCTCTCCCACTTAATGTGTCCTCCAATCTTGCACCGATGCCCACGCGGGGCCTCTGGCTCTCAAGGTCACCAGGCTACAAGTGTTTCTACAGAGTTCACCGGCAAGTTAACCTTCCTTGTTCTCAAGAGCTGAATACTGTCAGTGGATTCCTCTGTCAGTCTTGGCCGCCTGATTGATCTTCTCTTGCCTAAACTGCCCTTCTATATTTGTTAATTTTGGTCAGGGGGTACAGATATCATCCCAGGTCCAGAAACTCAGAGTGGGTCTTATCTTAATCTCTCTTCTCTCATCCCCTACATCCAGGCAGGCTGCCACCATTAACCCTGGAGATTCAGTCTTCAAACAGGCTTGTAGTTCATTAGCATTTACTACAGATCCAAAAATCCCCCCAAAGGAGTCTGTAAACTACAGTACAACACAATAAATTCAAGATGTCAGCATGGGCAAAACCCTTTCACTCCGTTTCTGTCCTGTGTCAAAGGCATTCAACTCTTACTCCGGTGTTTCAATCCTGTAATGTGGGCACATTGTAAGTTTCCATCTAGAGCTTGCTTGGACTATTTTACGATAGTCCCTTGAAACTAAATGTTCTTTCCTCTCTTTAAAAACACAGCACTTGAGCCACCTTCCCCAAGACCTTGACCCAGATTAAGCTGAGTTTTAGCCACTTCAGTAACCCCTTGGGCAGAATTTTAATTAGTTTAACAGACCTGTGCGCATTGCAGAGGTCTTTATATAGTTTCCATTTTCTTCCTTATTTTCTAATTTGTGTTTGTTTATTGATTTTTCAAACATGCACAAGTAGGGATCAGGTCTTGCTATGGGTTGTTAGTGGCCAATTGATTTCAGCTCATTATCAATTAGTCCCACTGCCCCCACTTTATACATGAATAATTTTTAAACTATCGTTCCCACACACTCACCCTTGGTGTCTCCTCCAGAGAGTCTGGTGAAGAGAGAGTTATTAACAGTATTTAAAACTCTCATTTCGACTTGGGAGCAAGAAATGCACCCACTCCTGACAAAAACAGCTTACGGATGAATTCCAAGTATCCAAGTGTTATTTTTTTTCATCCCACAAGCCCAGGGACATGACACGACCATGACCCATGCCTGGATGACATCCCACAGCCCTCAGATGATGGACGTTTTCGTCGGTTTCTCCTTAAATCAGGGCTATTAACAGCGGCATGAATCTGAACGAGAACCTTCTACAATAGTTCTGACAAGGCTCCCTTCATAAACCTCAGCTACTTTCCTACTGAAGAAATGCTCTATTAAGTCAATTCTGTTTATACAATCATTGTGCATTTATATCTTTTTAAAGATAAAATGAAACTTTTATGAAGGATGAACTGTACCCAGAATACTATCTGCCTTGGAAAGATGCCAAAACACATACTCATTTAAAATACACAAAACAAAAACCACCAGCCACCAATACTTCTTCCAAGAACACAAAAAAAGTAGTATACAGAATTCTCTTTTGCATAGTAGGGTGATCTTTTTAAAAAAATTTTTATTGAAGTATAATTGATTTACAATGTTGCATTAATTTCTGCTGTACAGAAAAGTGATTCAGTTAAACATATACATATTCTTTTCCAATATGTTTTAATACAGAATATTGAATATAGTTCCCTGTGCTATACAGTAGGACCCTGATATTTATCCATCCTATATATAATAGTTTACATCACAGTAGGGTGATCCTACTGAGGTTAAGTAAAATCAATAAATATCGCTTTTAGGAAATGGGCTGTGTCTTACAATAATTATGCTAATATATAATTTACTACAGAACTTAGGATATTTTAGTTTGATTTTAAATTTCAATGCAAAATATTATACATGAAGTATAAATTACAATGATCTAATTGAATGGGCAAAAACACCAACGTGCATTCATTCACTCACTCAGTCACTGAATATGTATTGACAAGTGCTTTGATAAGTACTGTCCCTAGCAGCTCACAACCATAAAAAAAACAATGTATTAAGTACTGCAGTTATCCAGCAGGTTATGCTGGGAAGCACCAAGATTTAAGAAACTGGCAGATCACAAAATGGGTAAGGCAGAGATCTGTTTACACTGACCAGGGTCCTCTCCAAGTCAAAAGTTAAAAAGCAGTATCTATCAAATGATTTTGTGTTAAACCACAACACACACCAAATTACACGGAAAAGGGTCAGGAGAAGAGAGCCATCCAGGGATTAACCACAGTTTTCTCTGAGAAAGACAGTGGAAAGAAACATATTAAAAAAAAAAAAGGGGGGTACCTTTTAACATACCTCTGCTACTGCCTGAATTTCTAAAATAATCTATAGAATTCAAGTAATGAAGAAGTAAAAGTAAATGAAGCCCGACAAGGGAGGCAGCAAAGGAGGCTGAGAGGGACGAGCTGGAAGCAGAAGGAAGTCCTGATGAGGGTGGAGCCCACAGGGGAGGCCGGTGTGGAGATGGCAGCTGGAGGACGGGCAGCACTCAAGAAAGGACACGTCAAGGACGGGGAGGAAGTCCCGGCTTGGGCTATGGCTCTTTCAGTGGAAATAGAAGGCAGCAGGGTGGGGACTTTCAGTGGTTAAGACTCCAGGCTTCCGCTGTGAGGGTGGGGGGCGGGCACTGGGTCCATCCCTGGCTGGGGAACCAAGACCCCACGCGCCACAGAGCACAGGTGAAATGTGGTATGAGGAAGGGAGCAGCAGGTGTAGCTCAAAGGCCGCAGCACAGGCAACCTGCGTGAGCCAAGTGAGCCGGGAACAGCAAAATTAGGCTGCCCCCACCCTCTTCTTTTCTCCATGCTGCCAAATAGGTTCAGAAAAATACTCGTCCATTTTGTAAAAACCAACACTACAAATGTGATCATGAATGGCAACCAGCATTGGAGGCCACAGACGTCAGGTGTAGGGAGCCACAAAGAGGGCCCAGGAACTGCCTACGGGGGGTGGGAGCTGGGGTGGCTAGGCAGCTCCAGCCCCAGCATTGACTGCCACTGCGGCCAGAGCATGCTATTTTTAAAGAGAAGTCATAAGTTTGGTTTTTTTTAAAAGTGTGAAGTATCCTGACTTTAAAAATGCTGGCCCAGACTTTTACAATACACGGGACTAGGGAAAACAGGCCTGTAGTTCAGGCCTATAGCACTGTGACTCTTTGTAAGCCTGGTATTGAGGGGGAAATGTCAACTAAAATTTCTCTGTTTCTCTTGAAAGAGCCCTTTGTCTCTAGGCTAAGGGCATAGACCTGGTAGACCAAAAAAAAAAAAAAAAAAAACCCCTCTATTTTTACTTTTAAAATATCCAGTATTTGAACTAAAAAGGATTCACTCTACTTTCCTTTAAGAGTTTACATCCTCACTCTGCTGGTAAACATTTAATGCAAACTCTTAATATCATGTTCACATAACAGACCTCAGCTGTTACAAGTGTTAAAATGTGTGTCTGGTTGAGAAGCACAAATTAACTGGCACAAATTTTTAAAAGGACAAAAAATGAGGAGGGACCAAAAATTCTCACAGAAAATATATGAGTATTCAAGCTGACTCTCAGTTTATCAGTTTCCTCAGGAAAGAACTTCCCATTTGCAGATGACATATAGTACAACAACACACCCAACAGTTTCATTAGAATGCTATTTGTAATCAGTTCATCATATCACTATGCTTCAGGAAGTGAAAGCAAGAAGTAGATAAAACCAACAACTATGGATATAGAACGTTCTGAAGTCAAATAGCATTTCCAACCGGGAAAATAACTGGGGAAGTGTAGCACTGCCACAAAGGAAACACAGTGACCGTTGTGACTCTCAAGTGAGTGCCTAAGCTTTTAAAAACCTTCATTATACACTTCTGAAAACTGAAAACCATGTATTGCAAGAGGTGAAGAATCTATTCCGTAATGACTCGTATATGATAACATGATTGGGTGGATCACTGTCATAGAATCTGTTTCAAGTTCATTTCACTTTGCTCTGATTCTCATAGTTTACTATGAACTGATGTGGATAATGATAAATATTAGTGTCTCCACTTTCAAATGATTTTCCTCCTGATGAAACAAATATAATCTCAGGCAAGCAGAAAGAGAACTCACATGAAAGCCCTCTGCACACTAGGCTTAAGTTTCTACTGAAACCTAGGAAAAAGTCTTAACACCATATGTTAGAGAACACTTGTTAACAGGTGGTGGTGTTCTTGCCTACGGCTCCCTGTGTCTTGGTCTTTCCTTCTTGCGTTCCGTGTCTTCAGTTCATGTACTCCTGCACTTGCTTGTCCGTCCCTGTTCCTCCTGCCTCATCTACTTTGCCTCATCTTCTCTCACTCATTACTCTGCATTTTCTGTTTGTAATTGTGGAATGTGACTGTTTTGCTTCTCTGGTCTCCTGTCCTTGCAGGGGCCCTCTCCCCTCCCTGCCTAAATTAACACTAGCTTTCAACCAAGGTATAAACTGCGAGCTAGTATTAGGTCGCCACAAAATGCATCCTTGGATACCTTACCCTTGAGATGCTGATATCAAGTTCACAAATTCACACGCTGAATCAACATGTTTGTCAGAAAGTATCTTTATTTAATGTTTGTGACAAAGAAACTGCTTAAAATCTCCCATATCCTGTGAAAGTTCCTCCCAGCTCCCATCTCTGTTCAATTCCTTAGATTGCACACTGCCTAACTTGGGCACTACCTTGGTCATGAAGCTGCTAAAAGACTGAAAGAGCAGAAAGCAATTGCATCTGACGTGTGGGAACAATGGACCAGAGAACTTACTGGCCTCTGTGTTTCCAAACAAAACAGATTTCACTCCACAGAGCTTGGGGAGAACCTACTCTTTTTCATTTAGCTACTAAGCTTTCAAGATCTTGGCTGAAAACAGATGTAACTGCCTCAAGCAAACACCAAAGAGTTTTATCATTGTGTTTCCCACCCAACAAATTTGGCAACTGAAAGAACATGGAACCTCAGGATGTACATGACTTAGAGGCAGCGCCCTGGAGACCACGCAGTTTTTATAATGAGATACACCTGGGCTCAAAGCCTAGCATTCTCTATAGCACGATACCTGGCAAGTTACTCGATTTCTCTGACTGTGGTTTTTTCCATCAGTGAAGCAAAGATGTCAATACTTACCACGTAGGATTGCCGTGAGGACTAAATTACAGGAGGTAATCTAGGAGACTGGCTGGCATAGCATACAACCAACAGTGGTGTGGGGACCAGAAATGAAGAACACATGTGACCAGGCTCCTTCTTGCCCCAGCTGCTGCAGTGACCCTGGCTTAGCCTTCCTGGCTCTTCCCCTTGTCCAGCCTACTGGGAAAGTGTTTGGGGTGGGGGGTTATATTTTACAATGCAGAATCAGGAGGAGAGATGGAAGAACGGTGGGTCATTGTTAGGAAATATCAGTAAGTTTGTCGGGGCCGTAGGGTGTAAGGACAGCTCATGGGGAAGGAGGGACCTGAGGTGCTGCTGTGGATTCTATGACCCCACTGTTGTACTGAACAACACAAGTAAATAAAGCATTTGCTATTTTGAAATTATTGTCACATTATGGAAGCAACCTAAATGTCCATTGACAGATGAATGGATAAAGATGATGATGTATACGTGTACAGTAGAATATTACCCAGTCATAAAAAAACAATGAAATAATGCCAACTGCAGCAACGTGGATGGACCTAGAGATGATCATACTAAAGTCAGACAGAGAAAGACAAATATCCCATGACATCATGTGTGTGGAATCTAAAAAGATGATACAGATAAATTTATTTACAAAACAGAAATAGACCCACAGACATAGAAAACCAACTCCCAAAGGGGAAAGAGGGAGGGAGGGATAAATTGAGAATTTGGGATTAACAAATACACACTACTATATATAAAATAGACGACCAAAGAGGACTGACTACATAGCACAGGGAACTGTCCTCAATGTTTTTTATTAGCCTTCGAGGGAAAAGACTCTGAAAAAGAATGGCGTGGCACGCATGCTCAGTCGTGTCCAGCTCTTTGTAATTCCATGGACTGTGGCCTACCAGGCTCCTCTGTCCATGGAATTTCCCAGGCAAGAATACTAGAGTGGGTTGCCATTTCCTCCTTCAGGGGATCTTCCCGACCCAGAGATCAAACCCACATCTCCTGCATTTCCTGCATTGGCAGGTGGATTCTTTACCACTGGCACCACCTGGGAAGCCCAAAAAAGAATAGATATAAATGTAAAACTGAATCAGTTTGTTGTACATCTGAAACTAACACAA